>NC_060125.1:350546294-351146294 GCF_021461395.2 Schistocerca americana | reverse complement strand
CGGGGGGGAGGGGGGGGGGGAGCAATAACGGCCGGCATTGCTTTGGTGTACTACTTGTGACACGAGGTGTGCGTGCCTCTCTATGAAATATAATCAGTTCGTACCACTGTGTTCTTCTCTCGTACATTCCTTCATTGTTGTCTTGACTTCTGCTGTGAACAATCTTTTCTGTCTGTGATTATTACAAGTTGAGTTATTTCATATTTCTTCCGCCTGTGTGTAGCTGGCACCCAAAGTGCGCCGCGAGCCCGCTCGCGTAGTGAATGGAGGCACGCCCGCTCGAGGGTTAATACCGAGACTGTATTCTCGTCGTGTCTGTCTGCAGTGGAATGAATGGTGAATATCTTTGCGCTCTGTCTAGAAGTGCTGTTTTCTGCAAAACTACGAATTGTGTTCTGTAGTGACAGTGACATTCACCTTATATGCTCCAAAGGTTTTTACTCCCAGTGGGTAGAATAAAGTCTGCTAGAAGTTTGGCCTCAGTTGCGCGCTGCTTAGCATTGATCTGCAAACTCAGCTTCTAGTGTAACAATGTCTTAAAGCAAGATGTTTTTCCCATAGCTCTATCATCGAAAACTGTTATTACACTACTGGCCATTAACATTGCTACACCACGAAGATGACGTGCTACAGACTCGAAATTTAACCGACAGGAAGAAGATGCTGTGATATGCAAATGATTGGCTTTTCAGAGCATTCACACACGGTTTGCGCCGGTGGCGACACCTACAGCGTGCTGACATGAGGAAGCTTTCCAACCGATTTCTCACACACAAACAGAAGTTGACCGGCGTTGCCGGGTGAAACGTTGTTGTGATTCCTCGTGTAAGGAGGAGAAATGCGTACCATCACGTTTCCGATTTTGATAAAGGTCGGATTGTAGCCTGTCGCGATTCTGGTTTATCGTATCGCGACATTGCTGCTCGCGTTGTTCGAGATCCAATGACTGTTAGCAACGGCCTCGTATCAGTAGTAGTCGAGATGACAGGCATCTTATCCTCATGGCTGTAACGGATCGTGCAGCCACGTCTCAGTCGCTGAGTCAACAGATGGGGACGTTTGCAAGACAACAACCATATGCACTAACAGTTCGACGACGTTTGCAGCAGCATGGACTATCAGCTCGGAGACTATGGCTGCAGTTACCCTTGACGCTGCATCACAGACAGGAGAGCCTGCGATGGTGTACTCAACGACGAACCTGGGTGCACGAATGGCAAAACGTCATTTTTTCGGATGAATCCAGGTTCTGTTTACAGCATCATGATGCTCTCATCCGTGTTTGGCGACATCTCGGTGAACGCACATTGGAAGCGTGTATTCATCATCGCCATACTGGCGTGTCACCCGGCGTGATGGTATGGATTGCCATTGGTTACACGTCTCGGTCACCTCTTGTTCGCATTGCCGGCACTTTAAACAGTGTACGTTACATTTCAGATGCGTTACGCCCCGTGGCTCTACTCTTCATTCGATCCCTGCGAAACCCTACATTTCAGCGGGATAATGCACGACCGCATGTTGCAGGTCCTGTACGGGCCTTTCTGGATACAGAAAATGTTCGACTGCTGCCCTGGCCAGCACATTCTCCTGATCTCTCACCAATTGAAAACGTCTGGTCAATGGTGGCCGAGCAACTGGCTCGTCACAATACGCCAGTCACTACTCTTGATAAACTGTGGTAACGTGTTGAAGCTGCATGGGCAGCTGCACCTGTTCATGCCATCCAAGCTCTGTTTTACTCAATGCCCAGGCGTATCAAGGCCGTTATTATGGCCAGAGGTGGTTGTTCTGGGTACTGATTTCTCAGGATCTATGCACCCAAATTGCGTGAAAATGTAATCACATATCAGTTCTAGTATGTTTCTCCATTGAATACCCGTTTATCATCTGCTTTTCTTCTTGGTGTAGCAATTTTAATGGCCAGTAGTGTAGTTCAAGTCTGAGATTCAGATATAATTTAAGCAGGATGTGCCTGCCGTGATGTGTAATCTAACCCTAGGTCTCTGTCTCTTTTAGAAGCCCGTTTATTACTGTGTTCTCCAGCGTTATTAGTGCAGAGCGTAGAGGTACTGGTGGGTGGCACCACCGCCAACCAAAAATAAAAACATCGAAACTAACCCAGTGCGACCCAGCCAGTGCCAGAACAAGGAAGGTTGTTGTGCACACTCCGTTTGTATGATAGCAAGTGTATTTCAGTTTTATGAATTGTTTTGTCGACGTTGTGATTCTTCGTAAGTTTTGTTTTATTACAAGCGATTTTCTTAGGTTTTTCTGGTTAAAATCATTATATGAAAGTTTCTGCCTTGAAGTATTTAATGGACGCCTACGATTCGTCCTTTAGCTGTTACAGACGTATTTTCTTTTATATGTCACTGCCTACTACTATAATCTGGATAAATAAATTCAGTACCTCAGTTCCTTAAAACTTATGAGGGTTTTAGCCCGTGTTTATGTTAACTGCTTTTGTGGGCAGAAGCCTATTAACTGTATCACGGTTTGGGCAGGTGCCCGGTAAAATTTTGAAAAGTTCTTGCTCAACTGTAAGACAACTGTCACTGAATTAAGGGCAGTTCCCTTCCAACTTCAGAGTTGCTTGCTACTACGAATATTTGACGATCTCCTTTAGAATATTATTTGTTTGATCCTGAGGGAGTGTACCTGTGTTGGTGTTACTTGTTCATGTGGGCAGAAAGCCGCTGACTTTGTCCAACAATTTGGGACAGCTGCCCAGTGAAAGTTTGTTATTTTTAAAAGATGTTGTTCAGGTATTGGATTATGATTCTGATTACTGAAAGGGCATGGCCCGTCAAAGGTTTCTGAATGCTAAGTTAAATGTTTGAGGGAAGAGACCAGGTAACTTACTTTAAAACTTTTTTTTTACGTTACTCAAATTCTAGATGGGCTCGTGTCTCTTAAGATTTTAAAATTTAAATTAAAAAAAATGGAAGAGGAAGAGTATTTTTTTCTTTTTAAATGTTTAAGTGATTAAATGTATTGCAAATAGTGTGTCTATTCAAGTACTAATGGATGAAAAAACTAGTACATAATAATTGTTGTGTTAGTGAAAATTGTTTTTTTTTTATTTTTTTTCATAAAAGCTTAGTGGTTTTCCATTTAAGTATCTTTGTATCGAAACAAATCTGCTCTATGGTTAATCCCCTACCATCAGTTTCAGTAAGCACAGAAATGTCGTAAGCGTTGATGACATTTATCACATACCACACGCGGCTGGCACATGTCTTGATGCAGAACGCTCTTGTTTCAATTTAGCGACATGCAAATCACATAAACCATAAGTACCATGACACTTGTATGAAAACTAAATCTGTTGTTCGAATCAGAAAGCCTTCTATATGCGGTCCCCTGAACTGTAAGCACTTATTGAATACCTGAAGACATTGCATAGGTGCTGCTGGTGGTTACGCAACATGCATTTCCTGTAGTACCCTATACATGGTTAGTAGTCAACAAACAGTGGACATCTTTTAAACGTTTTTCACAAGTCAGGGTGGAAATTATATATTATCTGGATATTAATAGCAGATTTGTCAGTCGGATGTTGAATCTTAATAATACTGTGGCAACAGCAACCTATTCCTCTCTAGCACTGTACAGTTAGTGTGGCGTAACTTTTTCCTTAGACATAGCTTGATTCCCTCTGCGCAGTGTCATTTGTTACAGGGCAGTCATTTTGAGTAACTTAAACTATAATAGAAATGTGTACTAAAAGCTGCTTTAATCACCGATACATTCTTCTTCTATGGTGTGTCTCTCTACACAGGTGACAACTAAAATAATTCAGCATTAACGAATTCATCTTAAAACTCTACCATTTATAGCGTACAGTATCTAATGCTCTGGAGGACGCTGATATAGTATTCTTATGGATACAGAAGGCTTTGTTCATGACACTATACAATGATCAACCTCACATGAATAAGTTGCAGCTTATACACGTTAATAAAGGATCCTGGAATATCTCGCACAATACATCCATCCAGTCGTCTATGCACACTTTAACACATACCTATAGCACACTGCAGTCAGTCAGCAATAGACATGATCATGATAAAGTTTGGAAGGTAGGAGACGAGGTACTGGCAGAAGTAAAAGCTGTGAGGACTGGATGTGAGTTGTGCTTGGGTAGCTCAGTTGGTAGAGCACTTGCCCGCGAAAGGCAAAGGTCCCGAGTTCGAGTCTCGGTCCGGCACACAGTTTTAATCTGCCAGGAAGTTCCATATCAGCGCAGACTCCGCTGCAGAGTGAAAATCTCATTCTGGAATGATCATGAGAACTTTGATACACCACCTCAAGAAACACTTGCAATGTACTGAGTGCTTAAAATATCAGCATAACCTGTCGGCTTTACTAGCCTGTATTTCTCGCAATACCCTACACCTGTTTTTAAAACCATGAGTCATAGAGAGCGAGTTGCTATACAAACATAGTCAGACGCTACGGGTAAGCAAATATTCTCACATACAGCTTCAGCAGCAACTGACCACAGCTCCATCTGATAAGCAAACGTAGATTCATGATGACGTGATCATGTCACTGGAAGTATCGCCTGCATGGCCCTCAAGAGCTAATAACAGTCATTTATATTCACAACAAATCAGTAGTCGATCGGATTTATTACTGAATGTCCAGTGCTTAGGAAGAAAGATTTTTTGGGGGATTGCTCGTCGCTTTTTTGTCCCTAAACCTCTTTGACTGTTAAGAGGTAAGGTGATTACGTACTTCTCGCCCAGAACCACATACGATATGCTGTTTGATTGCCAAGAATTCCCCTCCACAGACAATCGATTAATTCCAAAGGAACTCGCATTTCTTATGTTGATTGGTGTGCAAAACAGTGTGGTTGTTTCTGCTGGTTTCATTATACAGTAGGCAATGTGCTACTAGAAGCTGGATCTAACTTTGGTATAGTGCTTAACAGAGAATCACCACCAGCACAGTATGGAAGCAGCTGGTCTGGTACTGGAAATGACTCTGAATGGTGTATGCTGTTATTCCACCTGAGTCCCAAGTCTTCTTGAAGGGCTAGGAGAAAGTGAAGTGGGTTATGGGCTTGTTACCAGAATGTGATGTGCAAAATGTTGAGGATGAGGGATGCCCCCACTCCCTGTGCCCCAACTGGAAATGTGTGCTGACAAATACGAACCAATGACTGCTGAGTTAAATATTAAATTCTTGTAACTTGGTAGTGTGATCGCAGCTTAAGAGATTTCTCATTTGATAAAGTACAACAATGATAGGAACGTAATGTTCTTTATGCTAGAATGCAGGTAAGTAAAATATACCTTATTGAGAACCTGCTGTGAAAATTGCATCTGTAATGTATACCACAGCTTCAAAGCACAACTCTATGGAATAGTAGGCACTCTTTTGCAAATGTGGTAACTACACCAAAGCGTCACTGAAATCCTGAATGCTCATCACTGCGTTACCTGCATGTACAGAGAAAGCTATGCTATGTGGTTCATGCTTGTGTGTGAATTTCATTGAAACCGCACCTTGATGCCAACTGTGCAGTGTCATTATTACAGAGCCGTCATTTTCATAAACTTTAATTACAATGCAAATATATTTGAGAGGCTAGTTTCGCTGCCAGTACGTTCTTCCTTTATCATGCCTCTCCACATACGTTGCTATATGTTTGAGATGCTGGCAGGCTATGATAACTTTGCGATTACGTTGAATAAATGGCTGACTTGTTGAATGATTATTGAACTCGAATTTTCGTGTTACGTGTTGTAAGTGCAAGTTGTGTGCTTACACTGTGTTATTGTTAGCAAAACTTTACGAATCGATTGGGCAATGCAACTCCCAATACCAATAAAGAAATACAGTCACTGCAAAATACATTCAGCCCTTTAGGCACTGAATCCTAAGGCCTTCTTCAAAACTAATAACTTCGATCCCTGTGCACATAACAAATAAATTGTCTTGCCTCTAAAGCAGCAATGGTGGAACGCAATATATTCTTGCCTCTCTCAAAAAAAAAAAAAAAAAAAAAAAAAAAAAAAAAAAAAAAAAAAAAAAAAAAAAAAAAATGTAATATGCTAACTACAGGCTCAGCAGTGTGTAGTGCTGGCCAAAATTCTTCGAATGCACATGAATTTCGTTGGGTGATAAACGAGAACATTTTTAAAAAATCCTACCTCTTTGAAAAATACACTCCTGGAAATGGAAAAAAGAACACATTGACACCGGTGTGTCAGACCCACCATATTTGCTCCGGACACTGCGAGAGGGCTGTACAAGCAATGATCACACGCACGGCACAGCGGACACACCAGGAACCGCGGTGTTGGCCGTCGAATGGCGCTAGCTACGCAGCATTTGTGCACCGCCGCCGTCAGTGTCAGCCAGTTTGCCGTGGCATACGGAGCTCCATCGCAGTCTTTAACAGTGGTAGCATGCCGCGACAGCGTGGACGTGAACCGTATGTGCAGTTGACGGACTTTGAGCGAGGGCGTATAGTGGGCATGCGGGAGGCCGGGTGGACGTACCGCCGAATTGCTCAACACGTGGGGCGTGAGGTCTCCACAGTACATCGATGTTGTCGCCAGTGGTCGGCGGAAGGTGCACGTGCCCGTCGACCTGGGACCGGACCGCAGCGACGCACGGATGCACGCCAAGACCGTAGGATCCTACGCAGTGCCGTAGGGGACTGCACCGTCACTTCCCAGCAAATTAGGGACACTGTTGCTCCTGGGGTATCGGCGAGGACCATTCGCAACCGTCTCCATGAAGTTGGGCTACGGTCCCGCACACCGTTAGGCCGTCTTCCGCTCACGCCCCAACATCGTGCAGCCCACCTCCAGTGGTGTCGCGACAGGCGTGAATGGAGGGACGAATGGAGACGTGTCGTCTTCAGCGATGAGAGTCGCTTCTGCCTTGGTGCCAATGATGGTCGTATGCGTGTTTGGCGCCGTGCAGGTGAGCGCCACAATCAGGACTGCATACGACCTAGGCACACAGGGCCAACACCCGGCATCATGGTGTGGGGAGCGATCTCCTACACTGGCCGTACACCACTGGTGATCGTCGAGGGGACACTGAATAGTGCACGGTACATCCAAACCGTCATCGAACCCATCGTTCTACCATTCATAGACCGGCAAGGGAACTTGCTGTTCCAACAGGACAATGCACGTCCGCATGTATCCCGTGCCACCCAACGTGCTCTAGAAGGTGTAAGTCAACTACCCTGGCCAGCAAGATCTCCGGATCTGTCCCCCATTGAGCATGTTTGGGACTGGATGAAGCGTCGTCTCACGCGGTCTGCACGTCCAGCACGAACGCTGGTCCAACTGAGGCGCCAGGTGGATATGGCATGGCAAGCCGTTCCACAGGACTACATCCAGCATCTCTACGATCGTCTCCATGGGAGAATAGCAGCCTGCATTGCTGCGAAAGGTGGATATACACTGTACTAGTGCCGACATTGTGCATGCTCTGTTGCCTGTGTCTATGTGCCTGTGGTTCTGTCAGTGTGATCATGTGATGTATCTGACCCCAGGAATGTGTCAATAAAGTTTCCCCTTCCTGGGACAATGAATTCACGGTGTTCTTATTTCAATTTCCAGGAGTGTATATGAACTGGACTGGGAGGTGGTACTGATTATGGTGAATCACTAACACTCAGTTATTTTAGCAAAATTATATTGCAAGTTAAGTTTGTCTTTTAAAAAGTATAACAATTGAAGGTACATTACTCACAACTGATTCACAAACAATGAGATTTAAACAGCAAGTATTACCCAACTTCACTAATCCAGCATAAATGCAAATCATCAAATTACACATAGCTCTATTAACAAATCTTAAAAGCATTACAAAAATGAAATAACTAACTAGCCTTTTTATCAAAAACGTTTACATACATTCTGGGGTTACTCAGCAATCACAAATTATCAGCCAACTCATGTCTATTAACATGCTGGCAAAAACAGAAATCATAATTATTGATCATCTTTACCTTATATGCATGAAGACTTCTGCTTCCATATTCAACAATATTGACATACCTACATTAATCTAACTCTTGGTGGCTTCACACAGCACATCCCAAAGACTGCCTACTCCATCGTCTTTCCCTCACAGACAGCTACCTACAAATGTCGGCCCAGCACTCTATTACTCCAACACTAGCAGTATTGGCTCTGTGGTCGTGTACAGTCAGCGATCCGCATTATCGAGCCTTTCAGAGACATTCATCGTTTATAGTATACTAGTTTCATTTTAATTTATTAATATTCTTATCTTATTCTGGTGCCACATACTATTGTGCCCCAGTATACTCCTTTGAAAGTGTAGTATGCAAATAAACTGATTTTTTACAAGCTGCAGTGTGTATTTCATTCCACCATGTATATTGCAATTGTGTTGTTTCTCTGGGAATGTTTGGGTGCCAGGCTACTTTTTTTAGAAGATGACTATCTATCTTAAATCTCTGTCACGTCTGAAGTATCATGTAAAATAGTGTTGTATTGTCATTTATCAAGCACCACCGGAACACTAAGAATAAGATGCAGTTAATGTGCTTAAGAGAGACTGCATACACTACATTTGCCAATGTACACATATTGTCACTCATTACCACAGTTGTGACATAACAGATGAACATTAATATGATATCTATGCAATGCTGTGTGTAAACAAAACCAATGTCCCCATGCTGCTAGCCTCGGCATGTAATTTAACTGCATGTGTCTCTAAATGTGTGAATTTTAGTTAGATTGTATGCTTGTCTTCACTGTTGATTTAGTAGGAGCAGCGTTACTTTTGCTTCAGGCATTCACCTGAATTATTATCGTCTCACTAATGGGAACCTGCTGCCAGCTCTAGAATTTAAAAAAAAATGCGTGTTCAAAGCAGTGAATTGTGCCTTTGTGCTGCAGTGATGTCTTTAACTTGTCTCACTGTGTAACAGTTCATTCAGTAAGCTTAGGCTTTCCAGCATTAGAAATTCCATGGGAGGGAGGAGAGGGGGGTGCACTTTAATGACCAATTCTAGTTCAGATACTGAAGGCACAATGATTACACTGGTTAAAATTATACAGGGTGTTACAAAAAGGTACGGCCAAACTTTCAGGAAACATTCCTCACGCGCAAAGAAAGAAAATATGTGGACATGTGTCCGGAAACGCTTACTTTCTATGTTGGAGCTCATTTTATTACTTCTCTTCAAATCACATGGAATGGAAACACACAGCAACAGAACGTACCAGCGTGACTTCAAACACTTTGTTACAGGAAATGTTCAAAATGTCCTCCGTTAGCGAGGATACATGCATCCACCCTCCATCGCATGGAATCCCTGATGCGCTGATGCAGCCCTGGAGAATGGCGTATTGTATCACAGCCGTCCACAACGCGAGCACGAAGAGTCTCTACATTCGGCACCGGGGTTGCGTAGACAAGAGCTTTCAAATGCCCCCATAAATGAAAGTCAAGACGGTTGAGGTCAGGAGAGCGTGGAGGCCATGGAATTTGTCCGCCTCTACCAATCCATCGGTCACCGAATCTGTTGTTGAGAAGCGTACGAACACTTCGAGTGAAATGTGCAGGAGATCCATTGTGCATGAACCACATGTTGTGTCGTACTTGTAAAGACACATGTGATAGCAGCACAGGTAGAGTATCCCGTATGAAATCATGATAACGTGCTCCATTGAGCGTAGGTGGAAGAACATGGGGCCCAATGAAGACATCACCATCAATGCCTCCCCAAACGTTCACAGAAAATCTGTGTTGATGACGTGATTGTAGAATTGCGTGCGGATTCTCGCCAGCCCACACATGTTGATTGTGAAAATTTACAACTTGATCACGTTGGAATGAAGCCTCATCCGTAAAGAGAACATTTGCACTGAAATGAGGATTGACACATTGTTGGATGATCCATTCGCAGAAGTGTACCCGTAGAGGCCAATCAGGTGCTGATAGTGCCTGCACACGCTGTACATGGTGCGGAAACAACTGGTTCTCCCGTAGCACTCTCCATACAGTGACGTGGTCAACGTTACCTTGTACAGCAGCAACTTCTCTGGCGCTGACATTAGGGTTATCGTCAACCGCACGAAGAATTGCCTCGTCCATTGCAGGTGTCCTCGTCGTTCTAGGTCTTCCCCAGTCGCGAGTCATAGGCTGGAATGTTCCGTGCTCCCTAAGACGACGATCAATTGCTTCGAACGTCTTCCTGTCGGGACACCTTCGTTCTGGAAATCTGTCTCGATACAAACGTACCGCGCCACGGCTATTGCCCCGTGCTAATCCATACAGTACATCAAATGGGTATCTGCCAACTCCGCATTTGTAAACATTGCACTGACTTCAAAACCACATTCGTGATGAACACAAACCTGTTGATGCTACGTACTGATGTGCTTGACGCTAGTACTGTAGAGCAATGAGTCGCATGTCAACACAAGCACCGAAGTCAGCATTATCTTCCTTCAATTGGGCCAACTGGCGGTGAATCGAGGAAGTACAGTACATGCTGACGAATCTAAAATGAGCTCTAACATGAAAATTAAGGGTTTCCGGACACATGTCCACATAACATCTTTTCTTTATTTGTGTGTGAGGAATGTTTCCTGAAAGTTTGGCCGTACCTTTTTGTAACACCCTATATATTAACACCTGATTGCACTTCACAGTTATTATGCTAGTCTATTACTGTGTGAGGTTAATGCATGTGTTGTTTCTTATTTACAGTTCACAGCTCGAATGAAATTTACCAAGTTCATGATTTTCTTTGTCTGGTGTTGATGCTGATGAAGAAATCCTAGCACATAAGTTAAATAACAATGTAATAGTTTCATTTAATACGTGAAGCACCCTATTAGCGATAATACACGTCTGTGAATGACCTAATAGGATCTTTTTCTCATATTACAGTGCTACATGGGACATTGCCATCAAAGGTTTAATGTTTGTAGATGTAGCTGCTGCCGATGATGAGAATTATGAGGTAATCACAAAGGATATAGTGTACACACACACACACACACACACACACACACACACACACACACACACACAAGTATGTACTTGATAACAACATTGTCTTTTACATCATATCACAATTTTCGCTTTGAGGGTACCATACAAACTAGGAGTTGTAATGACTGAGTTTGAAAGTATCAAAATATATAATAGAAGTGGTTATATCGTTTAATTTTATTGTCTCAGAAGCTTATCAGTGTTATGTAGTGTAGCGTTGCTCTTGGGGGACGAAAAGAAAAAGAATTTTTTACTTTTTTTTTTAATGTCGAGAAAGTGAATTTTTGGTGGGCCACTTGGGAACAGAATCAGGGATTGATTACACTATTATAATAACATACGTTGAGCATTAAATACCTGAATAAGAGCAGCATATTGATATATATTTGAGATCGTTCGGAAGAAACATTATCATTTCTGTGCATTTTTATAGTCGCGATGTAGTCATGCCCGGATCAACACTAAGCGACCAGAAGATTTATAGACTTTGAAATAGATGCAACACTACACAAAAAGTTGGTTCAGAAATAATAAGGAAACGATAATGTTCCTTCTGTCTCATGCTGCGTTCGGCCCATCAGCATGATCGTAATTTCTGGTGATGAAGTAACGCAAAATAATTATCATTCAGGTAAATAAGGAGATGGAATCATCAAGGTTAATTTACTAAAATAAGCACACTTATCTTTAACACACGTTTTTTTTAATGCTACGTAGCTTTTCATATTAAATTACAATAGATGACCATAGTGGTTAAATACTTTATACATAACAGTCAAAATGTCCTCTTTATGCTGTCTGTTCGTAATCAGTTACCAGAAACTACATGCTTTGTGATTGAAAAAAAAAATAACATTTAGCATTTTCACTCAATATTTTCACATAGAATATAAAATACAGTTGCGGAACGCAGGAAGTCCGCGTCCACCTCTCATGGAATACAAACAGTAAAAGGTGAGGCACCAAAAGCCTCATTTGTCTTGAAACAACAGAATTCTTTTTTATACCATTAATCGATACATGTACATAGAGATTTACTGGCACCGCGCAAGAACGGCAAAGATAAAGAATAATAGATTCTGTCGCTGCTATGCGATGGTTCATTTCTTTTACTTTACAATTGTTCGATAACTTTAGGCCATCAGGCGTTTACTATTGAGCGTATATTAATGTTTTTGAGGCGAAAATTACTAATATTACACTGCCTCCCATAAGGAGGGAAGGAATACCGCAGGTATTACTTTCATCGTCATGCCCATTGGAATATTTGTAATTTTCGGGTGTAACATACAGGTTATTAAAAGTTTCATTTAATATTCATTCCATAATAAAAGAATTAACGTTTCAATTTGTAATTATTGACGGTGGATCATTGTGAATTTGTTCTGTGTTTCTATCAGTGTTTGCATGGATTCAGTCTTTCTTGATGATTCTTAAAATTAAGGCTATAAGCACACATATTTACAAAATTTATGAGGAAATAGAGTCATACGTCATTTTTCATCGTTGCAAAAGTAATTTGACTATCACAACTGGTACACAACTTTCTGTTTTGACTGTATTCATTATATTGTCATCGTCTTGTCGATTGATTGCCTTGACCGTTGTCCACTTAATTATACATTTATTTTCGTCGCACATACACTATTTATGATAGACTTGGATTGTAGAGCGGCCACTGGTGACGGCTTCGACAAGGAAGTCCATATCTTTCACTTTCAGGGCTGGAGTGTGGCTCTCCGGATTATTTCACATATGAAACAGATAAAATATCTTATATTAGAATAACTTACAAGACTAATTTTATATACATGTGGGATGGGATATAGGAGGATGGGATCCTTTGACGTATTTTCGTGTGCTTATTTTCATTCGTATCGTGACCTCTCGTTAAAGTTTACATTTCAACAGTGTTCAGAGGTGACCTTGTGACTTGTCTCTGTGTACAATCAGTCATTATAATAATTACGTTAACTTCTCTATCTTAGAGTCTCTTGGAAGGTTTATGATACATACAAAAATGTTTTCAGTACTGGGTGTGAATGTTTTTGCTACAGAATGTAGCGCACAGCAACTGTGTTGGCGGTTGAACGTTTACATTATTTCGTCATGTGGTGGCTGTCCGCCTCCACTATTGCAAGCAATCTTGAAATTCAGTCTGTGCGCGCGCACGTGACCGGAGCATTCTTGCAGAGCGTTGATTTCGCGCTTGAGGTGCCGTGCGTCGCTTTTGTTCGGCGGATCGTGGCTTTGTGCTTTTTAGATTGCTGTAGGGAGCTTCTGCCACCGAAACTGCCTCACATCACTTCCTGTCCACTATCCCATTACGGATTCACAGGTAAGTGGTAGCTACCGCTTCAACTGCATGTGTGGAATGACACTGATTATTACACACTGCACACATCAATGAATTTTTCACACATATGGTGCAGTAGAATACTGCCACTGAAAATCGGCGAACTTTAAAACTTCACTTGCACTGTGGTGAGCGTCTGCGTGAACGATGTATTAAAAGAAATTCTCGCTTCATAACATCACACGGTGTTTACAAGTTGATTTACATACTAATATTTACAAGAGTTCATTTAAATCGAGAAATAATCTAATTGACCACTTTGAATCAGAACAATTGTTTCTTAATTAGTCATTTTTTTATTTATGCCTATGGTCACAGATAAGCTATTATAAGTCCTTTTTCTTTGACCAAATTCATTCCAATCTCCTTTACAAATTAATTTCATTCATAGTAATCTTTATCACGCTTGCTTATTCATTTTGTAGGCCAAATACATTCTTTTAGTGCTCATCTTATTTAGTGACTTGTGAGGGGAGCTTCATTTATGTCAAAGTTTCTCTCGTATGTGCTTGTCTTTAAAGAAAGTACGAGGAAATTTGAAAATAGCAATTCCGCCTCGGGATTTCGTGTAGAAATACAAACAGTCGAAAAAGAAAAGTGGGAAAAGCGGGCCTACTCTCGGATCGTCGACAGAATTTAAGTTACTCCTCAACCAGGTCGAAAATTTGATTTATATTACGCATTACAAAAGCAATTTGCGCGTCGCGAACCTACTTATTTTTATATGTAGTGCCTCACTTCCTAAGCACACGTGCATCTTTACAAGTTGATCCTGAGGAGTGGATAGGATCAAGGATCTTAAAGGATTTGCACTTAGGAAAGGGATTCAATAATCACAGAGAAAACAATAAATATTGCAGTGCGCACTTAAAATAAAATCTATCACTTCAAGCATATATATCTAATATGTATCTTGCTGCAGCTTGCTTACTACTCTTTGCTCATTTTTTAGACTAAGTCAAGTTTATGCATTACGCATTTGGGTATTAATTATCATTTGTATATATAAGCCTCTCACTAGAGTGTTGTTGTTTGCTGCTGTCGCGACCTGTGAAGCTTGGGTGAAATTCTTATTATATTTGCTGCTAGCTTGTGAATTTGCAGTATCGCTAATGCTCAATAGTACCGTGAAGTTGGCATAATAAATCACGTTACTCATATGTTCTTTTACTCACCTTGCTTATAGTCTGGACTCATCTTACTTTGCGTTATATAATAAACTTCCTTTTTATTCCATCACGCTTTTACTTAAGGTTAACGTCAGGCCTTTTTAGAACAATTGCACTGCCTTATCAATCTGTTCATGCTTAATCCTAGGTATCTGTTTACTTCAAAGAGATGTTATTTCATCGCTGGCACAGCACTGTGCTGGAACTTACAAGTTAAATCTACCGACTGTTTTGCGCTAACAGGTGGTGCCTTATTTACGTCACATTTGAAAATAGGGAATAACCTCACGGAATCGAATCTTTTCACACTACTATCCTCTTTTGTCTGGACGTTTAAGTATTTCCTTTTAAAACAGGTCATTAATTTGTCCTCGATTAAATTTCACTTACTAATACTAAGCACATATAATCATCATTTTCATATTACTATTTAGCGAGAGAAGTGCATTATTCGCTCCTTCCTCTTTCCTCATTTTAGTACCTCGGGGCTAATTAATACCTCTCGAGTACATCATTTTTCTTACATACTAACTTATAACTAAAATTGAAAATCGCTTCTAGGACATGTCCTCCTGCTTACACAAAGATTATTCATGTAAATACTTGTCTACAACTTATCCTGTATTTTATTTTCCAGACACTTTGTTTTAATACATAAGGTTTCCTTTTAGCACCGGTTAACGTCCGTAGTCAGTTCAGTTCAGTTCTTGTTACTCATTGGTTGATCCTGATCTCCAATACCTTAGAATTTTCTTACAGCTTAAATTAACTTAATTCCTGGCGTTATAAAATTTTCTTAAATCATGATGGTGGAACAATCCTTTGATTTTATTCGTGGCAGCGTCAGATAACAAATAGCTACCAATGTGTGGTTTCCTCATTATCACAAAGGGACCTTCATAAATGTGTTGCCACTTATGATTCTTCTTTAACAACAGGGATGGTTTAAAGTGAGTCCTGACTAATACCTTTTCTCCTGCTTTGAAATCTATAACTCTGTTTACCTTCTTATCAAATGCCATTTTTCGGAGGTTAGCATACGTTGTCAATGATATGAGATAATCTTGCATCTAGCCTTACGCTACCATCAGATTTTAGTGCAGACAATAAAGGACTCGAATAAGGTGAATGAGATACTTCTATCACATACTACATCTACATCTACATTGATACTCCGCAAGCCACCCAACGGTGTGCGGCGGAGGGCACTTTACGTGCCACTGTCATTACCTCCCTTTCCTGTTCCAGTCGCGTATGGTTCGCGGGAAGAACGACTGTCTGAAAGCCTCCGTGCGCGCTCTAATCTCTCTAATTTTACATTCGTGATCTCCTCAGGAAGTATAAGTAGGGGGAAGCAATATATTCGATACCTCATCCAGAAACGCACCCTCTCGAAACCTGGCGAGCAAGCTACACCGCGATGCAGAGCGCCTCTCTTGCAGAGTCTGCCACTTGAGTTTATTAAACATCTCCGTAACGCTATCACGGTTACCAAATATCCCGGTGACGAAACGCGCCGCTCTTCTTTGGATCTTCTCTATTTCCTCCGTCAACCCGACCTGGTACGGATCCCACACTGATGAGCAATACTCAAGTATAGGTCGAACGAGTGTTTTGTAAGCCACCACCTTTGTTGATGGACTACATTTTCTAAGCACTCTCCCACTGAATCTCAACCTGGTACCCGCCTTACCAACAATTAATTTTATATGATCATTCCACTTCAAATCGTTCCGTACGCATACTCCCAGATATTTTACAGAAGTAACTGCTACCAGTGTTTGTTCCGCTATCATATAATCATACAATAAAGGATCCTTCTTTCTATGTATTCGCAATACATTACATTTGTCTATGTTAAGGGTCAGTTGCCACTCCCTGCACCAAGTGCCTATCCGCTGCAGATCTTCCTGTATTTCGCATTCCAGCGTAACATTTTCCTGATCTCGCACTTGACAGCTTCTCGTCTCGCATATGGAATGGAATAGCTTGTTCTACAGTAGGTTGAATGGGGCAGGACATCCATTCGATATTCAAAGCCTTTTATTAGTCCAGGTTTCTTAGAAAATACTTGAACGTAATCTGTTAACAAATTGTAAAGCTCATTCTTCTGTTGTCTGGATAATTCAGTGGACTCACTAGCTTTAACGTATAATTCATTCTGACCGGGAATTAGGTCTTTATACGCATCGTCATTAACACTTTCAGGATCTGTCACGTCTTCTGTCTGACTGTACTGCTGTCTTTTAGTCCATGGCCGTACTGCTATTTGAAGCACCCCAAAGTTTGTCTTCACCTTACTTCTTAACAAATTTACAGTTACTTGTTGCTGGCTCGCTACTACACACTCGATGTCAATTTTAGCTTTCGTCTACCTCAAGAATTCCATACTGAGGATACATGGCACTGATAGGTTTTTAACAATAAGAAAAATGCACGTTACTGAAGTAGACTCTATCTGGATTTGAAGCTGAGTCTGAAGATTTACACGTTGTGTTAGTGGACCAATTGCTCCCGATACGGTGCAACCTTGAATTGGAAGTGATAAAACCTTGCATACAGAGGATATTTGCTTAAATAAACATAAAGATAAGACATTTTTATTAGCTCCTGTATCTACAATGGCTGTTACTGGTATGTTGGCAATTGATACTCTTATGGAAGCTTGAACTTGTTCGCCCATACGTCATCATTGTCTTTCGTCTCAGTGTCTGCTACTAGATCATCCCGTAAGTTTGTCTCTTTGTCATACCTAATTGCTTTAATTTCGTGTGGACTAAGGGACAGGGTGCCCCCATTCAAACCTGCAGCAGCCTCTAGGAGGCTCAAAGGTGCTGCTTTTAATTTTCCGCTCGACGCTTACTTTCTTGCTGATTTATATTTCTTAAAGATTCTTCCGTCTGGAACTGGTGTTGGTTTTGTGGTACGAACTCGGTTGGAAATGGATCTTGTTGTCCTGGCGTATTCGCTTGCGCATAATAAATTTGCGTATTATGCGGGCGTTTAGGCTTCAGACTTCCCAAAGGTCCGTTCGCTTGTTGCGTGAAGTGTATATTTTGTGGCTGAAAGGTATTTTGCTGTTTCTTGTGTTGATTGTAACCGTTACTAAAAGGTGTACGTTGGTCTCCACCTTGATTATGCCATTTATTTCCTTTCCACTGACGATTTGAATCGTAAGACTGATCGTTTTGATAATTACCGTTGATCGATTGCGTGTTTCCATATTGCTGGGGATGGGTATTATAAAGTGCATTTCCGTACTGAGGTGGTGACGAATTATATATTGGATTGTATTTCTGGCCGTTATTGTACTTATTTTTGTATTTACTGTTGGAGTACGTAGTGTCTTTATTTTTGAAACCGTAGTGGGGTTGGTACTGGCCGTCGCTATGACGCGCTTTCGCTCGGCCACCATTGTTGCCTGCGTATTCTGTATTGTGCTGGCCGCCTGCACTGAAATGGGCGTTGCAAACATCAACTCTAGCGTCCTCGTAAATCAGATCTAACGAG
This sequence comes from Schistocerca americana, assembly GCF_021461395.2. NCBI lineage: Eukaryota > Metazoa > Arthropoda > Insecta > Orthoptera > Acrididae > Schistocerca > Schistocerca americana. The sequence continues at coordinate 351,128,240 of NC_060125.1, read as the reverse complement.
TCTAACACAGATAGGAAAGTGTCCGTATCGTCCTCAGACACGTTTACTAACTTTTCTCTGATCGCAATCGGAAGCTTAGTTTTTAGAATCATAATAACGTCTTTGGCGGTGATCGGTGAATCCCAGAACTTGATTTTCGCTAAATACTTTTCAAAATATCTTCTCAAACTACCGCGCATACTGTTAAACACTTCGGCGTTGTAAACCTCTTTTCTCAGGCGCTGCTGCACACCAGAACTCCAGAATTTAGCTAAAAACATCTGTTCAAACTCTTTGTAACTTTTACAAGAGTCGACCATTTCCGTTCCCCATAAGGCAGCATCGCCTACGATAAGTTCACTAGCGAATTGAATTCGCTGGCGGTCACTCCAGCTATTCGGAAAAATTCCTGAAAAATTTCGGAGGAACACTATAGGATGAATTTCTCTTTTCTGTGGGTGAAAGGTCGGAAAAATACGATGTTTGATCACGCTTTCCTCCTGCATCAAACTGACAAAAGTGGGTGGGCTGTTACTCTGGTTAACTTGTGCTTTATAGAACTATGAGTTTGAGCGTTATCAAATGGTGAACGGTAATGTACCTGCTGTTGTTCATTACATCGTGGTGAATTATTCCACTCTCCTGACACGGGAGGTGGGGAATTTTCAACTTGACATTTTAGTGTACGAACTTCATCAACTATCTGTTGACGCCATTCAGGTAAATCTTGAGCTAACGTTCGTCTTATCTGGCCTAATTCTGACATGACCGTGTCTCCTGTTTTTCCAGGGGCTGCCAATATTTCAAAGGTCACGTTTTTGACAGTCATCATTGTCTTTCGTCTCAGTGTCTGCTACTAGATCATCCCGTAAGTTTGTCTCTTTGTCATACCTAATTGCTTTAATTTCGTGTGGACTAAGGGACAGGGTGCCCCCATTCAAACCTGCAGCAGCCTCTAGGAGGCTCAAAGGTGCTGCTTTTAATTTTCCGCTCGACGCTTACTTTCTTGCTGATTTATATTTCTTAAAGATTCTTCCGTCTGGAACTGGTGTTGGTTTTGTGGTACGAACTCGGTTGGAAATGGATCTTGTTGTCCTGGCGTATTCGCTTGCGCATAATAAATTTGCGTATTATGCGGGCGTTTAGGCTTCAGACTTCCCAAAGGTCCGTTCGCTTGTTGCGTGAAGTGTATATTTTGTGGCTGAAAGGTATTTTGCTGTTTCTTGTGTTGATTGTAACCGTTACTAAAAGGTGTACGTTGGTCTCCACCTTGATTATGCCATTTATTTCCTTTCCACTGACGATTTGAATCGTAAGACTGATCGTTTTGATAATTACCGTTGATCGATTGCGTGTTTCCATATTGCTGGGGATGGGTATTATAAAGTGCATTTCCGTACTGAGGTGGTGACGAATTATATATTGGATTGTATTTCTGGCCGTTATTGTACTTATTTTTGTATTTACTGTTGGAGTACGTAGTGTCTTTATTTTTGAAACCGTAGTGGGGTTGGTACTGGCCGTCGCTATGACGCGCTTTCGCTCGGCCACCATTGTTGCCTGCGTATTCTGTATTGTGCTGGCCGCCTGCACTGAAATGGGCGTTGCAAACATCAACTCTAGCGTCCTCGTAAATCAGATCTAACGAGTCTAACACAGATAGGAAAGTGTCCGTATCGTCCTCAGACACGTTTACTAACTTTTCTCTGATCGCAATCGGAAGCTTAGTTTTTAGAATCATAATAACGTCTTTGGCGGTGATCGGTGAATCCCAGAACTTGATTTTCGCTAAATACTTTTCAAAATATCTTCTCAAACTACCGCGCATACTGTTAAACACTTCGGCGTTGTAAACCTCTTTTCTCAGGCGCTGCTGCACACCAGAACTCCAGAATTTAGCTAAAAACATCTGTTCAAACTCTTTGTAACTTTTACAAGAGTCGACCATTTCCGTTCCCCATAAGGCAGCATCGCCTACGATAAGTTCACTAGCGAATTGAATTCGCTGGCGGTCACTCCAGCTATTCGGAAAAATTCCTGAAAAATTTCGGAGGAACACTATAGGATGAATTTCTCTTTTCTGTGGGTGAAAGGTCGGAAAAATACGATGTTTGATCACGCTTTCCTCCTGCATCAAACTGACAAAAGTGGGTGGGCTGTTACTCTGGTTAACTTGTGCTTTATAGAACTATGAGTTTGAGCGTTATCAAATGGTGAACGGTAATGTACCTGCTGTTGTTCATTACATCGTGGTGAATTATTCCACTCTCCTGACACGGGAGGTGGGGAATTTTCAACTTGACATTTTAGTGTACGAACTTCATCAACTATCTGTTGACGCCATTCAGGTAAATCTTGAGCTAACGTTCGTCTTATCTGGCCTAATTCTGACATGACCGTGTCTCCTGTTTTTCCAGGGGCTGCCAATATTTCAAAGGTCACGTTTTTGACAGTTTCCCTGAATTCGTTCTTGACCTTGTTTTATATGAATCCGTCTTTGTTTTTAATCCACTCTTGGTAGTGGTCGGACAATGCTTCAGCATGTGCCTTAACAGTATTCTTTATTTGATCCTCTACATTAAGAGTCTCAATCTTTTTGGAAAGATCATCAACAACATTCTCGATCGTGTCTACTGCGGTTTTAACTCCTTTGACCTCATCAGAGATTGCAGTATAATCTTCTTTTAAGGTCGCAGCTTGTTTTTGATATTCCATCACTTTTGAATTTATCTCTCCCTTGGCTGCTTCGATTTTTTTATCTAACCGTTTTGAAATATCCTCTATTTTTGACTCTACTTGTGTGTCAATTTCTAGCCTCATGGTCGTGATCTGACTACTGATTTGGCTTTGGACATTACCCAACAGGGTATTTAAATCAGCTGTTATGTCTGCCTTTAGTTCGGCCTTTACCGAATTTAACCGTGTATTTAGGTCATTTATCTCCGTTTGCAGATCTGTTTTTACTGAATTTATGTCTGTTTTTACTGAGTTGCACAGATTTGTAAGGACCTGATTTTTATTATGCCGTCTTTCGGCCTTCTCTTTTTCTTCGCGGGCCTTTTCATCTAATCTTTCCTGTTTTTGGCTTTCGAACTTACGTGATCGTAATGGATAGTGAGGTCCATTCGCATCACCGCTGTCGTCTGCTTTTTGTTTGTGTCCGCTGTTTACCGTTAGCCATGTTCATGAATTATTTGTCAAACGTCAAAATGCTACAGATATTGTTTGTCACTGCCGTCAGTCGTTTGTCTGTGACGTAGTGCTATGGCTTACTGGGACCTAAGATGAAATTTTAACTCTGGGTAGCAACTGACGTTCATGTACGCCAAGAAGACAAGATGGTTCCTACTAATTACAAACAAATGAAATATCACACGTTTTACCAGTTTTGAGCGTAGTTATCCGCCATATCGTAATTTTTTTTATGCACTGACAACAATGGTACACTTTCACTGAATTTAACTACATAAGAATGGACTATGGACAAATTGAAATAAAGCTGTTTCAAGGCAAGGAAAGACAGGTTTACGTTCTGATCAACTCGAAAGACGCTACGTCACTACGAAAGCTTGGCTACTGCGTATAAAAATTTCACTTACTATGGCTGTCTTGATGGTCATACGGATGAATACTCGCGTTTTTTGGTAATTTCATCAATCGTTCTTCTGAATTAATTAAAAGGTCAGAATTTTGTCTCTAGTGGTATTTGACATGGCATCTATTGTTAATATTACACCATCACAAGTGTGGTGCTGTGTGCTTTGCATTAGTTGTGTGTATGTGTGGGTACACACTGTAGTAACATGTTTCACTACCATCAGCAACAAAGCTTTTCTGTACTTTGAGATATCATTGGTTTAATAGTTGACACACAGTCTTGTACTTCATAAATTGCTAGTGTGTTTCTTGCTACTAATAGCTGAGAATTTAGTTTGTGAGATGTCACATGATCAACTGCTAGTATGTAGGTTCATACTTTATAAACAGCAAGTGTATATATGGCTACTGATTGGCTTGAAAATAAAAAAATTAAAATAATGCAATTTTTATGGGACGTAATTGTTTACGTAGTGATGATTTTACAATCACTTCTAGTGTGGAGAAAAATATTGCTCCTAATTGCTAATAAAACATCATCTATAGGCTGTGAATAGACACTTGTGGGCTGCTGTTGTTACCGTGGTGTGTTCTGGTTGAGCAAAAGATCAGGGGGATCCAGCTCCATGTCTGGTCATCTAGTATTTTTGGTGGTGCTATTATAATGACAGACACAAATTTTTTAAGAGATTCCTCACAAAAATTGTAAATGTTTTAAACTGCATTTAGGTCATATGTAAAGTGCCTAAGGCTTTTTCACTAATATTGATACGTTTTCCTTTTTTCACATGGTGTTCATTTCAGTAGAATGTATCAGTTTACGTATCCCAAGACGACTGAAATGACTAGACATACCTATTTGATGGAAATTTCTCAGATTAGCCTAGAGTGATATTCGTTTAATTGGCACATTACATTATTTCTCTGTATGCCATGTGATTAAGGGTTGTTTCTAGCACAGTAGTCAAGAGTCTATAGCATATACATAGGGAGGTTCATGGAGTCTATAGCATGTACATAGGGAAGTTCATGATGAAATTCCCATGTGTGTTTGAAATTAGCATGTACTTGTATAAGTTGTATATGCACGTATAATACATGATTAGTGACACTGTTTCTTATTTTAAATCATAGCATCATGAGTCTGTCTATGATGATGTAGATATCACATGTATCAGTGATGGGGGGTTTGGCGAATGTGAGTAAATTAAGACAACTGAAAAAATTCTGTATATATATTTTTCAAGTTATATATTGCAATGATATGATTTCTCTTTTTTACAGCAACCAGCTGTGCTCAACAAGTTCAGGATGGGATTGATGGCACAGTAAACAACCCTTACTACGCTAAATGGTAAAAGTTGTGGGGTGATTGTCCTTGAGGGCAGTGAGGGATACTGTTGTTGTAGTTATACACTGATGAGAATCAGGGAGTCTGCTGCATGCAGCTGCTGCTGCTGTCAGGCAGTAACATCAATTATCACAATAATTTAGCCCTTATCTCTGTATGTGTGATATGCTCCCAGATTTATCTCATCAATTTCTGTGTGAGTGATATCCATCCAGATTTAACTCATCATCTTCTTCATCAGTATCAGCAACATCCACTGACATTAAACTTTCGACACTAATATCATCAATCCCATCTAGCACCATAATGTAAGAAAATAAAAAACTAAAAAACAGTACAGTGGGGCACACACTGTTAGGAAACTTTCTGGTGGAATGAAATAGTCTGCCTCAATAGCACAGCTGGGTAGTTTTTATCACTGAAAAATTATATGTCTGCTGTATTATTTAACATATCCACTCACTTTATTGAACTATTCCCATGTATGATTCAGCTAATATTCCATTATTTATAATGAGTTTAATACACACACTTATCAGTCATTTCGATGTTAATTTATATTGTGTGATGTGAATATTATTACAATTTGAAGTAAGCTGAGGGAATTTTGAGGTTAAGTCCCATACACCCCCTCCTAGGAAAACATTACTACGTATAATAAGTATGATGGAATTAAACAGCTTGTAAAAATTGCTTTATTACAACATTTGTACTCATACATTACACACACACACACACACACACACACACACACACACACACACACACACATATACTCATACACAAAGCTGTGATAGTGATAACACTGACTAAACTGTACTTACTGCACTTTCAAATACAGTCATTTATAGACAGCTAGCCAGTACGTGGCCCAACCATAGAATAGCTGGCGTGGAAAGACATGATAAAAGAACAATATACTGCAGGAGAGTCTCAATATTTTGAGTTCCCCTTATATCCGAGCCTCAGTAAAAGAAATAAATAAATAAAATCTGCTGTGCAGCATACTGATCCTCTATCAGTTTCCCCCTTTAGCTCACAGCATAACACCTGTCGGACTACTCAGTCCTCTTAGTTGTGTCTGTGTCAGTGACACCACGTACGCTTCTGTCGGTTTATAATTGCTTACGCAAGCAATCCTTTTGTTGAATGTGAGGTTTTAGGTCTGCCGTTGTCGGTACAGTACATTGTGTTATGTTTCCTTTTCATTGTTGTCTGTTATCGTTTCTAAAAAAGAGTGCAGCAATAAAGATAAGGAAATTTATGGCTTTGTATGTTAAAATAGGGGCACTGAAACGACTTGACAAAGCAGAAATAATAATAAAAAATACGATGTCGACGAAGTTATTGTTAATGACTGGCGAAGATACTTGCTTAAAGTGGAACAGTTTTCTTCAAAGAAATGCTCTGAAGAATCTCTGCCTCGACAAATGGATGAAGATGAATGGAATGCGTCGATTAGATGTATGAGGAGAAAATCTCTCTGGTGACTCTGAGGCTGTTTCAGAATTTATTGTAAAGTTTCAGAAAGTCATAATGAAGAAAATTTATCTAATGAAGAAATTTAACTGCGGAACCGGTTTAAATTTGAGACTGTTGTCAGCAAAAAATTCAAGAACGTAACCATGTCAGCTCTTCCGGTTATCTACACACATCAAAATAACGCTTAGGTGAATCGGAAAATGTTTAAGAACTGGTTTTTGACCTTATTTGTACGGGTGTGCAAACAGCTTTTAAAAGAAGAAGGATCGCCATTCTGAGCTATTTTGACAATGGATAATGCGTTCTCACATCCAGCTATAGAAGAATTGCCATGCGACGAGATCCGAGCTTTGTTTTTCCTGTCAAACGTTGTCTGTCTGATTCTGTCAATGGATCAAGGTATTCTGGAATGTCTGAAGAAAAAGTATTGTCGGCGACTGCTGCAATCAGTGTTGCATTCAGAAGAAGATGAGAGCATTGTAGGAGCCTTAAGGAAAGTGACTATGAAGGACTTGTGTACTGGATCGGTGACTCTTGGAGAGAGATAAAGTCAGCTACAATTTCTAAGTCGTGGACAAAATTATTTTGCGAAATAGGCTTGACAGTTGAAGACTTTTATGATGAGGACGACCACTCGCTGTGTGATTTTAATCAGAAAATTGCCAGGCTGTGAAGAAGCAAAAAATGTGGAAATAACGTAGTGATGAAATTCAGACGAACAGTTAGAAGTTACAGACTCTTTTGTAATTGGCATGGTTAACACCCCACCACAGTGTGACAATGATGACGATGATAGGCCGAGACTGCACCGATGATGGATGAAACCGATGGCTATATTCCAGCTGATGCCACCATGTGCTTAAAACGACACCAACCGACACCCTGGTCTTCAGACAGTGGCGTGGTATTGCTGCATTGAAATGTTGAAGCACCAAATAAAAGACACCCCACCATTATTTCACGAAGTAAATTGTTACCAGACTGAAGTTAATACTTTTATTCTGTCCTTGTATATTCCTATGTGAACACTTCTTTTTAATAAAGTTCATCTTTTGGCGCATGTATTCTTTTCAACATCGTTTTATTTCATTTTCCCACATAAACTTCATTGTCTGAGTTTTCGGTGTTTCTACACATCTTAATTAAAGTTTGTTAAAGTGATTGCTCTGTAATAAATAACGCTGTACATGTAGTATGAAGCTACAGTTTCAGTTAAATTCCCCCACACATATCTAAATCACATAGCATAACTTTCTATGTACGTAATGCATATAGTGGTGTGTATTAAGGGTTTCAGTCGTACTGTTGTGCAGTTACCACATTGTCAAAGATTGCCTATTATTTTGTGGTGTTGTGCATTAAAGCTGTGGTATGCATTACAGATGAAATTGTCACATTAAGAACACTGTATTTCATTTTTGACAACAAGGATTGTTTCACTTACATCCATTTTAACAAAAAAAAGTTACACTCCTATCATTGTTATACTTCGTCATATGAGAAATCTCGTGACTGGCAATCGCACCACCACTGTTCCAACCATTTCGCGTTTAACTCGGCGGCAGTCACTGGTTCATGTTTGTCAACACACATTTCCAGTTGGAGCCCAGGGATTAGGGCATAGTTCGTCGTCAGTAGTATACACATCACATTCTGGTATTAAGTCCTTAACCCACTTCACTTTTTCCAAGCCCTTCACGAAGATTCGGGACTCAGGTGGAATAACAGTGTATACCGTTCAGCGCCATCTCCAATAGCACACCAGTTGAGTTTGCACTGCGCTGGTGGTGATTCTCCATTAACCATTTTGCCAAACTTCTAGTAGGGCGTCGCCCACTGTATAATGAAACCACCATAATGAACTACGCTACTTTCCACACTAGTCAATATCTGATGTGCAAGTTCCTTCGGACACTAATCAATATCTGATATGCAAGTTCCTTCGGAATTCATCGATTGTCTGTGGTGGAGAATTCTTGGCAATCGACGAGCATGTTGTACATGGATGAGCGAGAAGTACATTATTACCATACCTCTTACCATTCAAAGAGGTTTCAGGAAAAAAAGCCGACGAGCAAACAAACAAAAAATTTATTTCTACGTGGACATTCAGTAACATGTTTAACCGACTACTGATTTGTTGTGACTATAAATGTCTGTAATAAAGTCTAGTTATGCTGGTGACACTTCCAGTCACATGATCACGACATCATACATTCTACATTTGCTTATCAGTGTGGGATTTGCTGCTGCGCTTGTCATGATAATGTTTGCTTGCCCATTAAGATCAATGTTAATATAGCAACAGGCTTTCTGCTACATATGATTTTAAAAACATGTGTAGGTTACCACAAGAAACGAATGCCCTCTAGGCCAACAAGTAGTGCTGATGTGTTTAAGCACTCAGATTGTTGCAGTGTTTCCTGGGACAGTGTACTGAAGTTCTTGTGTTAATGTTCAGTGCAGACTGTGTGCAATGCACTATAAGTATACCTTAAGGCGGGGATGGATGGCTATGTCATTCCAGGATCCCAAATGATTATGTTTCACTACCTCCAGGAGTTGGCGTGTTGCGTAGTCTCTCTCCAGAATTTTCTCACGAGATCACTGATCTTTTTAAGCTATTGTATAACTGATTTTTGTATTTGATTACTTAATGTACTGTATATCAGCTGCAAAATATTCATGTCAGCTTTGCCTTTATTCTTGTATCCGGTATCATGAACACAGCCTCCAATGTCTTCAAGTTTTCTGTGGGTGGAATGCATTTCAAGAGCAAGTGCATAGAAGGCTTTCCAATTCAAGGGATTTGTTTCTCAGAAAAATGTCCTGATGCTTTGCATATCACTAAACTCGAGTAATACACTGCATCAAGCTGTGTGCCGGACACGTGTGGTATCTGACTCACACCATCAAAGCTAGTGACATCTCTGTATCTGTGTTGCACAGCTGATGGGTTTAGTGGCAGTCAGGCATGCAGTATAATACGAAATACATTTACGGTAGTTTAGAGCTGATGAGCTGTGTGACAGTCTGGTGCTGTAGCATCTCTATCTATTGGGGTTGTTTTTGGGGAAGGAGACCAGACAGCGAGGTCACCGGTCTCATCGGATTAGGAAAGGGCGGGGAAGGAAGTCGGCCGTGCCCTTTCAAAGGAACCATCCCAGCATTTGCCTGGAGCGATTTAGGGAAATCACGGAAAACCTAAATCAGGATGGCCGGACGCGGGATTGAACCGTCGTCCTCCCGAATGCGGGTCCAGTGTGATTCTATCTATGTTAATTTGTCAGTGTTATCAGTGTGCATAAGATGTGGTGCTGACGCATACATGAATGCAGGACGTGCATAACTCCAGTATTCCCTTGGGGGGGGGGGGGGGGGGGGACGTTTTTCTCACCCACTTGGAAGATCATCTATAGCGGATATCTCAGCTGGCAGTTTTTGGTGGGTGGGGCGACCATGACAACGGCAACAGACGTCCTATGTGTTTGGTGGGGGTACCAAGTGACTTACAGACAATGCGGTGAGTCTTTGACTTGTCTATCTTTCTAGAGCACATTATGGTAGATGCAGTATTGCTAATCATATTAAAGACAGCCTTACAATTACTCAAAGTGTTTTATCTTAACATCAGGCGTCTAATTCTACCCTGTTCTCACACTTCCATTGTGAACTATTCCACCACTTTTTATTGCTGGTCACACTTACAAAGGCGACAAGAGGATATGCTAACATTTATTTTGTGCACATGTATTGCAATGGTACAACATATTCTTCCTTCTATGCGTTGGGTGACTGGTGTGTTTATAGATCGGAGATTAACGCACAAAAAATAGATCAAACGTATGCTGCAGTTCTTGTTTTCCACATTTTCTTTTCTCGCTGATTCTGCAGAGAACCTCATCTTTCCTTATGTCATCAGTCCACCTAATATTCAACATTCTTCTGTAGCACCACCTGTCAGATGTTTTGATTCTCTTCTGCTCCGGTCCACTGTCCATGTTCCATTACCATACAATGCTGTGCTCCATATGTGCATTCTCAGAAATTTCTCCTACAAATTAAGGCCTATGTTTGATGCCACTAGGGTCCTTTTAGCCAGGAAGGGCCTTTTTTGACAGTGGTAGTCTGCTTCTTGTACCCTTCTTGCTCCGTCCATCGAGGGCTATTTTGATTCCTAGGTAGCAGGATTTCTTAACTTCGTCTATTTCTGATCCCCAATTCTAATGTTAAGTTTCTCGTTGTTCTCATCCCTACTACTTGCCATTACTTTCGTCTTACTTCAATTTACACTGTCCACATTCTGTACTCTTTCGACTATTCGTTCCATCTGTTGATTCCACTCAACAGATACTGTAATTCTTCTCCAATTTCACTGAGGAAAGCAATGTCCTCATCGAATCTTATCATTGATATGGTTCCACAGTTGAACCTCTCCTTTATTTCTGTCAATAGTTCTTTGATGTATAAATTAATCAGTAGGGGTGAAAGACTACATTCCTGTCTTACACCATTTTTAATCCGAACATTTCGTTCTTCGTTATTTAGTCTATTGATTCTTGTACAGTCCGTATATTACCCATCTATCCCTATAGCTTACCCACATTTTTCTGAGAATTTCGAATCTGTACAGGTCTACAAATCATGAACGTGTCTTGATTTTTCTTCAGTTTTGCTTCCATTATGAAGCGCAACGTGATAACTGCCTCTTTTCTTTTCCATTCTTCTGTGTATTATTCTTGTCAGCAACTTGGATCCATGACCTGTTAAACTCTTTGTGCGATAGTTCTCGCTCTTATTTGGCTTGTCTGCCTTCGTAATTATGTGGCTGATATTTTTCTGGGAGTCTGATGCTGTATATCCAGTCTCATACATTCTACACGCCAACGAGAACAGTCCTTTCGTTGCCACTTCGCCCAATTATTGTAGGAAAATCAATGAAATATTATATACCCTTTCTGCTTTACATGATTTTAAGTCGTTCAAATCTTTTAAATTCAGGTTCTAATACTGGATCCTCTACCAGGTCCCTATCAACTTCTGTTTCCCTTTCTGACACGTCATCAGACAAGTCTTCCGGGTACTCTTTTCACATGTCCGCTCTCTCCACTGCATTTAGCAGTGGAATTCCTACTCCACTCTTAATGCTACCACCCTTCCCTTTAATTTCAGCGAAGGTTGTTTTGACTATTCTATATGCTGATTCAGTCCTTCCGATAATCATTTCTTTTTCGATTTCTTCACATTTTCCTCCTGCAGTCATTTGGCCTTATCTTCTCGGCATTTCCTATTTACTTCATTCCTAAGTGACTTGTATTTCTCTGTTCTTGAATTTCCCTGGACATTTTTGTCCTTCCTTGTTTCGTCAACCTACGCAAGTACTTCTTCTGTTACCGACAGTTTCATCGCAGCTACCTTCCTTGTACCTATATTTCCTTTGTAGCTTCTGTGATTGCCCTTTTCATCCTCTTCAACTGAACTGCCATCTGAGCTATTCATTATCACATTATTTGTTGCCTGAGAGAAATTCAAGCATATCTCTTCATTCCCTAGTACATCCGTACCCCATTTCTTTGTACAATAATTTTTCCAGACTAGTCTCTCAAACTTAAGTCCACGCTTTGTCACTACTAGATTGTGATTTGAGTCTATATCTGCTCCTGGATACGCCTTACAATCCAGTATCTGATTTTGGAATTTCTGCCTGACCATGGTGTAATCAAACTGGTATCTTTCCGTATCTTCCTTCCGTTTCCAAGTATGCTTTCACGTCTTGTGATTCTTGAACAGAATATTCGCTGTTACTGGCTGAAATTTATTGCAGACCTGAATTAGTCTTTCTCCCCTTTCATTATTACCACCAAGCCCACATTCTTTTGTAAACCTTTCTTCTACTTCTTCCCCTACAATCGCATTCCAGTCCTCTATTAGATTTTCATCTCCCTTTACGTACTGAATTACCCGTTCAATATCCTCATATACTTCTTCTATCGCTTCATCTTATGCCTGCGACGTCAGCTTGAATGCCTGAACTTATACTGTCGGTGTTGGTTTGCTTTCGATTATGATGAGAACAGCCCCATCACGGAACTGTTCACAGTAACTCACTCTCTGCCTTACCTTCCTATGCATAACGAGTTCTACTTCTGTTGTACCATTTTCTGCTGCTATTGATATTACCCTATATTCGTCTGACCAAAATTCTTGTCTTCTTTCCGTTTCACTTCACTGACACCCACTGTATTTAATTTGAGCCCCTGCATTCCCATTTTCAGATTTTGTAGCTTCCCTAACATGTTCAAGCTTCTGATGCTCCACGTCCCTAGTCGTAATTTTTTTTGGCAGTCCCCTCCCGGAGATCCGAATGGGGGATTAGTCCGGAATCTTTTGCCAGTGGACAGATAATCATGACTCTTTTCAGTGACATGCGACGAAGACCTATGATCTCTATAATCTTCTATCGGCAACATTACAGTCTCTTCTTACTACTCCATCGCTCATGCGATTCATACTAACAACAGAGTAGACATTGCAACAGACGGGAGTTTTCTGTACTCTCACTGCCTAAGTGGAGAGGACACGAACTTGCTTTGATGGTTCGCTAAAAGGCAACGAGCGAAACACGAGCGAATACTAGCGAATGCGAACCGAACACAAGAGAAAGCAATTCGCCTTCGCTCCCCTACCGTCTACACTAGTGAGTATTCTAGTTCGATGATGGTCGTTTATTTATCTTCGCTCCAATGTAAAGCAGGCTTTGAGAGCCGCACGTCACTCAGCGTTTAGATTGTAGTGTCTGCTACGATTGGGATTTTTCGTGGCGACATAGAAGCTCTAACGAAAAATAACGACCTTTTGAGTATTTCTGATATGATATATTTCCACTTGAACTGGATTTGTTCGTATTCCTTTTTGGAAGGATTGCCATTTTCTGGCTTCAACTTTATCTCCACGAGGACTTAGTTTATATCTGAACGCCCTAACTTGGTAGCGCATGTTCTGTATGATCTGATCTAGAAACTTGTAGTTTACTTAAACCGTGCAAATGTTTTGTTATTACAGCCATAAAGGATGAATCTGGAAACGATATGGCGTTAAGGAGCAGGTATTTTAATTTTTAGCTGCTTAGACCTGCAAATGATGAAGATACTGAAAAATGTACGGTCGTGCTGAAAAGTAATGCCTCCGAATTTTTTATGTAAAAGTCTTAAGGTTTTTTAAACAAAACAAGTGTTATTAACATTCTTTATCTTTATTCTTCATATCTACATGTTTTCAGCCCTCTGCCGCTATAGAGCTCCGATCTGTAGCGTGTAACATGGCGGTGTGTAACGTAACTGTTTCAGTGCGTAAGAAACAGCGTACTATAAACGAGTTTCGAACTCGAAGAACCCTCCGCACGTGGAGCACATTCTCCTTCAGGATGTCTATGCCTGGCCACACAAGAGCGATACGACACCTGCAACAGTCCGACGCCATGGGTTCACTGTCATTGATCAACCTCCATACAGTCCTTTCTTGGCCCCATCCGGCTCTCATCTGTTTCCAAAACTTAAAGTACACTTTAGAGAATTTCGCTTAAGTAGTGATGAAGTGGTGCAACCGGAGGCGAGGTTGTGGCTCTGCAAAAAAGTCATACATTCTACGCTTACTAACAACTAGTCTCTGGGTGGGAGAAATGTGTTCGTCCCAAGGTGACTACGTTGAGAAATAAATATGTAGACATGACGAACATAGAGGTATAATGTTAATAACGTTTAATTTATTTAAAAAGCTTTAAAAGTTTTCGCATAAGAAATTCGGAGTCATTACTTTTCAGCACGCCGTCGTGTTAAGAGACGCTGATAAAAGAAATAGTTCTGCATGTTCTAACAACCCTACCACAACAAAGGTCAAAAATTAATTATGATTGTAGTGTTGCTCACGCTGCTAAATATCGCATTTTCGGGCAACAACAAAGTTATATTATGTTGCAGGTGTCATTATAGCACAGTTAATAAAGTCATTTCATGAAATAATGGATGAACTAGGCACTCATCTTTTCGTGTTTCCCACGCTGGTCTCGTTGTGAACTCATGGCTGAATCGTCGAAAATCTAGGTAGTGGCGATTCCAAGCTCGGACGCAAAGAGGCCTAGGTGTTATTCTGCGATATTCAAAAGTTTTATAGATGTGTTTCATAAACCATTCTTGAAGATTAAACTTTTGTAAGTTAGGACAATGGTGATGTAAAAAAATTAATCAGCACTCCGAATTTAAGTTACACTTCTTTTTTATTACTTTTGTTGCAACATCACTTCACAATATAAAACATACTTGAAAATATCTTCCTCACTGTTAAAGTTCACATTTCATAAACTGACTACAATTTGCGTCTTTTTAACATGACGACCTAGACTTGACTCTCTAATAACCGCTTACGCACCCAAAATTCAGAGTTACAAGTACTTCAAAGATCATAGTGACAAAAGAAAGAATACACATAAGAATAATATCATTGCAATATGAACATATCGATGCATCAAAGTACCTCTACATTAATGAAATCAAATCTGAATGTTGCCACAGAAATATGTTAACTACTTTACAGAAACACAGTAGAATGTTGCTGGTATCGAGAGGTTGAGGTGACGTGCCGTAATGGTTACGTAATTCAAGTACCATTACAATGTTAAGCAAGACGGAAATTTAATTGTGATGGAGGACTGGAATTCGATAATAGGAAAAGAAAGAGAACGAAATAGTAGTGGGAGAACATGTAAAGGAAGAAAAGAATGTCAAGGGGGAGCCGCCTTCAGAATTTTGCAGAGCACAATATGAATACTGCAAACACTTCGTTCAAATTTCATGATAGTAGGTTTTATGCTTCGGTGGCTCTTAAACAACAATTTTTCTAAAAATTTTATAACTTTTCTTGGGTAACCCCTCGGATTTTTCCTTCCATATCTTTTTTTTAAATTAGGAAATTTGAGCTCAGTAGAATAAGTCAAAAAGGCCTCTGATTTCGCAAAAACTAGAAAAAAACCACGAACTTCACTAAATATTACTTGTGCATGATAAATTCATTCATTGACTAATGGTGGCAGGTATATTAGTGCAGTTTCCTTAACTGAATGCGTTCTCATTTCACAGATCATTTTGGTTGGAAGGGACGGTATCAGTCGCCTCCTGACAAGTAGAGAGGGCTGAGCAAGCTGTATGTTCCTTTTTACAAACCAACCTGTAAACTGACCCCTCCCTTTCCACAGTAGTCTCATACTTTCAACGGAACGAAGGTAGCAGTCGTAGCACGTGCACTGTCTTCATCTTCATTTCTTTCTAATATGTTTGCTCCGATATTGCTCTCATGAAACTACTGGAAATGAACCGGTATCTGTTAACCAAAAGTTAATAGTTTTCTTTTTCCATTTGCGGTTGTATAAGTTAACTGTGCGTGAAAGGGCCGCACCAGATGTGCGGGTAGCTATGATACGCACATAGTGGCCAAGCTACGCAGTAGGAATCAAGATGGGAGGAGGATTTAGGGTTAATAACGACGCATACTTAATACCTAAGTAGTTTCTTAAGACGGGGATACATGGGCTCTGCCTACCAGGAGATTTAAAGAAAAGCTTCAGTCTCTTGGAATGTCGTCAGGATTTGTGATAGGTCCACTTACGATCGTGGGCGTGAGCAGAGAGAGCTAGGAGCCTTACAGGTCCACTACAGGAAAAACTCATGTATCTGACTGGCGGATGCTGACTGGTGATTTACGCAGTATAGGGGTCCAGATCCAGACGCTTGCAGTTGTCAGGATTGAACTGACTAGGGTGCGGAGAGGAGTATCTGTTCACACATGAGAGTGTCAAGGAAACATTATTCACAACAAAACTTTTATTAATCAGAAGTACAGAATCGTCTCCCTCAAGCGCTGGCAGCTCCTTTGGGCCAGCAAAGTGCGGACACAGTCAGCAGAAGCGACGGCGCATCGCTGGCAGTTCTGCTGCATCGCGGAAGGCTCATGTGGCAGCCGTTATGGTTTAAATGGCTCTGAGCGCTGTGGGACTTAACATCTGAGGTCATCAGTCCCCTAGAACTTAGAACTAATTAAACCTAACTAACCTAAGGACATCACACACACATCCATGCCCGAGGCAGGATTCGAACCTGCGACCGTAGCAGTCGCGCGGTTCCGGACGAAAGCGCCTAGAACCGCTCGGCCACCGTGGCCGGCACAGCCGTTATGTCAAGGCAGGCTTGGCCCTCCCTGGACGGTAAAGGACAGCAGCCTCTGTGGGCTGATCTGTAAAGTGGTCTCCTTCAGTACATGCTAATTTAAAATAATTTCTCCTGGACAGCTCCTTCTATTCCACTGATGACTTTCTAAGATCGATTCTATTGCCACAAACGTCGCGTTAGGACCACGAAGATAAGATGCGAGAAATCAGGGCTCGCTCTGGGGCTTTATACAGTCGTTTTTCTCTTGCTCTAAATGCGAATGGAACAGGAAAGGAAATGACTAGAAGTGAGTGGTATGTGGCACCATTCGCCACGCACCTTACAGTGGCTTGCAGAGCATGTGTGAAGATGTAGATGCAAGAGCACAGTAATTGAGCGGTTACTAGATTATCGTTCTACATGGGGAGCTATCGAATTTTGTGGTTTAAACCTTGCACCAGATAGACATAAGACAGCTTTGATTTCTCCTTTTTTGCTTTGATGAGAATGTATTAATACGTTAAGAATAGTAATGACAGGATACCAGTTAAATAAATCGTGTAGCTTTGTGGAATGGCAAACAAATGATATCAACAAAATCTACTTAACTCATCTTAATATGACATATTACGTCACTTTACTAACTACTAACTTATTACGTATTGACATTGTTTTATTAGGTTCAAAACGATTTACTTCAAACTAGACTAAGAAAATAATAGGGTACAAGACTGCTCTCTGTTACATATCTAAGAACAGGCGAAGCACAGCAAAATGCAAAATTAATAATATCAAATAGAAAACACTTCCTAATTTTCTACAAAATTATGTTTATTTCGTTATGAACCAATTTTTAACTTTTTACGCCATCATATAATGACAACTGAATGTACCAGACATCGATAAAGTGACGTGCTGCTAACACAGATAATGAATATACGGAGTATACAGAAATGATGACACGTAGAGTTCTTACATAGGAAATATTTTTGTCATGCAGAAATACTTACACTAACCAAAACTTGAAACAAGAGATTAATTTAGCAACTGATGAAAAATAATGTTGAATTTACAATTCTGTAACTAGTATTTGTAACTAAAAATTTAACAGAATGGAGAGAGAAACTAAGTTTAGTCATTTAATACTAAACAGGCATCCAGTGTCAAATGTTCGTCGACTCCAGTATTTCCAGTAGCGTTATCTATCTGTTTTTCTTAAACGACTGTAAAACTTCTACATAATAATTTAGTACTTGCCTTTTTAAACACTCTACATGTCATCGGCTTTGTAAATTCTGTATAGTTGATATCTGTGTGAGTTGCATGTCATTTTATTCGTGTTTGCGACATTCAGTTGCTATTTGAAGATGGCCAAGGAAGCCGAGAGCCGGTTCGTGACCAAATAAATACAATTTTGGGTACTATAATCTGTTTCCACATCCGTAACGGTCTTATAAATAGTGGGACGACCACGATAAACGCGATGAACGTTACGGCAAGGCGTTACCTTGACAAGTCAGTGACTATACAACTGAGAGCGCTTGTGAAGCAACGCTCCAATAGAACGATGCTATCCAGGCAGCTGATAAGGGTAACGATTGGGAGTGAAGGATTGGTCGTCGCTACAGTTTACACACTAGTTTAAGCTATCTATTGAGCACTCGAAGGGAGCTCCAGAGGTCAGGATACTGTTTCGAGGGCCCAGAGCGGATAGAAAACAATAAACTGCTTCTCGACTTCTGGCAAGATCAATGTGTAGTTTTATCTTATTTTTAATTATGGTACATATAGCCACTAAATACTATTATAACAGGTCATATAACAAACCACAATGAATTTCATTTGTGTATTCACGCCCTCTAATGAAAATCCGTGTTAAGTGCGGGTAGTACCCGTGCGCCGACGGTTTCGTTCATACTTAGTTATGGATACAGACAGTTCATCTATCCTGTGAATCGAGAGTCGATGATTTTTGCCTGTTATCGGTGTCGAGTGGCAAGAGTATATCTATCCGTTCCTGAGAAAAAGGGACAGACAGACAGTCGGAAAACAAATGACAAAGGAAATGTTTTTATCGTGTTACATAACTAAAAGTTAGCGATTTTCGGATTTTTGCGTTGTTTGTACTTTGAAACTTTTCTTTTTGCCAAATTTTCAGATTCTGGGTCAACGGAAATTGCTTATCTTCAGATTACATTGACTTAGAAGCTTCAAGTTTTTCCACCGCCAAGGACCGTAGACCTCAATACGTTACATAAATTTCAACTTCATAGTCTACCGGTATCTGAGAAAAAAGATTTTGAACAGTCGGACAGACACAGACAGATGAACAACAAAGTAAAGTGTTCCGTTTGTACCAATCGACGTATGGAACCATAAAAACAGGCGTAGAGTCGTCTTTAGACAATTTACAAATTATTTAATATTGTTATCATTTCCTGCTAGGCACCGACGGAAAACCCAGTTAACGTTAAATGATCAGTTTTATCCGTATGACTTAACTGATGAAAGAGACGGATGTTTCCCAGTGCAAATAACATAATAGCCAGAATGTCATCCTCTAGTTACCACCACATCCGAAGGTAATCAATGACAACTCACAGCAAATCAGTTATGGCTGTGTGACAACGTAAGAAATGCATTAATATGGTCCCTTCAGCAATGAGGCGTTGTAGGGAAGTACATAAATACAGAAATAAAAGTCTTCAGTTCGACCAATGTTAATGCGAATACGAAACGTGGTAGAATACTGTCATGTGCCTATCTTTAAAGATTACTTACGAATGATTTCAAACTGTCAACTGTTGACGTAGCATGCTGAATCGCTGAGTTCCATTTTTCAATACCACCACAGTTAGGATTTCCAGATAAGTGCTGCAGAAGCCTTCCATCTGCAGTGAGCCAATGAGCCACGTGGATGAGCATGTGATAATTATTCCTTTACAGAAGCTAGGCAGCCACGTGCCTAGTTTGCTATAAAACGGGATTAACTGTGTTAACTCGCGCGTCAAATGTTCAAACTGTTGTTTTGCCTCCCGTGGAGCGGCAAGTTCTACAAACGCTGTTACTTGAAAACGGTAAGCAAAAACGAAAATAAGGAAACCGTTCAAATAATAGTCGGCACTAAATTTGTATGCCCTACCTCAACAGGTGGTTCTAGCCTTGATGACTGTAAAGATATAATCTACACCTGTGCTAACGATATTTACGTACTGAGAAGTGACATATACACTGAAGAGCCAAAGAAACTGGTACACTTGTCTAATATCATGTAGAGTCCCCACGAACACACAGAAGTGCCGCAACACGACGTGGTATGGACTCGACTAATATCTGAAGTGGAGCTGGAAGGAACTGGCACCATGAATCCTGCAGGGCTGTCGGTAAATCTGTAAGAGTACGAGGCGATGGAGATCTCTTCTGAACATCTCGTTGCAAGGCATCCCAGATATGCTCAATAGTGTTCTTGTCCGGGGAGTTTGGTGGCCAGCGAAAGTGTTTAAACTCAGAAAAGTGTTCCTGAAGCCACTCTGTAGCAATTCTGGACGTGTGGGGTGTCGCATTGTCCTGCTCGAATTGCCCAAGTCCATCGGAACGAACAATGGACATGAATAGATGCAGGTGATCAGACAGGATGCTTACTTACGTATTACCTGTTAGAATCGTATCGAGGCGTATTCAGAGTCGTATCTAGACGTATCAGGGGTCCCATATCACTACAACTGCACACGCCCCACATCATTACGGAGCCTCCACCAGCTTGAACAGTCCCTTGCTGACATGCAGGGTCCATCCGCTCGATACAATTTGAAACGAGTCTGCTCCGGCCTGGCAGTATGTTTCCAGTCATCAACATTCCAAAGTCTGTGTTGACAGGCCCAGGCGAGTGGTAAAGCTTTGTGTCGTGCAGTCATCAAGGGTACATGAGTGGGCCTTCGGATCCGAAAGCCCATTTCAGTGATGTGTCGTTGAATGGTTTTCACGCTGATACTTGCTGACGGCCCAGCATTGAAATCTGCAGCAATTTGCGGGCTGATTGCACTTCTGTAACGTTGATCGATTCTCTTCAGTCGTCATTGGTCCCGTTCTCGCAGGAATTTTCTCCGACCGCAGCGTTGTCGGGGATCTGATGTTTTACCGGATTCCTGATATTCACGGTACACTATTGAAATGGTCGTACGGGAAAAACCGCACTCCATCGCTATCTCGGAGATGCTGTATCCCATCGCTCATGCGCCAACTATAACACCACTTTCAAACTCACTTACATCTTGATAACTTACCATTGTAGCAGCAGGAACCGATCTAACAACTGCGTCAGACACTTGTTGTCTTATATAGGCGTTGCCGACCGCTGCGCCGTGTTCTGCCTGTTAACATGTCTCTGTATCTGAATACGCATGCCTATATCAGTTTCTTCGACGCTTCGGTGTATATCTACATATACACTCATCAGGCCACCATGTGGCGTATGGTGGAAGACTCACTTCTTTTTCTGTTCCACTCCCAAATGGAGCGAGGGAAAAACGACTATCTACACGCCTGCGTACAAGTCCTAATGTCTCTTATCTTGTCTTCGCGGTGCTTACGCGAAATGCACTTTGGCGGCAGCAGCATCGCTCTCCAATCAGCTGTGCAAATGCCGGTTCTCTAAATTTACTCAGCAGTGCTTCACGAAAAGAGCGTCGTTTTCCGTCCATGGATTCCCATTTGCGGAGTGGCCGAGCGGTTAAAGGCGCTACAGTCTGGAACCGCACGACCGCTACGGTCGCAGATTCGAATCCCGCCTCGGGCATGGATGTGTGTGATGTCCTTAGGTTAGTTAGGTTTAAGTAATTCTAAGTTCTAGGGGACTTATGACCACAGCAGTTGAGTCCCATAGTGCTCAGAGCCATTTGATTCCCACTTGAGTTCACGGAGCGTCTTCGTAATCCTTGGGTGTTGACCTAAGCTACCGGTAACAAATCTACCGGCTCACCCCTGAATTGCTTCGATGTCTTCCTTTAATCCGACATGGGGATAGCATCATAAAGGCTCGAGCAGTACTCGAGAATGGATCGCACTAGTGTTCTATACGTGGCCTCTATAGATGAGCTACACTTCCATAAAATTCCCGTAATAAACCTAAGTTGACGAGTCCGCTTGCCTGCTACCGTCTCTACGTGCTCGTCCCGTTCCTTACCGATCTTCAAATGGCTCTGAGCACTATGGGACTCAACTGCTGAGGTCATAAGTCACCCCCCCCCCCTTACCGATCTGCAACGTTACGTCTAGATATTTTATCGACGTGACTGTCAAGCAGAATACTAATAGTGTATTCGAACAATACAGGATTGTATTTTCTACTCATCTGCATTAGCTTGCATTTGTCTACATTTAGAGCAAGCTGCCATTTATCACACAAACCAGAAATTTTGTCTGAATCATCTTGTACAATCCTGCAGTCACTCAACGACGACACCTCCTTGTACATCGCCGCGTCATCAGCCAACAGCCGTAAACTGCTGCTTATCCTGTTCGTTAGATCATTTATGTACGTAAAGAACAAAAGCCGTCCTATTGCACTACCCTTGAGCACTTCTGACGATACCCTTGTGTCTGATGAACACTCGCCATCGAGAATAACATACTAGCTTCTAGAACAGAAGGAAGGTCAGCATTGGTCGTAATGTTGTCATGTCTTTTTTTGATGGAGATCTAGATTTTAGCTAACAAGGCGTCTATCGTCAGCAAACATTATGCTTGTACATGCCTGAGTTATGCTGGAATATGTGTTTCTAATACATGTTTTTATAATTGTGTCGGGTCTACGTGAGTACCCATAATCCACTGACGATAACTGTACTGTCTGGATCCGCAATAAAAAGGCAGATGATATTAAGACTATTGCTGGCGTTCTGTCTGTCCCGAATTACAATACGGTCGTGGGTCACAATCATACAAATGGAATCGAACATGGGGATGCTAGCTTCTGTTACTTAAGATGTCTTCGATCTACTCATTTATCTGGTAACGTAATCCGTATTATCGTACCTTCTTTAACAGTCTACAGTGAGGCATCATGTCAAATGCTTATCGAAAATCTAGGGATATGAAATTTGCTCATTGCCCTCCATCCATGGTTCGCAGGATGTCAAGTGGGGAAAGCGCTTCTCGTAACTCCATATTGATGGGAAATAAAAGTATTCATTAGAACACTTTTCATTTGAATTTCTCGAGCAAGGATCGACATTGAAAGGTCAGTTCTTAAATTAGTGGCATAATGTCGCTTATAATCAATGTAGAATCTGTCGGAAGATCTTTATCTAAATTGTGGCAACAGAAAGAACATTCACTAGCCATAATTCCAAAGTTAAAGCAATACCTAAATCCTAACTGATTGCTGATCACTGCCAAAAGATTTATCTAACTGCTTCAATTGTTGTAATATCTCGAAATATCTAATAAGTGGCATAATATAGTGATGAGAGACAATGTACAGCTATGCACATTCAGGGTCACAAGATCTAAATTAAAATTCTGACAAAAGCCATAATTCTCAAAATGATAAGAAGTTATGAGAACTTGGTGTAGTCGATTTACGAACAGAATTGCATCGATAGTCTTGTACCTAAAGGATCACCAGTTCGACTCTCTAGTAATTCGTTGAATCGTTCCAAGCGTGCAGCCATGAAGGAAGGGACTTCCATCATTAATCCTAGGATCACCAAGTTATTTTAGGTTACGTGGAGGACCAATTAAGAGCAAAATCTGTCCGTGTTATGATAGGCTGTAAATCATGTAACACGTAATTACGTTAAGTGATTTTGTTTCCAATGTGGGATCAGTTTAAAAGTGCTCAGTGACATTATAACTAAAACCGTAATGTTTGGAACAAATAGTGTATCGAAAAATTTATAAGTTAAATGCTATTTTTCTTTGTTAGAAGGTATAACAAGCAACAATGGTCAAAACTTGGACAATGAACGCGTGTATAAACTAGAAACGTTAAACACGTACTTAGAAATATAGGCTGTCCAAAATTCTGTTCACTTTTTGATCGAGTAACTGAATAACACATTTTTATCCTCGACAAAAATTTCAAAAACAGAAGTAAAAACTCTTGCACAAAAATAGGTTACGATATACCGAAAACTTTCAAGAAACACTCTTCAATATTGGAGACAATACTGTCATTTACAGATGACATTTACCTGCTCACTTAAAATGGAAGATTTTGAATAACTGTTACACAGATGGCAACAAGCTCCACCTCTGGAACAAATGGAGATTATAAAGCTAATAATGAAGTAGCCATAAAATTTTCAACATTGTCGCAACCTCCTCCATGACTCATGTCACTATAAATTTACTTGAAGACACCGCATTTTTCCGAACGAATTACTGCTATACTCTTCTTCACCATAAGTATAAACCTGATGTAAACCAACACAAACGCGATGGTTGGTCAGAAGCTGTAGCATACGTACAGTGTTGTTACACTCTTGGAAGTAGGTCCTGCTTGTGTATTAGTTATCTTATTACTAAGTTACGTTAAATGAAACATTTAAGATATTCTAATGCATTAACAACCATCAACGTTTATCTTGATCATTCTTTAGCTATGTAGTTTTTTTTATTTCAAAAACCGTGTGCAGTCACAGTCTCTGTACTGTTGTGCTCTGATTGTCGCGCTATTAGTACGCAGTATGAAAATGGCTGAGGCTCACTCCCGCTTCGTGTGAAACGCGGGTGTAGAACACGGTTAAAAAATGCCGAGAAATGGTTGTTCTTAATGTTTTTCATTAATTTACAGAAAACATCGGCTTTGAAGTTTTCCGAGTGACTGTATTTGACACAGCTGAGAGACAAATACGCATTGGATGAGTAGCGGAGGTGGCGTAGTATAGTGGTGTAGTATAGTGGTGTAGTTAGTGGATCGTTGGTTCAAGTCTGGCCTTTTCAATTTGAAATACTTACTTCTCGCAATTTGAAATTCATCATCATTTTTATGAATAATGCACGTCTTCTTGTTTCTGATTACGTATTGCACGCGAAATTCCTGTTTCCATTTCTACATCTACATCAACATGGATACTCTGCAAATCACATTCAAGTGCCTGGCAGAGGATTCATCGAACCACCTTCACAATTCTCTATTATTCCAAACTCTTACAGCGCGCGGAAAGAACAAACACCTATGTCTTTCCGTGCGAGCTCTGATTTCCCTTATTTTATCGTGGTGATCGTTTCTCCGTATGCGGGTCGGTGTCAAAAAAATATTTTCGCATTCGGAGGAGAAAGTTGGTGATTCGAATTTCGTGAGAAGATTCCTTCGCAACGAAAAACGCCTTTCTTTTAATTATGTCCAGCCGCAATCCTGTATCATTTCTGTGACACTCTCTCCCATATTTCGCGATAATACAAAGCGTGCTACCCTTCTTTGAACCTTTTCGATGTACTCTGCCAGCCTTATCTGGTAAGGATCCCACACCGTGCAGCAGTATTGTAAAAGAGATCGGACAAGCGTAGTGTAGGCAGTCTCCTTAGTTGATCTGTCACATGTTCTGAGTGTCCTGCCAATAAAACGCAGTCTTTGGTTAGCCTTCCCCACAACATTTTCTATGTGTTCCTTCCACTTTAAGATGTTTAATTGTAGTACCTAGGTATTCAGCTAAATTTACGGCTTTCAAATATAAATTCTTAGCTATCGATATTTTATGAAAGATTGTTAATAAAGGTTGCTTAAATTAAGAAAACATACCAATTTAATTTTCAGGACAAAAATGGAAAACCAAATACTCTTTATCTGGACTATGTTCATTGTTTTATACCAGAGATATAGTTGCAAACGAAGCAGAGTGATACGCGTCGTAGAAGGCACCAGAACTGAAGTGTATTTCTCGGATTCGGATAAGGAAGGTGCTAAAAGGTGGGAGACTGACTAGTTAATACCTTCAATGGGTTCAGTATTCAACAATACGGTGAGATCCCTGCAGTATGCTTTTGTGTTACACATAACTCGCTAAGTTAGGAATTTTCATCACTCTCGTTTGCAATTTGAATATTATGTTAAGTGAGAACGAGAGCATTTTATGCTTTCCATCTGCTCAAATGGTTCACATGGCTTTGAGCACTATGGGACCTAACATCAGAGGTCATCAGTCCCCTAGAACTTAGAACTACTTAAACCTAACTAACCTAAGGACATCACACACATCCATGCCCGAGACAGGATGCGAACCTGCGACCCTGGCGGTCGCGCGGTTCCAGACTGAAGCGCCTAGAACCGCTCGGCTACTCCGGCGGGCCGTCTGCTCACCCAAGAATGGTGTAGTAGTGCTGGAGATTTGTAGAATATTATTTGATTATCTTTAAAAATTAAATGACGTTCGAAGCTATATTGTTAGGTGAGAACGAGAGCATTTTATGCTTTCCGTCTGGTCACCTAAGAAGGGTGTTACTAGTGTTGGAGTTTTGTAGAACATAATTTGATTATCTTTAAAAATTAAATGACATTCGAAACTATATTGTTTGCGTGCTCGTTTCATCATACGTCTCAACTGCCACTGCTCATATCATTGCATGGCTGGCCGTTGCTGTCACTACACTCAGCTGGCGGCTACACGGGTAGCGGAGGCTGTGTGGCGTGGACTGGGCGGTTTTTTAGGTTAGAAGGCCTCGGGAAAGTACGGCGTGGGCTGCAATCTCAAAGGGTGCATGGCAAATACAGGACGTGCTTGAATCAAGGAACAGTCGGAATTGTAGTTGTAAACTGTTGTAGTTGTGCTGGGAAAGTCCCTGAGCTTCAAGCGCTAATAGAAAGCACAGAAGCTGAAATCGTTATAGGTACAGAAAGCTGGCTAAAGCCTGAAATAAGTTCTGCAGAAATTTTTACGAAGTCTCAGACGGTGTTCAGGAAAGATAGATTAGGCAGAATTGGTGGTGGAGTGTCTGTGTCTGTCAGTAGTGGTTTATCTTGTAGTGAAGTCGAAGTAGATACTCCGTGCGAATTGGTATCGGTGGAGGTTATACTTAACAGCCGAACTAAGTTAATAATTTGCTCCTTCTACCGACCCCCAGACTCCGATAATATAGTTGCGGAACAGTTCAGAGAAAATTTGAGTCTCGTAACAAATAAATACCCCACTCATACGGTTATAGTTGGTGGGGACTTCAATCTTCCCTCGATATGTTGGCAAAAATACTTGTTCAAAACCGGTGGTAGGCAGAAAACATCTTCAGAGATTGTCCTAAATGCTTTCTTCGAAAATTATTTCGAGCAGTTAGTCCACGAACCCACGCGAATTGTAAATGGTTGCGAAAACACACTTGACCTCTTATCCACAAACAATCCAGAGCTGATAGAGAGCATCATGACTGATACAGGGATTAGTGATCACAAGGTCGTTGTAGCTAGGCTCAATACCGTTTCTTCCAAATCCACCAGAAACAAACGCAAAATAATTTTATTTAAAAAAGCGGATAAAGTGTCACTAGAAGCCTTCCTAAGAGACAATCTCCATTCCTTCCGAACTGACTATGCAAATGTAGACGAGATGTGGCTCAAATTCAATGATATAGTAGCAACAGCAATTGAGAGATTCATACCTCATAAATTGGTAAGAGATGGAACTGACCCCCCCCCATGGTACACAAAAAAGGTCCGAACGCTGTTGCAGAGGCAACGGAAAAAGCATGCGAAGTTCAGAAGAACGCGAAATCCCGAAGATTGGCTAAAATTTACAGACGCACGAAATTTGGCACCGACTTCAATGCGAGATGCCTTTAATAGGTTCCACAACGAAACATTGTCTCGAAATTTGGTAGAAAATCCGAAGAAATTCTGGTCGTATGTAAAGTACACAAGCGGCAAGACGCAGTCAATACCTTCGCTGCGCAGTGCCGATGGTACTGTTACCGACGACTGTGCCGCTAAAGAGGAGTTATTGAACGCAGTTTACCGAAATTCCTTCACCAGGGAAGATGAATGGAATATTCCAGAATTTGAAACACGAACAGCTGCTAGCATTCGTTTCTTAGAAGTAGATACGTTAGGGGTTGCGAAGCAACTCAAATCGCTTGATACAGGCAAGTCTTCAGGTCCAGATTGTATACCGATTAGGATCCTTTCAGATTACGCTGATACAATAGCTCCTTACTTAGCACTCATATACAACCGCTCGCTCACCGATAGATCTGTACCTACAGATTGGAAAATTGCGCAGGTCGCACCAGTGTTTAAGAAGGGTAGTAGGAGTAATCCATCTAACTACAGACCTATATCATTCACTTCGGTTTGCAGTAGGGTTTTGGAGCATATACTGTATTCAAACATTATGAATCACCTCGAAGGGAACGATCTATTGATACGTAATCAGCATGGTTTCAGAAAACATCGTTCTTGTGCAACGCAGCTAGCTCCTTATTCGCACGAAGTAATGGCCGTAATCGACAGGGGATCTCAAGTTGATTCCGTATTTCTAGATTACCGGAAAGCTTTTGACACCGTTCCTCACAAGCGACTACTAATCAAGCTGCGGGCCTATGGGGTATCGTCTCAGTTGTGCGACTGGATTCGTGATTTCCTGTCAGGAAGGTCGCAGTTCGTAGTAATAGACGGAAAATCATCGAGTAAAACTGAAGTGATATCAGGTGTTCCCCAGGGAAGCGTCCTGGGACCTCTGCTGTTCCTGATCTATATAAATGACCTGGGTGACAATCTGAGCAGTTCTCTTAGGTTGTGCGCAGATGATGCTGTAATTTACCGTCTAGTAAGGTCATCCGAAGACCAGTATCAGTTGCAAAGATATTTAGAAAAGATTGCTGTATGGTGTGGCAGGTGGCAGTTGACGCTAAATGATCCACATGAGTTCCAAAAGAAATCCGTTGGAATTCGATTACTCGATAAATAGTACAATTCTCAAGGCTGTCAATTCAACTAAGTACCTGGGTGTTAAAATTACGAATAACTTCAGTTGGAAAGACCACATAGATAATATTGTGGGGAAGGCGAACCAAAGGTTGCGTTTCATTGGCAGGACACTTAGAAGATGCAACAAGTCCACTGAAGAGACAGCTTCCACTACACTCGTTCGTCCTCTGTTAGAGTATTGCTGCGCGGTGTGGGATCCTTACCAGCTGGGATTGACGGAGGACATCGAAAGGGTGCAAAAAAGGGCAGCTCGTTTTGTATTATCAAGTAGTAGGGGAGAGAGTGTGGCAGATACGATACGCGAATTGGGATGGAAGTCATTAAACCAAAGACGATTTTCGTCGCGGCGAGATCTACTTACGAAATTTCAGTCACCAACTTTCTCTTCCGAATGCGAAAATATTTTGTTGAGCCCAACCTACATAGGTAGGAATGATCATCAAAATAAAATAAGAGAAATCAGAGCTCGAACAGAAAGGTTTAGGTGTTCGTTTTTCCCGTGCGCTGTTCGGGAGTGGAATGGTAGAGAGATAGTATGATTGTGGTTCGACGAACCCTCTACCGAGAACTTAAATGTGAATTGCAGAGTAGTCATGTAGATGTAGAATTAAATGCGTCGGTAAGGCTGTTGTCCCGAATTATCGCTCAGTCTATGTGCGTGCCGCTGGACTCGCAATGCCTACTGCTAAGAAAGTGATTGTTTTTGGTGATATTACTTGCAATAACAACTGCGCGAAACGCCGCTATCTCGTTCAGGGTGCTACGGCAGACACCCTCTCGAGCACCCCGAAGACTTCTTGAGCCCTCGGCTGTGATGGGTTTCAGGTTGCCAAAAGAACTATTGTGTGTGCATGCTCGGACGAAAGACAGTTTGAGGCAATTTGGAGTGAACAAGGATGGACTCATCGCGTCTGTCGTTTCCATAGTGTAGCGGTTATCACGTCTGCTTCACACGCAGAAGGTCCCCGGTTCGATCCCGGGCGGAAACAGTACTTTCCTGCCTATATCGTATTCTGCTTCAGTGAGCCACGTCATGTGTGGATCTGCTGCATGTACCTTCGTTATGCAAGTACCGCATTTTTTTTTTTTTTAATTTTAAGTTACGATGGCAATCTCATTACAAGTTGTCTGTGTTGTATGGCGCACAGAAGCAGTTTCCGTGGTGTGGCGGTTATCACGTCTGCCTAACACGCAGAAGTTCCCCTGTTCGATTCCGGGCGGAAAACACTTTTTCATCACTTTAAACAAGACATACTAACATGCATCTGCTATGCACGTGTAACACATCCCCACAACGTATCCTTATGATCGCACTTGACGGTATTGGACACACCTTGAATTCCGCCCCACGTGATTAGATTAGATTAATACTTGTTCCATAGATCATGAATACGACACTTCGTAATGATGTGGAACGTGTCAGGTTAATAAAAGATGTCTGTACAAGATATTACATTACACAAAATATTGCATGACACTAATGTTTAAGTTGTTGTTTTTTTCCCTTAATTTATATCTAAAAATTCAGCCAATGAATAGAAGGAGTTGTCATCCATAAATTCTTTTAATTTATTTTTAAATGTTAGTTGGCTATCTGGCAGCCTTTTGATGCTGTTTAGTAGGTGACCAAAGACTTTTGTGGCAGCATAATTTACCCCTTTCTGTGCCAAAGTCAGATTTAACCCTGCGTAGTGAAGATCATCATTTCTCCTGGTGTTATAGCTAAGCACACTGAAATTACTTTTGAACTGAGTTGGATTATTAATAACGAATTTCATAAGTGAATATATATACTGTGAGGTTACTGTGAGGATCCCTAGATCCTTACATAGATGTCTGCAGGATGACCGTGGGTGGGCTCCAGCAATTATTCTGATTACACGTTTTGAGCAACGAGTACCTTTCTACTCAATGATGAATTACCCCAGAATATGATGCCATACGAAAGCAGTGAATGAAAGTAGGCATAGTAAGCTAATTTACTGAGATTCTTATCGCCAAAATTTGCAATAATCCTAATAGCATACGTACCTGAACTCAGACGTTTCAGCAGACCATCAATGTGTTGCTTCCACTTTAGCCTCTCATCAATGGACACAACTAAAAATTTTGAAAATTCTACCTTAGCTACAGACTTCTGTTCAACGTCTATCTTTATTACTGAAGTTGTGCCATTTACTGTACGGAACTGTATATACTCAGTTTTATCAAAATTTAAAAAGAGTCCGTTTGCTGAGAACCACTTAATAATTTTGTGAAAAACATCATTTACAATTACATCACTTAGTTCTTGGTTTTTGGATGTTGTTACTATACTTGTATCATCAGCAAAAAGAACTAACTTTGTATCTTCATCAATGTGGAATGGTAAGTCATTAATGTATATCAAGAACAGTAAAGGATCTAAGACCGAACCCTGTGGGACCCCGTACATGATAGCCCCCCAGTTTGAGGAATCAGCTGTTGTTTTAACATTACATGAACCACTTATTTCAACTTTCTGCATTCTTCCAGTTAAGTATGAATTAAACCATTTGTGCACTGCCCCCCCTCAGACCATAATGATTTAGCTTATCTAAAAGAATTCCATGATTTACACAATCAAAGGACTTTGAGATATCACAAAAAATACCAATGAGATTGAATCAGACGCGGAATGGTGTAATGTTGACCTGAGGTTTCTTCTTATGATGAATACTGTTTAGTTACAGCACAACAGTGCACAGTAGCGCCAGAGGAACTCACCGGGAGGAGATAAGAGTGGCGCGACAGTGGCACGCGACACGCGTGCGCGCCGGTGCAGCGTTCGCAGTCCGTGGTTGGCGCGGCAGCGTCGAGTTCACAGCAACGGCCAGCTGGCAGGCATGTTATACAAGCGATGAACTGCCAGTCCCATAAGAAACAGCTATGTGACATCCACTGTTGGATGCGTCTGTTTTCTGATCTTCAGTGGGAAACAAAGAAAAATGCTGTAGCGTTGGTAGGACAGTTCTATGTGGTGGTGGTCCAGCTAGCCATATTTTGGTCTGACATTAATGTACAAGTCAGATGTAATCAACAGAACATAAATGCTGAAACCAGGCATTTTGATTTCACGACAGAAATGTAGTAGAAGTGAATCTACAGGGTGGTCCATTGATAGTGACAGGGCCAAATATCTCACGAAATAAGCATAAAACGAAAAAACTACAAAGAACGAAACTCGTCTAGCTTGAAGGGGGAAACCAGATGGCACTGTGGTTGGCCCGCTAGATGGCGCTGCCATAGGTCAAACGGATAACTGCGTTTTTTTAAAAATAGGAACCCCTATTTTTTATTACATATTCGTGTAGTACGTAAAGAAATACACTCCTGTAAATGGAAAAAAGAACACATTGACACCGGTGTGTCAGACCCACCATACTTGCTCCGGACACTGCGAGAGGGTTGTACAAGCAATGATCACACGCACGGCACAGCGGACACACCAGGAACCGCGGTGTTGGCCGTCGAATGGCGCTAGCTGCGCAGCATTTGTGCACCGCCGCCGTCAGTGTCAGCCAGTTTGCCGTGGCATACGGAGCTCCATCGCAGTCTTTAACACTGGTAGCATGCCGCGACAGAGTGGACGTGAACCGTATGTGCAGTTGACGGACTTTGAGCGAGGGCGTATAGTGGGCATGCGGGAGGCCGGGTGGACGTACCGCCGAATTGCTCAACACGTGGGGCGTGAGGTCTCCACAGTACATCGATGTTGTCGCCAGTGGTCGGCGGAAGGTGCACGTGCCCGTCGACCTGGGACCGGACCGCAGCGACGCACGGAAGCACGCCAAGACCGTAGGATCCTACGCAGTGCCGTAGGGGACCGCACCGCCACTTCCCAGCAAATTAGGGACACTGTTGCTCCTGGGGTATCGGCGAGGACCATTCGCAACCGTCTCCATGAAGCTGGGCTACGGTCCCGCACACCGTTAGGCCGTCTTCCGTTCACGCCCCAACATCGTGCAGCCCGCCTTCAGTGGTGTCGCGACAGGCGTGAATGGAGGGACGAATGGAGACGTGTCGTCTTCAGCGATGAGAGTCGCTTCTGCCTTGGTGCCAATGATGGTCGTAGGCGTGTTTGGCGCCGTGCAGGTGAGCGCCACAATCAGGACTGCATACGACCGAGGCACACAGGGCCAACACCCGGCATCATGGTGTGGGGAGCGATCTCCTACACTGGCCGTACACCACTGGTGATCGTCGAGGGGACACTGAATAGTGCACGGTACTTCCAAACCGTCATCGAACCCATCGGTCTACCATTCCTAGACCGGCAAGGGAACTTGCTGTTCCAACAGGACAATGCACGTCCGCATGTATCCCGTGCCACCCAACGTGCTCTAGAAGGTGTAAGTCAACTACCCTTGCCAGCTAGATCTCCGGATCTGTCCCCCATTGAGCCTGTTTGGGACTGGATGAAGCGTCGTCTCACGCGGTCTGCACGTCCAGCACGAACGCTGGTCCAACTGAGGCGCCAGGTGGAAATGGCATGGCAAGCCGTTCCACAGGACTACATCCAGCATCTCTACGATCGTCTCCATGGGAGAATAGCAGCCTGCATTGCTGCGAAAGGTGGATATACACTGTACTAGTGCCGACATTGTGCATGCTCTGTTGCCTGTGTCTATGTGCCTGTGGTTCTGTCAGTGTGATCATGTGATGTATCTGACCCCAGGAATGTGTCAATAAAGTTTCCCCTTCCTGGGACAATGAATTCACGGTGTTCTTATTTCAATTTCCAGGAGTGTATGAATTTTTTAGTTGGACCACTTTTTTCACTTTTTGATAGATGGCGCTGTAATAGTCACAAACGTATAAGTACGTGGTATGGCTATAGTGATCAAAATGCCCAACGGGCGTGTGCGATGTACGCTGCTCGGTATCCTGGACGACATCATTCAAGTGTCCGCACCGTTCACCGCATAGTTACGTTATTTAGCGAAATAGTAAGTGTTAGGCACATGTGAAACGTCAACCACGACCTGTAACAAATGATGATGCCCAAGTAGGTGTTTTAGCTGCTGTCGCGGATAATCCGCAAATCAGTAACAGACAAACTGCACGAGAATCGGGAATCTCAAAAACGTCGGTGTTGAGAATGCTACATCAACATCGATTGCACATCGAATGCTACATCAACATCGATTGCACTTGTGTCATATTTCTATGCACTGGGAATTGCATGACGACGACTTTGAACGTCGTGTACAGTTCTGCCACTGGGCACAAGAGAAATTACGGGACGATGACAGATTTTTTGCACGCGCTCTATTTAGCGACGAAGCGTCATTCACAAAAAGAGCGGTAACGTAAACCGGCATAATATGCACTATTGGGCAACGGAAAATCCACGATGGTTGCGACAAGTGGAACATCAGCGACCTTGGCGGGTTAATGTATGGTGCGGCATTATGGGAGGAAGGATAATTGGCTCCCATTTTATCGATGGCAATCTAAATGGTGCAATGTATGCTGATTTCCTGCGTAATGTTCTACCGATGTTACTACAAGATGCTTCAGTGCATGACAGAATGGCAATGTACTTCCAACATTATGGATGTCCGGCACATAGCTCGCATGCGGCTGAAGCGGTGTTGAATAGCATATTTCATGACAGGTGGATTGGTCGTCGAAGCACGTTCACCGAATCTGACGTCCCCGGATTTCTTTCTGTAGGGAAAGTTGAAAGATATTTGCTATCGTGATCCATCGACAACGCCTGATAACATGCGTCAGCGCATTGTCAATGCATGTGCGAACATTGCGGAAGGCGAACAACTCGCTGGTGAGAGAAATGTCGTTACACGTATTGCCAAATGCATTGGAGTTGGCGGACATCATTTTCAGCATTTATTGCATTAATGTGGTATTTACAGGTAATCACGCTGTAGCAGCATGCGTTCTCAGAAATGATACGTTCACAGAGGTACATGTATCACATTTGATCAACCGAAATAAAATGTTCAAACTTACCTACGTTCTGTATTTTAATTTAAAAAACCTACGTGTTACCTATTGTTCGTCTAAAATTGTGAGCCATATGTTTGTGACATTACAGCGCCATCTATCACAATGCGAAAAAAGTGGTCCAACTAAAACTTTCATATTTCTTTATGTACTACACGAACATGTAAAAAAAATGGCGGTTCCTATTTTAAAAACGCAGCTGGTATCCTTTTGACCTATGGCAGCGCCATCTAGCGGGCCAACCATAGCGCCATCTGGTTTCCCCCTTCAAGCTAGACAAGTTTCGTTCTTTGTAGTTTTTTCGTTTGACACTTATTTCGTGAGATATTTAGCCCGGTCACAATCAATGGACCACCCTGTATATTACCAAATGACCATCTCGAATTCCGGAACAGTGTCATGTTCCCTATCTAACGGCTTCCAGGGACAACAAGAACTTTATTTTCAGTATTCCGTGTAATAACCGAATTTAAAATGCTGCCGTTATCTACTCATCGCCAGTGGATGTGGCCGAGCGGTTCTAGGCGCCTCAGTCCGGAACCGCGCTGCAGCTACGGTCGCAGTTCGAATCGTGCCTCGGGCATGGATGTGTGTGATGCCCTTAGATTAGTTACGTTTAATTAGTTCTAAGTCTGGGGGACTGATAACTTCAGATGTTAAGTCCCATAGTGCTTGGAGCCATTTGAACCATTTTCGAGTCTACTCATCAAGAGGGTATAATCTTATGTTAACACAATACAAAACGTATTACAATTAGAAACTGTTTTTGTCTTGGGGCAGTGTAGCCGACAGCACGCAAATATCTGGACGTTATTCATCCAGTGTTTGTGACCTAAGCACTTAGCTACGTCCAATAAAGTTCGCACAGAATTTCAAACATTAGCGAAACTTTTTTTTTCGATTACACCCTCAGAAAACGTTGAGAGCAAAAAAGTTTGTCGCTTTCTACATTTTCGCTGTTCAAGCGGTAAACCTGCAGCATCCGACTCAACGTTTTAATTTATTACTTTTTTACTAGCGAATCTATTCGCAAGACAGTTTGCAGAGAATATCCACTGAACGTGCCGGCAAAATTATATGATTGTGCGACACATAGCTAAGAGATATGGCGTCATAGACATTTAGGTGCGTGAAAAACTAGCTTCTGCTTAAAATGGTTCACAGTAAAATTTCATCACCACCTGCATGATGTTTTAAATTATTGCTTCCTTACTACGATCTATGTAACTCACTTTGCAGACAGTGTCTACATACATTATATCATTGTACGACACATAATTCAGGAGATATGACGTCATAAATATTAAGATGCGTGAAATACTTTCCTCTGTTTAAAATGGAGAACAAATCATCCAGAATATATTCAACCAGTGTTCCAGAATGAGAGCACGTAGCGACTTCAACCAGCTTTAAGCGTTACTTCAGTCTTTCTCTAAAGTTTTCCTCGCTTGCATTCTTAACGTCAAATATTTACCACATTGGCACAATCACGTAAACGTTAAATGTAGGAAAGGGAAAGGATGGGTGGGAAATCGTGACGGCCAGCCGCGCGGGGTACTATGGTAACGCAATGGCGAAAGTTGAAAATTTTCGCCCGACCGGGACTCGAACCCGGATTTACCGCTTTTTATGGACGGTTCTATTAACCGCTGATTTCTTTTTTTAAATCTCTTTTCTTTTCGTCACTGTTCGTTGTATTTGTTCGGAGCGAACTTCCCGTGACACCCGTTCAAGTTCATCGTTGATCCATTCACTCTGTTTTTTTTTTTTTTTTTTTTATTGCAAAGAGTAGCTAATTCTCTGACCCTGGCCGAACATACTGAGCTACCGTGCCGGCATCCGCTCCGGCCACGCGGACACTGTCGCGGTCTCCCCCCCCCCCCGTCCCCCCCCCCCCCGTCCCAAAAATTTCCAACTAATCGCACGCCGCGGTGCAGCGTCCCTTGTCATTAAACTCTCTACTACCAAATTCTGTTTCCTGTAGGAGTTCTGGCGACATTTGTGCATTCGACTGT
The DNA here is from genome assembly GCF_021461395.2 of Schistocerca americana. Classification (NCBI taxonomy): domain Eukaryota; kingdom Metazoa; phylum Arthropoda; class Insecta; order Orthoptera; family Acrididae; genus Schistocerca; species Schistocerca americana. The sequence continues at coordinate 351,091,718 of NC_060125.1, read as the reverse complement.
AAAAAATCACCGAGGAGCTGTTCCACTCTTATTCAGAAATGTGTGTATCTGAGTGGTGTCTGTTCAGATATACACATTAACACATTTGTAAAACAATCAGACATCCAAAGCTGTCTTGCACGTTGGAGCTACATTCTCTTTACTCGTTCTCCACCGCCTTATTCTCGACTCTGCCAGTCATCATACCAGAAAATTTATGATGTACGAGGGTCACTCCAAAAGAAATGCACGCTATTTTTTTTTTAAAAATCCATCTTTTATTCTACATGTTTGAAAGTTTTACAGTGTGTAGATACATCCTTTAGGAACAATATTTTCATTTCTCCACATAATTTCCATCTCTCTCAACTGCCTTACGCCATCTTGGAACCAGCGCCTGTATACCTCCACGGTAAAATTCTGGACCAGCCTGTTGGAGCTACTGTTTGGCAGCGTGCACAAGGGAGTCATCATCTTCAAACCTTATTCCACTAAGAGAGTCTTTCAGTTTCCCAAGAGACGATAGTCAAGGTCACATGGAGCCGGGTCAGGACTGTAAGGCGGGTGTTTCAGTTTTGTCCATCCGAGTTTTGTGATCGCTTCCATGGTGTTTTGACTGACATGTGGCCGTGCATTGTCGTGCAACAGCAAAACATCCTGCTTTTGCCGATGTGGTCGAACACGACTCAGTCGAGCTTGAAGTTTCTTAAGTGTCGTCACATATACATCAAAATTTATGGTGTTCCACTTGGCGTGATGTCCAAAAGCAAGAGTCCTTCGGGATCGAAAAACACTGTAGCCATAACTTTTCTAGCAGAATGTGTGGTTTTGAATTTTTTTTCTTGGATGAATTTACATGATGCCTCTCTATTGATTGCCTCTTCGTCTCTGGTGAAAAATGATGGAGCCATGTTTCATCACCTGTCACAATTCTTCCAAGAAATTCATCTCCACCATTCTCGTACTGTTCCAAAAGTTCGCTGCATACTGTTTTTCTTGTTTCTTTGTGAGCCACTGTCAACATCCTGGGAGCCAACCTGGCACAAACTTTTTTTAATGCCAACACTTTCAGTATTCTGCAAACACTTCCTTCCCCTATCCCAACGTAGCGTGACAATTCGTTCACTGTGATGCGTCTGTCAGCAGTCACCAATTTGTTAACTCTCTGCACTTTGTCTGGAGTGTGTGCAGTACGAGGCCTGCCGCTGCGAGGATAATCCTCAATATTGCCGTGCCCGCTTTCATCGCGTAACCTGCTTGCCCACCGACTAAGTGTACTGCGATCGACAGCAGCATTTCCATACACCTTTTTCAACCTCTTGTGGATGTTTCCCACTGTCTCGTTTTCACAGAACAGGAATTCTATGAAAGCACGTTGCTTCTGACGAACGTCAAGTGTAGCAGCCATCTTGAAGACATGCTGTGATGGCGTCACTTATGGGAACAGGTTGGACTAAGTTTGAAAACAAGCGGGAAGGATGTATCTACACACTATAAAACTTTCACACATGCAGAATGAAAACTGTATTTTTACAAAAATAGTGTGCATTTCTTTTGGAGTGACCCTCGTATTACAAATTAGGCACGCGCAACTCACAAATGTCAATACAATTTTGTATGACCATTCAATGTGGAATGGACCATTCTATGGAATGTCAGATCCCTTAATCGGGCAGGTAGGTTAGAAAATTTAAAAAGGGGAATGGATAGGTTGAAGTTAGATATAGTGGGAATTAGTGAAGTTCGGTGGCAGGAGGAACAAGACTTCTGGTCAGGTGACTACAGGGTTATAAACACAAAATAAAATAGGGGTAATGCAGGAATAGGTTTAATAATGAATAGGAAAATAGGAATGCGGGTAAGCTACTACAAACAGCAAAGTGAACGCATTATTGTGGCCAAGATAGATACGAAGCCCACACCTACTACAGTAGTTCAAGTTTATATGCCAACTAGCTCTGCAGATGACGAAGAAATTGAAGAAATGTATGATGAAATAAAAGAAATTATTCAGATTGTGAAGGGAGACGAAAATTTAATAGTCATGGGTGACTGGAATTCGAGTGTAAGAAAAGGGAGAGAAGGAAACATAGTAGGTGAATATGGATTGGGGGACAGAAATGAAAGAGGAAGCCGCCTGGTAGAATTTTGCACAGAGCACAACATAATCATAACTAACACTTGGTTTAAGAATCATGAAAGAAGGTTGTATACATGGAAGAACCCTGGAGATACTAAAAGGTATCAGATAGATTATATAATGGTAAGACAGAGATTTAGGAACCAGGTTTTAAATTGTAAGACATTTCCAGGGGCAGATGTGGACTCTGACCACAATCTATTGGTTATGACCTGTAGATTAAAACTGAAGAAACTGCAAAAAGGTGGGAATTTAAGGAGATGGGACCTGGATAAACTAAAAGAACCAGAGGTTGTACAGAGATTCAGGGAGAGCATAAGGGAGCAATTGACAGGAATGGGGGAAATAAATACAGTAGAAGAAGAATGGGTAGCTTTGAGGGATGAAGTAGTGAAGGCAGCAGAGGATCAAGTAGGTAAAAAGACGAGGGCTAGTAGAAATCCTTGGGTAACAGAAGAAATATTGAATTTAATTGATGAAAGGAGAAAATATAAAAATGCAGTAAGTGAAACAGGCAAAAAGGAATACAAACGCCTCAAAAATGAGATCGACAGGAAGTGCAAAATGGCTAAGCAGGGATGGCTAGAGGACAAATGTAAGGATGTAGAGGCCTATCTCACTAGGGGTAAGATAGATACCGCCTACAGGAAAATTAAAGAGACCTTTGGAAATAAGAGAACGACTTGTATGAATATCAAGAGCTCAGATGGAAACCCAGTTCTAAGCAAAGAAGGGAAAGCAGAAAGGTGGAAGGAGTATATAGAGGGTCTATACAAGGGCGATGTACCTGAGGACAATATTATGGAAATGGAAGAGGATGTAGATGAAGATGAAATGGGAGATACGATACTGCGTGAAGAGTTTGACAGAGCACTGAAAGACCTGAGTCGAAACAAGGCCCCCGGAGTAGACAATATTCCATTGGAACTACTGACGGCCATGGCAGAGCCAGTCCTGACAAAACTCTACCATCTGGTGAGCAAGATGTATGAAACAGGCGAAATACCCTCAGATTTCAAGAAGAATATAATAATTCCAGTCCCAAAGAAAGCAGGTGTTGACAGATGTGAAAATTGCCGAACTATCAGCTTAATAAGTCACAGCTGCAAAATACTAACACGAATTCTTTACAGACGAATGGAAAAACTAGTAGAAGCCAACCTCGGGGAAGATCAGTTTGGATTCCGTAGAAACACTGGAACACGTGAGGCAATACTGACCTTACGACTTATCTTAGAAGAAAGATTAAGGAAAGGCAAACCTACGTTTCTAGCATTTGTAGACTTAGAGAAAGCTTTTGACAATGTTAACTGGAATACTCTCTTTCAAATTCTAAAGGTGGCAGGGGTAAAATACAGGGAGCGAAAGGCTATTTACAATTTGTACAGAAACCAGATGGCAGTTATAAGAGTCGAGGGACATGAAAGGGAAGCAGTGGTTGGGAAGGGAGTAAGACAGGGTTGTAGCCTGTCCCCGATGTTGTTCAATCTGTATATTGAGCAAGCAGTAAAGGAAACAAAAGAAAAATTCGGAGTAGGTATTAAAATTCATGGAGAAGAAATAAAAACTTTGAGGTTCGCCGATGACATTGTAATTCTGTCAGAGACAGCAAAGGACTTGGAAGAGCAGTTGAATGGAATGGACAGTGTCTTGAAAGGAGGATATAAGATGAACATCAACAAAAGCAAAACAAGGATAATGGAATGTAGTCTAATTAAGTCGGGTGATGCTGAGGGAATTAGATTAGGAAATGAGGCACTTAAAGTAGTAAAGGAGTTTTGCTATTTGGGGAGCAAAATAACTGATGATGGTCGAAGTAGAGAGGATATAAAATGTAGGCTGGCAATGGCAAGGAAAGCGTTTCTGAAGAAGAGAAATTTGTTAACATCCAGTATTGATTTAAGTGTCAGGAAGTCATTTCTGAAAGTATTCGTATGGAGTGTAGCCATGTATGGAAGTGAAACATGGACGATAAATAGTTTGGACAAGAAGAGAATAGAAGCTTTCGAAATGTGGTGCTACAGAAGAATGCTGAAGATCAGATGGGTAGATCACATAACTAATGAGGAAGTATTGAATAGGATTGGTGAGAAGAGAAGTTTGTGGCACAACTTGACCAGAAGAAGGGATCGGTTGGTAGGACATGTTCTGAGGCATCAAGGGATCACCAATTTAGTATTGGAGGGCAGCGTGGAGGGTAAAAATCGTAGGGGGAGACCAAGAGATGAATACACTAAGCAGATTCAGAAGGATGTAGGTTGCAGTAGGTACTGGGAGATGAAAAAGCTTGCACGGGATAGAGTAGCATGGAGAGCTGCATCAAACCAGTCTCAGGGCTGAAGACCACAACAACAACAATGACCATTCAACGAGAGAGTTTTCTAAACAAATGGGATCAGTATGTTAAAATAGCCTACGGAGTTTGAATTCGACCGCACCTTAGCGAGAAACACAATTCTCAGCGCAGGCACGAACATGTTAAAGAAATGTGGGTTTACTAATAGATATACTAAACCTTCCCTGTATAGCCCCTCTATAGTGGGTGAATCACCTAACGTTTGCGCTGCAAATATTGTGGAAATGGAAAGTGATATTGATGTGCGTTTTTCACAGAATGGGGTGGCATTCAAGGCTCGTATTGTTAGCCAATAAACAGGTTGTAATAATACATACAAAGTACTTTATGTACAAACATACATTTTTTCAATTGGAACAATTCCTGTCGACATTAACAAAGTAAACGTAGGGTAAACCAGAACGTCAGTGGTGGTTGCAGCATTCTATAATCCGTTCATTATAAGAATGAATCCGATGATTGGTCAGAATCCGTAACACACATACGCTGGGGTTGTTACGCTCTTGGAAGTAGGCCCGATTTATGGTTCAGATGGCTCTGAGTACTATGGGACTTAACATCTGTGGTCATCAGTCCCCTAGAACTTAGAACTACTTAAAACTAACTAACCTAAGGACATCACACACATCCATGCCCGAGGCAGGATTCGAACCTGCGACCGTAGCAGTCCCGCGGTTCCGGACTGAGCGCCTAGAACCGCGAGACCACCGCGGCCGGCCCCGATTTATGTATTAGGTATCGTATCACTAAATTACGTTAAATGAAACTTTAAGATATTCTGATGTATTAACAGCCATCAACGTTTTTCTTAATCACTCTTTAGTTACGTAATTTTTATTTTAAAAAATCGTGTTCAGTCACAGCCTCTGCAGCGTTGTGCTCTGATTGTCGCGCTATTAATACGCAGTATGAAAATTGTTGAGGCTGCTTCCTGCTCTGAGTGAAACGCGCGTGTAGAACAAGGTTAAAAAGTGCCTAGAAATAGTTTCTTCTTAATGTTTTTCATAAATTTACAGAAAACATCGGCTTTGAAGTTTTCCTAGTGTTGTATATTACTGCAGTTGATAAATAAACCTGCAAGGAACGCGTAGCGCAGTCTGTAGCCAATTGGAATATGACTATGGTTGTTAGAGCGGTGTTTCTAATCTCCCCGATGCTATTTTTTTTCTTGTTCAATTTGAAATACCTACATCTCGTAATTATAAAACTCATCATCATTTTTTTTATGAATAATGCACGTCGTCTTGTTTCTAATTACATACTGGACGCGAAATTCCTGTTTCCATTTCAAATACAAATTCTCAATTATCAATGTTTTATGAAACACTGTTCATAAAAGTTGTTTAAATTAAGAACACATAATTAAGTTTTTTAAGGCAAAAATGAAAAACCAAATCCTCTTTATTTGGACTATGTCCATTGTTTTATACCACAGAGGTAGATATGTATCGCAGAAACATGATAAACAATCATTTTCACAGCATCGAGCACATAATACAAATGCCGCATTTTTACATTTTCTACTGTACCATTACAATACGCACCCAACAGAACTGATCTGGAGCCAAGCTGCGGGATTTGGCTCGGGAAGTAACGAAGCCGCCGGACGTACTGGAACTAACGTAAGCAGCTTTTTCACACGTCACTGCCGAACGCTGGCGGTATATAGAACGGCTCGTCGTAAAAGAAGAAGAGAAAATGCTGCGGCTAATCGGCTTCGTGGATTCTGTTGTTGATAGGCTCGTTATCAAGGTAACAAGTGACACTTCCAGAGCCGAAATGTATTTCTCGGATTCGGATAAGTAAGAAGCTAAGAGATTACCAGACGACTGACTGTAATTAATACCTTCAGTGGCTTCAATATTTAAGTGTACGGTGAAATGCTTCAATACTCCCTTACGCTACACACAGCTTATGCAGAAAAATTACTCTTGGATGGGTGACCATCCAGGCCGTCATGCACTGTTGCCATCATTTTTTGGGGTGCACTCAGCCTCGTGATGCCAATTGAGAAGCTACTCGACCGAATAGTAGCAGCTTTGGTCAAAAATACCATCATAACGACCGGGAGGGCGGTGTGCTGACCCCACGCCCCCCCCCCCCCCCCTATCCGCATTTCCTCTGAGGATGACATGGCAGTTGGATGGTCCCGATGCACCACTTGTGGCCTGCAGATGGAGTGGTTTAATCGGAAATCATCACAGTGGCCTAAAGCAACAACAATAACAGTGTCTTCCAACTGCAATAAGAACAGTGTCATGATGGTAGCTGCAGAGCACAGCTAACTTATGGTGTGAGTGTGACACGTGATGGAGTGCAGACTGATCCCACAGCACTCCAATATGAAGGACGGTAGGCAAGCTACTGTCCAGGCATTCACATACCTACTTCCAAAAGGAATGCATATCTGATGTGCCACACATGCACTATCAGTTTTGGACAATTCAATGAAACAGCAGCTTGTTGGCCCACTGGGAGCTGCCCATCCGTGTGGTAAAGGAAATTGCTTACTGCCACCCAGTGTGCACACTGGTGTACATGAAGCAGGGAAATCTGAAGGAATATGGAAACATAGCATGCCAGGGGTCTCCAGCAGTCCCTTGCACCATACGATTGCAGCACGTTCTGCACAAATGTACGGTATCCTGGACTTATTTTAGTAACCAAACTGTTAGTAGTAGTTGTAATAGTAGTAGTAGTAACTTCTTTCATCTGTAGATTTCCTTTTACAAAGATATTAGGCATGTCAAAGTATTTACAAGTTCAGACCAATTTAAAATAAGCTAATTCATTTACACATACATTTATAGACTCCTAGTTAGAGACAATCATTAGATTTAATGCTGATATGCAATACTTTTTTACAAATAATTTATTAAATAATGTAAAGCCACACTGTTCACTCATATCTCACTATCAGTCATTGCACACACACTATACACATTGTTTCCTAACAATTCACTCACTACACACACAAACACACATGCACACACTGGTGATCTCTGGGCCATTTTCTGTACTGCAACTTCCATTTGCTGTCCTGAATAACTGATTCAGCACCCCTGTATAATGAGTGAGATATTGAGCTCAGAAAGAAGAAGAGGTGTTTGTCTTGTGCTATGCATATCTTGAGGATGAGTTCTTCTAGAAAAGGAAAAAAGAAGGAAAAAACTTAGTCTTCTGAAGCTGTCATGTGGAAAGTTGGTTGTTTTATTATTTATTTATTTATTTATTTATTATCATCCCAATGACCACATTTGTGATATAGGATTTGTCAGGGTACATTTTAACAACTATATAATATCTTTACAAAATTTGTATCTGTGCTGAATTCATATTAATTTATCTTATGTTTAATACAATATACAACTAATAAGTGTTTTTATAACATAATTTATTATGCACTGATATAATTTCATTTGTCACATTAACTTAAACATATATTTTATACAGTTGCGCAGAGATATTCGCTTATGCTGTAATAGCATTTGTCAAGCATGTGGTTCTTTAGAACAGTTTTAAATTTATCCTCATTTTCCAGCTCTTTGATATGTTTTGGTAGTGCATTAAAAAGTTTGATGCCTTGTTTATATACATGTTTCTGGCTTCGGGTCCTTGTTACAGCTTGTATGTGGAGATCTTTACATTGCCGTGTATCGTAATTATGGAAGTCTGTATTGGCTTTCATTTTGTCCTGATTTCTTTTGATCACCAACAGACATTTCAGAATGTATAATGATGGAATTGTTAAAATTTTCAATGCTTTAAAAAGGGGCCTACAATGTGTTTGAGGTGGGCTGTGGGTCATTATCTGAATAGCACGTTTTTGTAATTTGAAAATCTCATTTAGACGACAATTTGTTTTTCCCCAGAATACTATCCCATAGGATGCAATGGACTGAAAATAGCCAAAATATACTAATCTGGTACAGTCATTACTACAAACTCTTGAAATTATTCTAAGCACAAAACATGCTGAATTTAGTTTTAGTGCTAAGTTCACCACATGGTCCTTCCAATTAATCTTCTCATCAATGTGCATACCCAGGAATTTTGCACACTGTTCTCTTTCAAGTTGTTTGCCCTCCATGGTGGGATTCAGGTCATCCTGTTCACTTATTTTTCCATATTGCACATAATTAGTTTTTTCTGCATTCAGTGTTAGCTTGTTAGCACTAAACCATTTTTGTATACCTTGTAGGACATGGTTCACAGTACTGTGCAATGACTGCTTCGTATCACTAACTATTAAACTAGTATCATCAGCAAATAACATGATTCTAGCTTTTCTCTCTGACACCTGAATATCATTAATGTAAATGAGGAACGGCAAGGGGCCTAATACACTTCCTTGGGGTACTCCTACTGTGACCTCCCTTGGATCTGATCTTAGTTTAATTTTTTGATTAATATTTGGTGCTGTAATTTCAACCACCTGCATCCTCTTTTCCAGATAAGACTCAAACCACTTTTTTACCGGTCCTCTGATACCTACAGCTTCAAGCTTTTTCAAAAGTATGCTGTGGTCAACAGTGTCAAAGGCTTTTGACAAATCTAGATTTATCCCAACTACACTATTTCCCTCTTCCAATTTAGTGATTATTTCTTTTGTGTATTCAAGTACAGCTGTTTCGGTACTTCTCCCAGCTTGAAATCCATGCTGATTACTGTTTATCAGGTTGTGCATATTAAGATAATGTGTGACTCTATATTTCATTAGTATCTCTAAAACTTTAGAGAAAGTTGAGAGGAGTGAGACAGGTCTGTAGTTTTCTGTTTTAAGTTTATCACCCTTTTTTAACAGGGGAATGACTTTAGAAATTTTCAGTTTTTGTGGAAACACGCCCTCAGCCATTGACAAGTTTGCTATGTGCGCCAATGGTTTCGCTATCTGATTAGCTGTTTTCTTTACTAATATTATTGGCACCTCATCTACTCCAGCTGACATCTTGGACTTCAGACTTTTAATCACTTTTAAAACTTTAATCATTATTATTATTTATTTGTATAATATTTTTTTACCAAATTCCCACTTTGTTTTATCTAAGTAATCATTCAGTGTATGAAATGTATTGCATAACAGGTACTTTTTAGCTGTCTTTTTAAATAAGTGTATTTTTGCAATTTCTTGAATCTCTTTTGGTAATTTATTGTACCGTTTTATTCCTTGGCAGAAAATGCTGTTTTAGTGTCATGTTTATTTTTTTCTTGGTAAATGTAAGTTGAGTCTACCTCTTGTTCCATGGTCATGGACAGAGTTTGTGCAGATATTACCAATGTTATTTTTTATGTGTACAACTGACTGGTTAATGTATTCACACAGAGTGGTTAAATTCCCCAGTGTTTTGAACAGATCCTTACAGTGAGTTATTATTCTTACGGATCTATTCAGAAGTTTGAAAATTGTGTTCATATTTTGTGCATTTGCTCCCCCGAAAAGAATGCCATAGCTACGAACTGAGAGTATATATGAATAGTACGTAACTAAAAGACACTGCATGTTATACACTGATTATAGGATTCTAAGGGCATAACATGCTGATGACATTCTGTTTGCAAGTACCTTTATGTGTTCACACCACTTCAACTGATAATCAATATTCATTCCTAGAAATTTTGCATTTGTTACACAGTCTATAGAGGTGCAATCTACATTTAATTTAACGTTGTCATTTTCTCTCTTTGAACTGAAATTCATGGCATTAGTTTTCTTTCTGTTCAGTGTCACCTTATTGCTTATTGACCAATCGTAAACTTCCTTGAGAGTTTCATTTACTTTCTCTGCAAGGAGTTCTCTTGTTTTTTCACTGAGTATAATATTGCTGTCATCAGCGAAGAGAATTTTTTCACCATGAGTAACACTACTGGGAAAGTCACTGATGTATGTCAGGAATATTATTGGTCCTGATATGCTACATTGTGGAACCCCTATATTAAAGTATTTTGGTTCTGATAACTGTTTTACTAAATATTTAGATCTATTTGAAGTATGTGTTATCTCTGCTCTTTGTGTTCTATCTGCTAGGTATGATTGAAACCAGTCATTAGCAGGTCATGTCCCACTTTTGCACACCAGTGTAGAGTGCCTATGATAGATAGGTGGCACCATGATAGGAGGAGGATTTAGAGTTGATTATGATTTATATTTGACATATAAGTGGTTTGTTTAGTCAAGTATAGAGGGAAGCTTGTGAAAGGTTGCAGTGTCTTGGAAGGCTGTCAGGATTTCTGATAGGCTTATCACAGATTGTTACCATGAGCAGAAAATGTGAGCAGCCTTCCACGCCAACTACAGGTAAACTTCGTTTGTTTCGATTGGAGAATGCTGATTTGTGGATCGTATAGTATCGTACCATCAGTGCTGACACCGCAGTGTCTGCGCTAGTAGAATGGCATATGGACTTCCACTTCTGAGTTCTAGCCTGGGAGGAAGAATTGGATGGCTTCACTTCACTAAACTGCAGAGAGACTGATGGTATTTTGTTTTTAAAAATTAAACATAATACAGATATATCAGAAATAAACTCTGACAAACTGAGAAACTACATACCAAATATTTAAAGTTTTGTATCAACAACAGGGGCAACAATAAACATATTCTAAATTGATAGAGGTTCTTAAATGAGAAGAAACTGAGATGTCTACAAAAAGGGTGTGAGGGGATTGGTGAAGCAGGCTGTGCCCAACCCCCCACCTCCTCCCCACTGTAAAGTGGAGTATTGGTGACAACTATAAAATTTAGTTATCCTTGTATAACACGTCTCTAAACTGACCAACTCATTTATATAGAAAATGGCAATTTTAGTCTTGCCATCCCCCTTGATAAATTTCTGTGGACTTTCTACCATGTGTTCATTCACAAGTTATGTGAGAAAGCAAACTTCTGCATGAGCAGAAGCAGCTATGAAGAGATGAGAGTGAAGGGAATATGAAATTCAGTAATTCAGTAAGTTATAGAAATTAAATATAATATAAATGAAAATTAAATGTATTTGAAAATAAAAGGAAACAAACATTCACTACTCAGTCAGAGATGGTAATTTATGCACGTTTTGGTCATTAAGCTATGGAATAGATTATGCAAAAGTTGTCTACAAAATTGTTGTTGAATGGGTGTTTCAGTCGTATGTTAAAGAATTAGTTACTACAAAACAACATCAAATACGGGCACTTTTAAAGGTACATATGTGAAATATATTGAAGCCAAGATCAGAGGCATAGTAATCTGATCTTTCCCCAATGGAAGAACTGCCAAAGCTGTCCCTTCCCCTTCCCCATACTTATAAATCAACACATTAAATATATCCTTGTTCTAAATTCATTACAAATTCTATAAATCAAACAACTGAAAATCCAGGATGGAATGTAACAATATTATGAGAAAGTGTAAAAATCTTTTTGTTGTGCTTCTCTGTGACTCAGCAATAGAGAAGGGAAAAGAGTAGATGAATATGGACTGGGGATAAGGAATGAAAGAGGAAACCGCCTGGTAGAATTTTGTACAGAGCATGACCTAATCATAGCTAACACTTGACTTAAGAATCATGAAAGAAAGTTATATATGTGGAAGAGACCTGGGACACTGGAAGGTTCCAGATAGATTGTATAATGGTACAACAGAGATTTTGGAACCAGGTTTTAAACTGTAAGACATTTCCAGGGGGAGATGTTGATTCCGACAAGAATTTATTGGTTATGAACAGTAGATTAAAACTGAAGGAACTGCAAAAAAGTAGGAATTTAAGGAAATGGGACCTGGATAAACTGAAAGAAACAGAGGTTGTACAGAGTTTCAGCGAGAGCATTAGAGAACAACTGACATGAACAGGGGAAAGAAATACTGTAGAAGAAGAATGGATAGCTTTGAGAGATGAATAGTGAATGCAAGAGAGAATCAAGCAGGGAAAAAGAAGAGTGCTAGTAGAAATCCTTGGGTAACAGAAGAGACATTAAATTTAATTGATGAAAGGAGAAAACATAAAAATACAGTAACCGAAGTAGGTGAAAAGGAGTACAAATGTCTTGAAAATGAGATTGACAGGAAGTGCAAATTGGCTAAGTAGGGAGGGCTAGAGGACAAATGCAAGAATGTAGAGGCATATATCACTAGGGGTAAGTTAGATACTTCCTACAGGAAAATTAAAGAGACCTTTGCAGAAAAGAGAATCACCAGTACGAATATCAAGAGCTCAGGTGTAAAACCAATTACTCCGTAAAGAAGGGAAAGCAGAAAGGTGGAAGGAGTACATAGAGGGTCTATGTAAGGACAATGTAGTTCAGGGCAATATTATGGAAATGTAAGAGGATGTACATGAAAATGAAATGGGAGATATGATACTGTATGAAGAATTTGACAGAGCAGTGAAAGACCTAAGTCGAAACAAGGCCCCGGGAGTAGACAACATTCCATTAGAACTACTGATAGCCTTGGGAGAGCCAATCATGACAGAACTCTGCCATCTGGTGAGAAAGATGTATGAGACAGGCGAAATACACTCAGACTTTAAGATCAATATAATAATTCCAATTCCACAGAAAGCAGGTGCTGACAGGTGTGAAAATTATCGAGCTATAGCTTAATAAGTCATGACTGCAAAACAGTAACACAATAGCTTTACAGACAAATGGAAAAAAACTGGTAGAAGCCAAACTCGGGGAAGATCAGTTTGGATTCCATAGAAATGTTGGAACATGCAAGACAATACTGACCTTATGACTTATCTCAGAAGATTGATTAATGAAAGGCAAACCTATGTTCCTAGCATTTGTAGATTTAGAGAAAACTTTTGACAATGTTAACTGGAATACCCACTTCCAAATTCTGAAGGTGGCAGGGGTAAAATAAAAGGAGTAAAAGGCTATTTATAATTTATACAGAAACCAGATGCCAGTTATAAGAGTGAAGGGCATGAAAGGGAAGCATTTGTTGAGAAACAAATGAGACAGGGTTGCAACCTATCTCCAATGTTATTCAGTCTGTATATTGAGCAAGCAGTAAAGGAAACAAAAGAAAAATTTGAAGTAGGAATTAAAATCCATGGAAAAGAAATAAAAACTTTGAGGTTTCTTGATGGCATTGTAATTCTGTGAGAGACATCAAAGGACCTGGAAGAACAGTTGAATGGGATGGACAGTGTCTTGAAAGGAGGATATAAGATGAGCATCAACAAAAGCAAAATGAGGATAATGGAATGTAGTCGAATTAAGTCGGGTGATGCTGAGGGAATTAGATTAGGAAATGAGACACTTAAAGTAGTAAAGGAGTTTTGCTATTTAGGGAGCAAAATAACTGATGATTGTTGAAGTAGAGAGGATACAAAATGTAGACTGGCTACAGCAAAGAAAGCATTTCTGAAGAAGAGAAACTTGTTAACATCAAGTATAGATTTATGTGTCAGGAAGTCTTTTCTGAAAGTATTAGTATGGAGCATAGCCATGTATGGAAGTGAAACATGGATGATAAATAGTTTAGACAAGAAGAGAATAGAAGCTTTTAAAATGTGATGCTACAGAAGAATGCTAAAGATTAGATGGTAGATCACATAAGTAATGAGGAGTTACTGCATAGAACTGGGGAGAAGGGGAATTTATGGCACAACTTGACTAGAAGACGGGATTGGTTGGTAGAACATGTTCTGAGGTATCAAGGGTTCTCCAATTTGGTACTGGAGGGAAGTGTGGAGGGTCAAAATCATAGAGGGAGTCCAAGAGATGAATACACTAAGCAGATTCAGAAGAATGTAGGTTGCAGTAGTTACTTGGAGATGAAGAAACTTGCACAGGACAGAGTAGCATGGAGAGCTGCATCAAACCAGTTTCTGGACTGATGACCACAACAACAACAACAGTACAGTTGTCTTAAAATATCACTTCCACAGCTGAGAAAAATCTAATGTTAAACCTCTCTTCTTATATAGAGGTGCAAAGTTTGTTTTTGATCAGCTTCAGTTCTGAAAAAGACATATTTCCACTGCTTTTTTGATCATAAGTGACGAGTTTATTTCATCTACACTATACTCATACTTTGCAAACCGCTGTGAAATGCATGGAAGAGGGTACTTCCCAATGTTCCACTTATTAGGACTTTTTCCCATTCCGTTCACATATGGAACATAGGAATAATGATTGCCTAAATGCTTCTGTGCACACTGTAGTTAGTCTAATCTTGTCTTCATGGTCATCACAGTAGCGATATGGAGGGGATTGTAGTATATTTCTAGATTAATCATTTATAGTTGGTATTCACATGATTGTTTGCATCTGTCTTCAAGTATTTTCCAGTTCAGTGCTTTCAGTATCTGTGTGATGCTCTTCTATGGCTCTAACAATCTTATGATCATTAGTACTGGCCTTCTTTGTATACACTCAATATCCCCTGTTAGTGCTATCTGCACTTCAGCACTACTCTAAGATGGGTCGCATAAGGTTTTCTTAGCACTCTCCTTTATGGACAGATTGTATTGCCCTGTTATTCTACCAACAAAGCAAAGACTGCCACCTGCCTTACCTACAACTGAGCCTACATGATCGTTTCATTTCACATCCACATAAATTTTTATATACACCTATTTGTATGACTGAGCAATATTCTGCAATTTTGCTTGCTGGATATTTTGTCAAACTTTGATAACAAATAAGAGGAGAAGGTTACAAAAGTCCATAACACTCTTTCTAACACAAGATACTTTGATCCCATATGTCAGTTATCCCTTCTCTCCACTTCTACTGTAGTTAAATTTCTCATCTACTGACTCTCTTTGGAGGCACAGATCCAAGGATGACACCATAGGGGTCATGAGCTCCCCCCCTCCCCCCCCCCCCCAAAAAAATAGTATAAAGATTGACACTTTTATTTATATGACTTATCAAAGTTTTCAGCAAACTTTCTGAGGCTTAAGTAACATGAAAAAAGTAAGAAAAACAAAGAAAAACAAAGAAAAACAAACTTTCTAAATGTGGTTGGAAACAAATGGCAGAAACTGCATTGCCCCTAGTTACACATTTATATTGCCATGGTTAGCATTTTTGTTCACAGTTGCAGTGAAAAGTGAAATACTGATTATGGTGATTATATACTACTATTTCATGTTACGTAAATATGACTTTGTCAAAGTTGTGAGAGTTTGATACTACTATAGTTCTTAAATCAATTGAATGGTCCATATACTTCTCAAATTTTTTCTACAAATATTTGTCTACAGCTGTATTTATCTGAACTGCAATTTCTTGGCAATTTTGCTGTAGTACACACTGAATTAATTTATTATATTAAAACATTTTATGTTTATCAATCAGAAACTGATACAATTTTCACATTAATGTGAGGAGCATTCTCAGTGATCTTCCTGACGTTATCCTCATTTACATGTTCAGGATACAGTCCAAAACCTTTGGCAAACATTACAAGAACTTCTTTACCTAGATCTTTGCCCAGAGAACTAATTCATAAATGACATATCTAAGCCCTGCATTTGTCTTAAATATGCTACTTACCTGGTGGTCAATATTTGAGTAATTCTGTACCAGTTCAGACATTTCCCTCCCATGAATAGTCACTATCAGAAGACTGTAGTCTTTCTAAACTTCTGGCTACTATTAGACTTGCAGCAGCAGATTCCAAGCTGACACCAGTAGTGGTAGCAGAGTGAACTATAGCTATGTAATTTACTGTGTAGAATATTATTTACCAAATTAATGTAAGTTTTTGTTTTTGTGTAAATCTTAGTGGATATCCTTCTGTGAGGCACCTTCCTTACATAATTTTCCAGCACCACATCCCATGACTAAATTTAAATCTCATTTTAGTTCACTGCATATATATTAGATCTGTGCATTAGAGTTTGAATATTTATTTCCTGCAGCAGCTTTTGCATAAGCAGAGTACTTGTAAAAAGTAAGTGTTGATGCACCCATTTTCAATTTCTTTTAAGAGCTTGTAGGTCTTGCTGTTTCAGACTATAGTGAGAACTCTGCAGAACATGTTTTAGTGTTTGCTTATTCTCTGTGTTATATTTGCCTCCATTCCAACCTCAGCAGTGCAAAAGTCAGGTAACTTTCTCTTTTGTGGGGTTGTGTTAGTACTTTCTAAGTTACTCATGACTACTTTGTTTGTATTTTTGGAGAACTTATATCGGTTTTTTCACAGTCCATTGTGGCTATGGACCATGATTATTGTGAATGGACACAGGGAGTACTGGCTACGGTCTGTAAAGAGCTGGGAGACGCATTGACCATGGTCAACAGGCTTCTGGCTACTGCTCAAAGCTGCAGCAACACCAGGGCGCCAGTGATGAGGCCTGGAACACCATTTATACTGTTGGAATCACCTGGTAACCTGGTTGTGACTGCATCTTCTAATAAGCAACTTTTGACCAGTCCCATCATCATTCAAGAGTGAGTGATGGAAAGTGGTGGGTTTGATGCTACTGGGTGGAAGGCAAAAGAGGGAACTGGCTGCATGGCTGGCTCTTAATCTCTTAACAGCAGCTACAAGGTGCTACCCAGTGACCATAATACCTATGAACGAGCATGGGATGCCTCTCCTGTTGGGTCAGAGGCTGATTTTCCTGCTCAGTCCAGACTAATTCAGAGGGCATGTATCCTAGTCACTGGGAGCTCCAGCATTGGGTAGGTAATAGAGCCTCTCAGATAAATAGCATGCAGGGTGGGAAAAAAAGTCAAGATGCACTCTGTACTTTTGCTGTGGGGTCTCATGGAGGAGGCCCTGCCAGTGGCTATTGGGTGCACTGGGTGCAACCAGCTGCAAATAGTAGCACATGTCAGCATGAATGATGCCTGGCCGTGGGTTCTGAGGTCATACTCAGCTTGTTTCAGCAGATGGCTGATTTGGTAGCTGCAGAATTTGGAGTTACATCAGCCACAATGTTCTCAGAGAATGCTCATCCTCACAGATCAGATATTGAAAAGATTAATATGTTATTAGTAAACTGTAGGAGCTTCCAAGGAACATTCTCTGAATTAGTATTGCCTATAGAAGGTTATTATGCCCAGATAGTATTAGGAACAGGAAGTTGTTTGAAACTGGAAGTGAATATCAATGAAATTCTGGAGCTTCCAAGGAACATTCTCTGAATTAGTATTGCTTATTGAAGGTTATTATGCCCAGATAGTATTAGGAACAGGAAGTTGTTTGAAACTGGAAGTGAATATCAATGAAATTCTAATTCCAGCCTGGAATGTTTATTGTGAGGACAGGTTAGCTGCCAGTGGTGGTGATCTATTTATTGCAGTAAAGAATTTGATAAACTCTAGTGAGGTTATCATGGATTTGGAACATGAATTAATCTCATTGAAGTTAAGCACCAAAGGTCAGTGAAAAATGGTAATCAAATGATTTTATTGATTGTCTGGCTCAGGAACTGTGGTGGTAGAGTGCTTCAGAGAGATCTTGTAACATATTGTTAATAATTTACCTGGTCATGTTGTTGTACTGGAGGGTTACTTTGACTCACCAGGTATAGATTGGTAGAGTCACATTATCAAAACTGGTGCCAGAGAGAGGGTTCATGTGACATTATTCTGAATATCTTGTCCAAAAATTACTTCAAGCAGATAGTTAAAGAACCAACTCATGAAGGTAATGTCTTAGACCTCCTAACAACAAATGGACATGAACTCATTGAGGCAGTTAATGTACTGGTAAAGAAAGGCATCAGTGATCGTAAGGCTGTGATAGCATCTATGAGTACGGGTCTTACAAGGAATATTAAGAAAGGCTAGAATGATATTTTTGCTTAGCAAGAGTGACAGGATACAAACTGCAGAGTATGTGAGCAGTCACCATCAAATATTTGGTGATGAGAGCAAAGATGAGGAGCACAAATGGAAAAAATTCTAAAGCATAATTCAACAAGCCTTAGACAATTACGTTCTGGGCAAGGTCTTAAGTCATGGGAAAGACCCACCATGGTTTAACAGCTGTATTAGAAAACTGCTATGTACTGTATACAAAGAGAGCTTCATCACAGATTCTAGAGAAGTCAAAACCTATTTGACAAATAAAAGCTGAATGAAACAACAATGAGTGTAAAGAGAGCAATGAGAGAAGCATTCAGTGTCTTTGAAAGTAAAATTCTGTCAACCAATCTGAGATAAAACCCTAAGACATTTTGGTCCTATGTAAAATCAGTAGGCAGTTTTAAATGCTCTATTCATTCACTCAGTGACCATACCGCCACTGAAATTGATGTTAACAGAGAGAAAGCTGAAGTACTGAATTCGGTCTTCCAAAACAGTTTCACCATGTAAGATCGTTGCTTGATCCTTCCTGTCTATCACTGTATGAATGTCAAAATGGCAGATATTGAGATAATCAATCACAGATTAGAAAAGCATCTACAATCACTTAGTTGTGGAATGGCATCAGGGCCATATGAGAACCCATAAGAATCTACAAAAATTATGCAAAAGAACTTGCTCATCTTCTATCAGTAGTTTGTCGTAGAACAGTGGAGCAACAAAGGGTACCTAGCAACTGGAAAATAATGTACATCATTCCTGTTTTTGAGGAGGACAGATGCACTTAATTATAGAACTATATCATTGGCATCAATCTGTTGCAGAATTATGGAACAATGTTTTATGCTCCAGAATTATGATATTTTTGAAGAACAAATATCTCCTCTATCAAAACCAAAATGGATTCTGAAAACAGAGTGCTTGCAAAACTCAGCCCACTCTGTTCCTGTATGAGATCCATAGCACTGCAGACAAAGGCACTCAGGTTGATGCCATGTTACTTGACTTCTTGAAGGCATTGACACCATCCTGCACTGCTAGTTAGTGAAAAAATCTGACCTTATCAAGTATTGGACCAGATGTGTGACTGACTGGATTTGAGATTTCCTTGCAGATAGAACTCAAGTAGTCACTCTTAATGGAATGAAACTGACAGATGTAGACATGATTTCCAGAGTACCCCCAGGAAGTGTGATAGGACTGTTACTATTAACAACGTATATAAATGATCTAGTAGAAAGCAGAAGCTCTTTAAGACTGCTTTCAGATTATGTGATTGTCCATAAGAATGTAGCAGTGCCAGGAGACAGCATAATTTGCAGAATGACCTGCAGAGGACTGATGAATTGCACTGGCTGTGGCAGTTAACCATGAATGTAAATAAATGTAACATATTGCAGATACATAGGAAAAGAAATTCACTACTGGACAATTACACTATTGGTGACAAATTGCTGGAAACAGTATCTGCAGTAAAATTTCTAGCAGTAATTATCCAGAGAAATCGCAAGTGGCATGACCCAATAAAACAAATAGTAGGAAAAGCAGATGCCAGACTGAGATTCATAGGAACAATCTTAAGGAAACATAACTCATCCTTGGAAGAACCGAAACAAGGCATTAGTTTGAATGATTCTTGAGTATTGTTCATTGGTATGGGATCCCTATCAGATAGGAATTATAGAAGAAATAGAGAAGATATCATGAAGAGCAGTGTTGTTTGCTACAGTATCATTTAGTCAGCATGAGAGAGTTACATAGATCCCCAACAGACTCAGTTGACAGACATTGCAAGAGAGACATTGTTCAGCCTGGACAGGTTTACTATTTGAATTTCAAGAGAGCACTTTCCAGGAAGAGTCGAACAACTTATTATTTCCCTAAAAAGACTGTCACAACATAAGCTTTTGGCCATCCAGGCCTTTGTCGAAAATAGATGACAGTCTCACAAACACACAAACACAACTCACACGTGTGTGCGCACATGCACACACACTCACACACACACACACACACACACACACATACACACACACACACACACACACACACACACACACACGCACACACACACACGACTCACGACTCATGTGCATATGACTGCAGCCTCTGGCAGCTGAAAGCACACTGTGCAAGAGTGCAAGGGTCCTTCCCAACAACACCAGCTTTTCTGAATTGCACAGGTGGTAACTTTCCGTCCTTCACATCCTTCATTAGTCACTGTCCTCACCCATCCAGCCCTTTCCCTGTTCCCATTCCAACACTACACAGCCATCATTCCACCACCACACTCAGTCTTTTATTTCTCTCTTTTTCCACTACTACCCCCCCCCCCCCCCACCACCCCACCCCTCTATCCATGTCTTGCCTGTCCTCCACCTTACCTGCAGCACTTCACTGTCCATCACCCCCACCATACTATCCCTCCCTGTCCCAGCCCTGGCCTCCTCATTACCCCCACCCAGTCACCACACCCATCATGCACTGGTGCTGCTGCTCACAGTGTGGTTTCAGTTGCCTGAAACTGCAGTTGTGTGTGTGAGTTGCATTTTTATGAGTGTGTGTTCATGTGTATGTGTTCCTATTGTTGACAAAGGCCAATGGCCAAAAGCTTTAATTGTGGAAGTCTTTTTGTTATGCCTATCTGCGACTCAACATCTCCACTATATGGTGAGTAGCAACTTTCCTTCTCATAACACTGTTATACACAAAAGAAAGTTACAATTAGGCAAGGCAAGCATGTGTGATTGATAGGGGGACAATACAAAAAAACAATAATAATTGCTACAAGAGTGAGGAATACATTATTGCCTCACATCCAGTGTTGTACTTTTCAGGTTATGCAGAAAACAACAAGTAATGTTAGTACAGTAAACAATTTATGCTTCATTGTTTGCTTGCAAAGCAATTCCAATAACATACCCTATCTCAAAACGTAGGCATTGTGCTCCACTTTGATTAAATAGATAATTACACATCGTTTGTCTTGGTTTTTTTTTTTTTTTTTTTTTTTTTTTTTTTTTTTTTTTTTTCCCAGTTAGTCTAAATACAGAAAACTGCAACCTGTCAATTTTGGTAAGATTTTTTTATTCCCATAAAATAGTTTTCTTCAGATGGGGCATGCAGACATTACATATTTATTTTCATAGTATGATGTTCAATAGTGGCTCCGTGATAAAAAGATAAGTAATAGTGATATTTATATGGCAAGTTGTGTTAACAAATGAATTTCATAAATTACTAAAAAATTATGGGTGGCATTTTACTTAGTCTCTCCCTGGATGGTATGTATTTGTATTCAATATGCAATCACAATTCTACAATATCTGAAAATATTATAAGTTTTGTTTTCTGAAGCATCTTCCAGTTTGCTTATTGTAGCACTGGAAGATGCGTATTCCTGTGAATTGAAGCTAGTACATGACAAAATGTATCATTTTTTAATTTTAAATTGCATGCCATTTTGTTCTTATTATGGTAGTGAGTTTCTAAATATTTCTGCACATACTTTTGATAACTTATACGTTCTTTGACATTACTTTCATTTTGATTTCAGGTGCAATGCTAATGGCAATATATCTGAAGGGTCTTACAAAGAAAGAAACAATTAGTCTAACTACTTCAATGATTGAATCAGGTATAACAGGAAATATTGATGTTCTTAATTTTATGTTATAAAACATTAAAACTGAGAAAGCTCTATTACCTGGTTTCATATTATTTATGGCTGTTCTGCATGTAACATATCTGTTTCAGAGTAGGTTGTTTCTTCATGTACACAGAGTGTTTCTACTAACTTAAGAACTTTCCTGGAAAAACTGTATTCAAATTCAATTTTTTGCAATGTTGTCAGCAGAGTATAGAACATGAATTAAATTTACATTTTTGTATAATGTAAATCAGTCTAGTATGTAAGAAAAGCAGGAAGAAACATATAAAAATAAATAACATCATCAGTAGAATAGGAGAATAAGATGACTAATGCGATAATAATAATGACTGTATCTCTTCGTGTATGTGTGTCTGTGTGTCTGTGTGTGTCAGGAGAGAGAGATAGAGAGAGAGAGAGAGAGGGAGGGAGGGAAAGAGAGAGAGCAAGCACTTTACATGTTGCTGTCATGAAGATGAAAAGCTGAAGTATTGTTTCATATCATTTTTGTTTATTTTTCTTCGAGTCAAATGTCAAATCTTGTGTACTATTATCCCTAACATTGAGATTGAGATTTATCCCTCCTCATTAATGACCTTTTCTCTGTAGTGGGTACTGTTTCACCATTCACAACAGACACTCATAAATCATTGATCCATGTTGATGAAATATATCTTACATGAAATAATCAAACAATGGAAAATCCAGGATTGATTGTAACAATATTATGGAAGCGAATAATGTCAGAAATGGCTCTTTATATTTATTGATGATGTTATGAAAAATATAGATTACTACTCACTTTATTGATGAAATATTGAGTTGCAGAGAGGCACAACAAAGAGGCCTGAGTGAGCTTTCAGCCAAAGCCTTCTTCAGAAAAGAAACACACACATTCACACAAGTGAGCACACCTCACTCACACACACATGGCCATTATATCTGACCGCTTTGACCAGACTGCAACTGTGCTGAACAGAAGTGGCAATCCAGAATGCAGTGGGGAAGGAAAGGGATAGCAGAGTAGATGGGTGAGGGTACTGAGCAGTGCCTGGCAGAACATACAGGGACTAGATGATGGCAAGACCAAAATGCCATACAGAGTGTCTGAAAGCTGTGGAGGAGGAAGGGGAGAAGGGTTGCAGAAAAGGTGAGGAGGAGAGGAAAATATTGATGTATGTGGCAGCAGAGAGTGGTGTACAATAAAAGTGAAGGGACATTGAGGAGGAGAGGAAAATATGGGTGTATGTGGCAGCAGAGAGTGGTGTACAATAAAAGTGAGGGGACATGAACTGGGAGGAGGTGATAGGGCAGAGGTAGTGGAAACTGTTGGGTGGAGGATGTTGGGACAGTAGTTTACTGTAGGTTGAGGTTGGGATGGTTTCAGGAGCAGAGAATGTGTTGTAAGGATAACTCCCATTTCTGCAGTTCAGAAGAGCTGTTGGAGGCAGGGTCCAGATGGCATGGATTGTGAAGCAGCCATTGAAATCAAGAATGTTATGTTGAGCTACATTTTATGGCACAGGGTGGTCCACTTTGGTCTTGGCCACTGTTTTGTGGTGGCCACTCATCCTGGTGGACAACTAGTTGGCTGTCATACCAATATAAAAAGCTGTGCAGTGGTGACAGCAGAGCTGGTATATGCCATGGTTACTTTCACAGGTGACCCTGCCTCAGATGGGTTACCTGTAACAGCACTGCAATGGGAGGTGCTGGCTGGGTGATCTGGGAGTGGTTTAGGGATAGACTAGGACTTTGTGAAGGTTGGGCGGGCAATGTAACAGCACTTTATGAGGGATGGTAAGCATCTTGGGTAAAAAGTGCCTCATTTCAGGGCATAACAATAGATATTCATAGCCCTGGGGAAGCATGTGGTACAATTGTTCCAGTCCAGGTTGGTACTGGAAGACAAAGGGTGCTTCTTCATAGCTGGTTCTTGGAGATGGTGGGAGGATTGGGGGAGTGTGTGGATATACGACAGGAAATCTGTGGTCATGGTATGAGGATAGTGCCTCTCTGTGAAGACCTTTGTGAGACCTTCAGCATACTCGGCAAGGATGATCTTGTCACTGCAGATATCCCATCCCCAGGTGACCGGGCTGTACCCAAACAATGTTTTGTGTGTAAGGGATGGCAGCTATGAAAGGCAGTTTCTTCTTCGGTGGTTGGTGAGTTTAATGTTGACAGAGGTGTGAATGGAGCTATCAGAGAGGAGGAGGTCAATGTCCTGAAAGATGGAGTGCTGTGTTGAGGAGGACAACCTACTTACCCCACATGTTCCACCGAAAATTTTGTGCCCCCTGAGTCCTATCATCTCCTCCCAATTCCAATCCAATTTCCCTTATTGTGCACTGCTCTCTCCCGAGGCAACAATTGTCCTTTTTCCCTTCCCTGCTACTCTTCTTTTCCACCTCTTTTCCCCATCCCACTCTGGACCACTACTTCCATTTGAAACAGTTGCATTCTGGCAGGTGCAGCAAGAAATGATGGTTATGTGTGCATGAGGTGTGTCTGCTTATGTGAATGCATGTGTGTTTTCTTTCTGAGAAAGGCTTTGGATGAACTCTTCATATGTAACAGTATTTTCATTGTGCCTCTCTGCAACTCAAAGTGTCATCTTTATGGTGAGAAGCAATCTGTCCTTTTCATAATATTGTTGATATTCTGACCTGAAACTTCCATTGTTTTACATTTATTAATAAGTTAAAAATTTAATTTAACATGAAATTTTGCTTAAACTATACCAGGTGACATGATGCAGTGGGAGAAGGACTGGACTCTTGTGGACAAGCATAGTACTGGTGGTGTTGGAGACAAAGTGTCACTTCCACTTGCTCCTGCTTTGGCTGCATGTGGCTGTAAGGTACCCATGGTTTCAGGCCGAGGCCTGGAAATCACTGGAGGGACACTTGACAAACTTGAGAGCATTCCAGGTAATGGAGCACATTTCTAATGACAAGCATTCAAGATATAATAACTTTACAAACA
The DNA here is from genome assembly GCF_021461395.2 of Schistocerca americana. Taxonomy (NCBI): domain Eukaryota; kingdom Metazoa; phylum Arthropoda; class Insecta; order Orthoptera; family Acrididae; genus Schistocerca; species Schistocerca americana. The sequence goes on along the minus strand of NC_060125.1, from coordinate 351,066,848 downwards.
ATATTTTACATGGAAACTTCCTAATAGATGAAAAATGGTTGCTAGAGCAGGTATCAAACTGAGAAGCATGCTTTTAATGATCAACTTGACATGCAGAATGACATCCTAAGTTCTGCATTTGTGCTCTGAGCAGTGTGTTTCATCCTGCGACTGCTGTCGTACCTCTTAAAGAATGATGCAGTCTTCACAGTAATGTGAGGAACATTCTGAATGATCTGCCTGTTACCATTCTCACTTAATAGTTAATGTTATGATCTGAATGGATGCAGCACTACCCTATAATGTCTATGTGATTTGTTTTTCCAAGATCTCTCAACAACGTCACCAAAGGAGCGTTCAGGGGATCCAGACCAACCCCCCCCCCCCCCCCCCCCCTTCCACCTCACCTTGTGAAATTGCACACCACCTAGTTGCCATGTAGTGGGTGATCAGGAAGTTTGTGTTTGAGGGCATTACTGCAACACGTATACAATGTAGTGTGATGCCAACGTGGGTATGTAAGCACCGACATTTGGGAAAGGGATCAGTGTGGCATGCATGTCTTTCCAACGTGCACGTGGTAAATGTGGAAATGAGTTGTGGTGACATAATTACCAAATGCATCCAAATAGGACCAACATCCTCTCATTATCTTCTTGTTTTCCAAAGAGCAAACAACGGTAGACATCCATTGGAGAATGATAAATGTGTCTGAGGCAGCATGTTTGTTGAACTCCACTTTTGTGAATGATGTGAAAAGGGAGCTGCTGCTTCATGATTACGCCCATCCCCACACCACAAATTTTGTAATGCAGAAGTTATGTCAACTCATGTGGGAGACATTCAAGCACCTGTCCTATAGTCATGATCTCTCCTCATGTGATTATCACATCTTCATTCCCCTAAGGAAAGGCCTTGAGGGGTCGAAGAGTCCCATCAGACAAGGACGTGCAGCAGGCGGTTATGGACCTCTTCCACAGCAGGGTACTGTGTTTTACCAAACAGGTATCTTAAACTTGGTGCATCTGTGGGATGATTGCCTCTATGCCATGACAATTTTACCTGAGGGGCTTACCAATTCTGGGCTGTATGGCCTTTGAATAGAAACTTTTTTATCACCCTGTATATTTTGATTTTCAATGATACGACAAAAGGGGATGTGCACTACAGGTAGTCAAGATGGCCATCAATAGATTTAAGCTAATGTTTTGTCGATGGCACTGTTGGCTTTTGCCTATCCCTATTTTAGGCAAGAGCAATTGTTGTACACTGTTGGTCTAATTTGAGTTAAATTGTTGTTTTGTTAATCAGTTCAATTCATACTTGCAGTTGAATTTAATGTAAGTTATGCTGCTTATTGTTTTTGTGTTGTACGTATTTCTGATAGTTTCTAATTATGGATAAGGTTGAAACAAGAAAGAAGAGGAAAACTGATTTTGATTCATCTGCTAGTGTTTGATAACTTAAAAATATGTCTGCACTACTATAAAAGCCTGATTACCAGTCTATTTTTTGTTTAATGTTAGCACTGGATTAGAGATGGGTAGAACTTTGTGTTGCAATATTTCAGTATTTCATAGGGCAGCGAAGCAGTAGAAATCATTACAAATAACACTGAATTAAAATCAATCCATAAAAATACACATTGGTTTATTGCCAGAAATTGCGTTATCGCCAAATGTCACACAGTCTGGTCAACAGGGCAGTTCTCAATTATGAGAACTGGTTCCAATATGGAATGATTGGGAGGTGTTCATGGAGAGCAGAAGGGGTATGCGATGACAGCACAATCTATAGTTCATTCATTTCTAGAACATTTTTTCAGCAGGGTGCTTGAATTCACTCAAGCCAACTGTGCCTTGCCCCCCCCCCCCCCCCCCCCCCTCAGTCCCCTTTTGTCCAAAACCTATTTGTGCTGTTTTTAAATTATAATAACCGAAGCCACGAATTCCCTGTACAATTAAATCTTAAAATATGCATGCACTAATGCACTATTAGCACTATCAGATGATGAAACCTGTGTAATTAAAGAAAAAACATGCAATATCAGAATTCCATCTTTTGTTGTGATGCATTTTATTTTATTTGGAAACAAGACACAACTAGTTTTTTCTCCATATTGGCGACTGAGGAGGGTAGCTGTGCACCTTGAGGCACTGAGCTAGCAATCCCTGGATTTGGGAGGTGAAGTGGTTCAGATCCATCTGCCAGCAACCTGGTAAATGGTTTCCTGTGGTTTCTCATTTTCAATGTAGGCAAAATGCCAGAGTTGGTTCCTTACTGTAGGCCACAGCCAATACCTTCCAAATTCCTTTCTTTCCAGACAGATTCCAGTTCCCTTAAAGATGCAGCCTCTCTGCTTAAATGAAAAGAGCTGCATTGAAGGCAAGCTGACCATATCTTCGGAGACTCCTGGCACTAAGGCCATATTTATATTGGAAGCCTGCTAGCGATCATCATTTTATACTATGTATTTGTGCATAAAGGTGGCTCACACTGCAGAAAGTCAGTGTATCATGTATTGAAGTTTCACTACAAGAATGATGTTCTACTGTTAAATGTCTTATTCTCAATATTCTTGGGACAATGGGTCCAACCATCATGACTGTAACAGTTTTGTAAATAAACATCATACAAATGTTTATTTACAAATTTATTTTTATTTATTTTATTTACAAATTTTTATTTACAAATACATTAGAGTTATGATGGTTGGGCTTACTGTTAACAAATACATTAGAGTTGTTACGGTTGGGATTACTGTTCCAAGGATATTATGAATGTCACATATAAATGACAATGTATGAGTTAATTGTCATCAAAGGCTGTATAACCATATTATCATGGAACTAATTTATGAGGTAACATACATTAGAAGTCTAGTTGAAATTAATGTATGAATCAATGTTAATTACGGTACTGCCAAATAAGGAAATATTTAACTGCACACACACACACACACACACATATATATATATATATATAAAGATGAGGTGACTTACCGAACAAAAGCGCTGGCAGGTCGATAGACACACAAACAAACACAAACATACACACAAAATCCACATGTGTGGATGGATATGTGCGTGTGTGCGAGTGTATACCTGTCCTTTTTTCCCCCTAAGGTAAGTCTTTCTGCTCCCGGGATTGGAATGACTCCTTACCCTCTCCCTTAAAACCCACTTCCTTTCGTCTTCCCCTCTCCTTCCCTCTTTCCTGATGAGGCAACAGTTTGTTGCGAAAGCTTGAATTTTGTGTGTATGTTTGTGTTTGTTTGTGTGTCTATCGACCTGCCAGCGCTTTTGTTTGGTAAGTTTCATCATCTTTCTTTTTAGATATATTTTTCCCACGTGGAATGTTTCCCTCTATATATATATATATATATATATATATATATATATATATATATATATATATATATATATATATATGTGTGTGTGTGTGTGTGTGTGCAGTTACCTACTGCAACCTACATCCTACTGAATCTGTTTAGTGTAATCATCTCTTGGTCTCCCTCTACGATTTTTACCCTCCACACTGCCCTCCAGTACTAAATTGGTGATCCCTTGATGCCTCAGAATATGTCCTACCAACCGATCCCTTCTTCTAGTCAAGTTGTGCCACAAATTTCTCTTCTCCCCAAATCTATTCAATACTTCCTCATTAGTTATGTGATCTATCCATCTAATCTTCAGCATTCTTCTGTAGCACCACATTTAAAGCTGCATGCCCTCGGGAAAAATTACAGCTGTAGTTTCCCCTTGCTTTCAGCCCTTCGCAGTACCAACACAGCAAGGCTGTTTTGATTAGTGTTACAAGGCCAGATCAGTCAATCATCCAGACTGTAGCCCCTGCAACTACTGAAAAGGCTGCTGCCTCTCTTCAGGAACCACACGTTTGTCTGGCCTCTCAACAGATACCCCTCCGTTGTGGGTGCACCTGTGGTATGGCTATCTGTATCACTGAAGCACACAAGCCTCCCCACCAATGGCAAGGTCCATGGATCATGGGGAGGGGAGGGGGGGATATGTTATACTTTTGTGAAAAAGCTTTTCTTTCTTACTTTTATAGACCAAATATTATTTGTTCAAAGGCCTCCTGCAAGCAAGTTATGTATGTAAAATTAATAAACAAATATATATGTTGACAAACATTAGCCTTTTAGGGTCCTCTTTAAGAAGATGGACCACTCTTGGAATAAAAATACTGGCTACATCCTTAAACCTTTCACCAGAAATCCTACATCACATAACTGAGTCCTATTTTTATCTTAGAAGTATTGGTTATCGAGTATTCTCAGAGTTCTGTAGTAGTTTAGATAGTTTAGATATTGCCCTGCAGGACTACTCTATCAGAATGATGTTTGCTATTTAAAACCCTTTGGCTACAAATGTCTACTCCTGTTCCCTTTATTCTCAGATTAGTCCTAAATGCTTTGTGTTTTCTGTACAGTTTCGCCCAGAGTCTGCATACCTTTTTCAGAATCTCCAGAGTAGCTTGGCACACTACGCAGTGCTTGCTACGCCATCTGTGGCAATGCATGGCGGCCTCTTTAGACTGGCCATCAAGACCACACTCATTGTGTAGGGTTACAACACTCCTGCTCCCTATGGGAAAAATATTCACAATGGATATGTCCATGTCATCACTGGAAGGGGATGACTGCTGGAGCGGGTTTTGTACTGTCACAGGAGAATAGGTCTAAAATGGCATTGGCATGGAGAGGCACGGTGCCCACACCCCCACAAGAGACTGTAAGGGAACACCAGTGATGGAGGTAACATGTCCATGCCAACATCCAGGCAAGCACTTAGCAATAGAGGCAGCAGAGAAAACAAAGATGATAGCAGGAGTGGTGATAGGGGCTGTGGAGATGGAGGCTGCCTGGTACTAACCACTCTGCCTGGTAACAGAGACACCTACAACAAAAATGGTCTTCTCTTTGGGGGCCGGTGCAGATGTTGGAGGCATCTGAAAAAGGGGGGAGAGGGGGGGAGGGAAGGCAGGACAGAGCAGCCAGCACGTGCTGCATCATATGTGGGTGGAGCTGATCATAGTTTAAGGACACCATGCTGTTGGAGGTGTGCACAATGCAGACTTGGGGGCCTCGGCAGTGATGGATGACCACTGGTTCCCATTTAGGGCAGCAGTCAAATCCACAGGTCCAGATGGTGGAGCCCAGATGAAACCATTGCAAGACAGATGCTGGTGGATGATCAAGTGTCGGCTGAAGCAGATAAAGCAGTGTATAGTACTGGGGGGCCCAAGAAGAAAATCTGCTAGGCTATGGTCACTAGCTGGAGTAAAACTATATGAGCACAAGCACCTACTGAGGGTTTTCTCAGGAGAAGATTGTGTGATGTATTTTTTTCACCTGAGTTTTGAAAGTACGGGCAAGCTGCTCCACCTCACCATTGGACTGAGGATGAAATGGAGGTGCCACAACATTCCAGATGCCACTCTTTGTACAAAAATCATCAAAATCCTGAGACACAGACTGTGGGCCATTGTCTGTCACAAGCATATATGGCAATCTTTCCAAGGAAAAAATCCCTGTAAGGGTCATGGCCGTAGCCACCATTAATGTGGACGGCAACAAACTACATGAGGAAATTAGGAGAAAATGTCAAGTACAACCATCCAAAAGAAGTTAAGAAGTATACACACAAAATCAGCATGCCTACACTCCCAGGATTGCTGGGGGCAGGGGAGGGGGTGGGGTGGGGGGTGGGGGCACAGGGATATAGAGACCTGTGGTGCCACTTGATGGGCACAGATTAATGTAAGCCCAAAGTAAGCAACTGAAAATGTGTAATGCTGGTACATTAATAACTGGCGTAACAACCAGAATGTTGAAGGCAAGCTGGCAAATGTGTACACATTTTATCGAACAGGTGCTGGATGTCAGTTTGTGGGCTGTAGTTCTATGCCTGTTGCACTTTGTCAGTCAACACAGGGGTGATTAATGTGGGCTGTGTATGATGTCCTGTATATGCTTGATTGGAGACAGATTTGATGATCAAGCAGGCCAAGGCAACATGTTGACACCCAATAGAGCACGTTGGGTTACCACAGCAGTATGTAATGCTGTTCATGAATGGCAGCACAAAAGGTCAAATCACCAGACTGACATCAGATTTGCAGTCAGGGTGCGTGGAATAACCACGAGAGCATTCCTGCTGTCATACAAAATCACATCCCAGACCATAACTCCAGGTGTAGGTCCAGTGCGTCTAACATGCAGACAGGTTGGTTGCATGCCCTCAGTTGGCCTCCTCCTAACCCACACATGGCTTTCACTGACGCCAAAGTGCATTACAAAATGCAACAGACCTCCACCCCATCCTCCAATGAGCTCTTGCTTGACACCACTGAAGTTGCAAAATGTTGGTGCTTCAGAAACAGTGGGATGCACACTACAGGTCATCTGGCTCAGAGCTCTCCTTGAAGTAACTAATTTGTAACAGTTCATAGGGTCACTGTGGTGTCAACTACTGCTCAAATTTCTGCTGCAGATGCAGTACAATGTGCCACAGCCATACACTGAACATGATGGTCTTCTCTCTCGGAACTGCCACATGGCCATCCGGAGCCCAGTCTTCTTGTGTCTGTACATTCTCATGTCCACTGCTGCCAGCAGCCACTTACAGTGGCTACTTTGCTACCAAGTTTTTCAACAACACTACAGAAGAAACATCCAGCTTCTCATAGCTCTATTATATGATCTCATTCAGACTCAGTGAGGTGTTGATAAATGGCATCTTTGTCACCTTAAAGGCATTCCTAACTAACATCAACTGCTCACATCAAACCTCAGAGGTAACTAATGCTTACAACCATTATAGTGTGCATCTAAAGAAAATCTGATTTGCATACACATAGTGGTGCTGCTAGCACAAAATATGAAGAGACATTATCTTTCAGATTTATTCATAACAAAAATAGAAGAATATTGCAATATGGCGGCAAGTGTACACGTAACTTTAAACCGCTCTGCAGTGTTTGAGGACTTAATTTCAATCAAGTATATTGTTTGTGACGAAACAGTGCTAAATGGAGTTAGAATATGCGTGTTCATAAATGGTGCCATTCACGCTGTTATGCTCAAGAAGATTTACAAATACAGTGTAAATGTGACACAGAGTGTAACGGCCGCGAGATCGCGAGTGAAAAGTGCTACGCGGGAATAGAAGACAGCGTGCATGACGAACTTCAAAAAGAACTTGACATTATAAAAAAATATATAAAAACAATGGAAAATTTGGTACTAACCACACGGGAACTGTCTGAATCGTCAAGGCAACAAGATCTCATTAATGCTAGCCATAAAATTCGTAGGTATGCACAACCAAATGTACAAAGTGTAAACAGTACGACTGTAACTAGAAGTATGAACGAACTGATCACTCTAAAAGACACAAGTGAATTAAACGCAAGAAAAGAAAGTGTTAATAGTGCATCTATGGATAAAAATATGAACAAACTATCCACACAAAAATATACAAGTGGATTAAACGGAGAAAAACACAAGGTAAATATTCGTAAGGAAAAAAAAGTAAACAACCACGTTATGCATAAGCAAGGATACAAGCAACAGACATATATTTTTGCAGATAGTCATGGGAGAGGAGTTACGGAAATTATGAGAAGAAATCACCCAGACCTTAATGTAACAGGCATCATCAAACCAGGCGCGCCATTACGCGAAATTCTGAAAAACAGTGACAACATATTAACGACGGATAACAGCTGCATCATAATAGGAGGCGCAAATGATGTTTACTGTAATGAAACTTGGCGTGCAACGAGAATCCTAAAGGAAACAATCAAAAGGATGCCTCGAGTGCATTTCTACATTGTTAGTATCCCCAGGAGGCACGATCTGATGGAAAACTCGTGCGTAAACATCGAGATTGTTACAGCAAACAGGCTATTTGAGAAAATATGTAGAGGTTTCCAGAATACGACTTTCTTAGAGATAAACAGTGTCCAAAGAGAGCACTTCACAAGACATGGTCTCCACGTGAACGTAAAAGGGAAAAAGATTATTAGTGCCGAAATACTTAAATTTATTAATGAGTCATCTGTAATGGAAGTATCTCCAATCCCAATTCCGCCAAAACGAGAGTTGTCTGTAACAGTGGAACCATCATTATCTGCAGTAGAGCTACAACAAACACCAGTAGCAGCAGCAAAGGCTCAGATATTCTCACCAGCAGTGTCAGATAAACCAATAGCAGCAGAATCACCACAATCATCAGCAGAGCTGTCGTCATCAGCAACAGCATCCAGAACAGCAGACCCCATAATACTACCTCAAGGCAATGAAAATGCATGTGAGGAAAATATACAAAGGTCATTAGCCGCAGCAGCTAACAAAGAAGGGCAGTCACCAAGTCGGGGAGCACAGGAGCCACCAGCAACAGCAACCACACAGAAGAGGTGCCTGAGGCCGGGGAGATCAACAGCAGAAGCAGCTTCCAATCAAGACAGATGCCTGAGAACTAGGAGACCTGCTACACTAAGTGAGGATTTTTTGTGGTACCGAGTAAGCAGAAAGAAAACATGGAAAAAGATGTAAGTAAAACTGTCCATCTTAAATACCAGTGTGACAATAGTGAGAGGAATATGAACACCGGACAAAGATACGATCCAGGTTTAATGACACAAACTGAAAAAAATCACTGCATAGTACCAGAAGCAAAGGGAGCAAGTGAAGTGCTTAGTATATTACAGGAAGGGGAACTATTACATTTAAAGCCAACTGTTAGAATACTTCACCAAAATGTTCAATACATAAACAATAAAACAGAGGAACTAGAGGTAATCAGGAGTATAGGCCAAACATTCTAGTAGTTGCAGAACATGGGCTAAAAGAAAATCACATAGGAATTTACAACTTGAAGAATTATGTGAAAGTAACCAGTTTTTGCAGAACTTCCTATAAAGGTGGTGAGGTTGCCATTTTTTCTAACTATAAATCAACTAAAGCCATAAATATAACAAAATATGCTATAGAATTGAGCTTTGAAGCTACAGCACTGGAAACTAAAATTGCTGGGAATTTATGTTGTGTATTAGGTTTGTATCGATCACCAAATGGTATAATTAAAACCTTCTTTGAACAGCTGGAAGATATAATCCAACACCTCTCATAAACATATGCTTATTTGATCATTATAGGAGATCTGAACATAGACACGAGTAAAAATACAGACAATACTAAGACCCTACTGGACTTATTGTGCATATACAATCTAAAAATAAAAATAGATAAACCAACCAGAGTAACAAAGCATAGTGAAACTATTATTGATCATGTAATAACAAATATTCCTACATGCTATTGTGACACACAGGTAATAAACTCCACATTAGCAGACCATTTTGCATTCATGATAGACATAAATATAAAGACTAGTGATTCAGTGCAGAAGATGTGGGAGATGAGAAGACAGAACTACCCACATAACATAAATCTGCTAAAAAAGATGTTAGAGGCAGAAAACTGGGAAACAATATATGCAGCTAAAGATGCAAACACCAAATGGAACCAGTTTTATTCTTTATTCAATTATTATTATGATGTTACATGTCCTGTTAGTAAAAGGCTTGTCAAACAGCAACAAAAAAGAAAAGCTGGGTGACTGGAGAAGTAATCCATGCCAGAAATAATCTGAGAGTGTATTATGACCTCTCCAAACAAAAAATAATGAGGCCTACAACACACTGTATAAAATAAAAAAGAAAGAGTACTGTAGTTTTATCAGAGAAACTAAAGCATCATTCATCAGGATGTCTATAGATAAGAGAAAGAACTGCTCAAAAGGTTTATGGTCATTCATTAATGGAGAGAGAGGAAAAGTAACAAATCAGGCAGAGGACATCTGCCCACTGATGAGTGGGAAAAGCAACGCAAACCCTCTAGAAGTAGCCAATACTTTTAACAGATATTATATTACTGTAGCAGACGAATTAATAAGTCAAAATAAAACAAATGCAGTAAGTAAATTGTTAAACCCCCCACATACAAATCATACTATGGTTTTCATACCTACAACAGATGCAGAAGTGTCAAACCTAATAAAACAACTTAAAATTAAACACTCTTCTGGCTTGGATGGTGTTACATCACATCTCATAAAGGAATGCAGAGAATGTATATTAAAACCATTGACACACATGCTGAATGCTGCGATAGAAGAAGGTATATTTCCAGATTCACTGAAAGTAAGTAAAGTGAAGCCAATATTTAAGAAAGGGAACAGGGATGAATTAGGAAATTACAGGCCAATATCATTGATCTCAACATTTGCTAAAATCTATGAAATGATAATTAAGAATAGAATTGTAAGTTTTATAACAAAGTACAGTATACTGCATTCATCACAACATGGTTTCAGAGAAGGGAAGTCAACAAAAACAGCATCAACAGATATAATTGAGCACATTCTTAATTTACTTGACAGGCAACAAAAGACTTGTGGGATTTTTATGGACCTATCTAAGGCATTTGATTGTGTGAACCACTCAAAATTAATGATGAAATTATATCAGTATGGAATTAGAGGAAAATGCTATGACATACTTAAATCATACATTACAAACAGGAAACAATGCACAGAAATCAGACATACTAGTGGGGGAAATATAACAAACTACATATCAGAATTACAAACAGTTAAACACGGTGTGCCGCAAGGATCTGTGCTTGGGCCAATACTATTTATACTCTACGTAAATGACTTCCCTAGCTATATAAATCAGAAACTTATAATGTATGCTGATGACACAACAATCATTTGCACAGCTGACACAAAGGAGGAGCTTGAGAAGGAAGCACTCCTGACTATTGAAAATGCAAATAAATATTTAACACAAAACAACCTGTTTATGAATCAGTCTAAAACAATGAATGTAGTATTTCAGACCAAGCATAGTGAAAATTATAATGTAAATGGAAAGACTATTGAAGAAGTAACCAGCACAAATTTTCTTGGAACTATAATAGACAAACATTTGGCACGGGGGGAGCACATAGATGCACTGTGTAAAAAGATAAACAAACAGATCTTCATCATGCATAAAACAGCTAAGACTGTGGATGATAAAGTCCTCAGATCAATGTATTATGGACTTGTCTTCCCACATTTGTCTTATTCAGTTCATATATGGGGAAATGCACAAGCTGGCTACCTAAAAAGAATATTCACAATTCAGAAAAGGGCAGTGAGATGCATTGCAAAAATACCACCAAGACAGACCTGTAGGCAAGCTTTTGTACACTATAATATTATGACAGTATATTCACTGTATATATACCAAAGCATAATGGTGGTAAGGTCAAGTGATAAACACCTCCTAAATAAAGATGTACACAAACACGGTACAAGAGGAAATGAAAATTACTACATGATAAACAGAAATCTAAAACTGTCTATGACTGCCCCAGAAGAAGCAGGCAAAAGGTTTTTTAATAAACTCCCCAAAATCATTAAAAAAGAAACAGATCTAAAATGTTTTAAAAATCATTTGAAACTATATCTCACAGAGAAATGTATATACAGTTTGAGTGAATACTAAGATGGTGTTTAAATATATCATTACTGAAATGTACCTGAAAAAATTATCATTTCTGTATGTTTTTTTTTATTTGTGTGTTCGTATAATGTGAAACATGTAAAACCTTTGTATGATTATGGACTATTTCTGTTTAATCATTTGTTTCATTTATATATATATTGAAATCAAGTTTGATGTTAATAGGCTATTGTATGACACACCCAATACTCTCAGCTGGATTTTCAGCTGGAGTCCATGGGCAAAGAATAAATAAATAAATAAATTTTTAAAGTATAGCTCTTTAAACACACAAAAATATGAAATCTTAATATTTTATACATTTTTCAGGATTCAAAGTAAATCTCACTCATGGTGAATTGAAAGCAACTCTTCAGCAGGCTGGGTGCTTCATTGCTGGACCAACAGCTCGTTTGGCTCCTGCTGACAAAGAACTTTACAAGAGAAGAGATGTTACTGCCACAGTTGATAGCAATTCTTTAATTATTGGTATGTTTGTGGTATCTTTCAACTTAATCTTCCATACTATATTTCAAACTCTACTTTTAATAATGTACAGACAGTGCTGGTTGAGAATAACAAATTATTAAGGAATAAAGGAGATCACTCATCAAAAGGCAGAAGTGCTGTATCATTGACAGGTACACAAACAAAGTGTACAGAGCTACATACACACACACAGATATATGCACATGCATGTCGCCCTACATTGTGGTCACTTGATTGCCAGCTCTTCCATGGCCCACAGTGATTGGAAAGAGGTGGCAATTGACTGAGCGCAATGTAGGGAGACAGGCATGTGCGTATGTGTGTGTGTGTGTGTGTGTGTGTGTGTGTGTGTGTGTGTGTGTGTGTGTGGTGTGTGTGTGTGTGTGTGTGTGTGTGTGTGTGTTTTTTGTGTGTGTTGTGAGTGTATATTTGTGTGCATTCCCTCGGGGAATGTATCAAATGAGGTAGTAAATAAGCCTTTTGCAGATATGATAAAATGGTTTGAAACTAATGGTCTCTCCATCAATTTAAAAAAGACCAATTATGTTCTTTTTTCCTCTAATACAAATGTTACCAATGAATCTAAAAATGGGCGAATGTGAGATTCTAAAGGTTGAGTGCTCCAAATTCTTGGGTCTGCATATAGACAGCAAGACTTAAATGGCACTACCATATTCAAGATCTGTGGAAAAGGTTAAACTCAACAACATTTGCCACCGTAAAAACAGTTTACTTTGGCTATTTCCATAAACTTACAGCCTATGGTGTAATATTCTGGGGAAATAAACTAATAGCAAGAAAAGTGTTCCACACACAGAAGCGAGTCATAAGAATTGTGTGTGGAGTACATCCTAGACACTCAAGCAGAAATCTATTTAGAGATCTTCAGATCTTTACATCTGCTCAATATATTTTTTCCCTGATGTACTCTGTTTCAAAAAAATAGCAACTTATTTAAAACCAATAGCTTGTACCATAATTATAACACCAGAAGAAAACTTGATGTTCCTTATGATTCTAAAAACAAAGAGCATGGTGCAGAAGGATGTTTTATACAGTGGCAGCCAGATTTTTAATGCCCTTCCACCAATAATTAAAAAACTGGTTGGAAACATATCCAAGTTTAAAGAAAAGCTGAGGCAATGCCTTCTAGATGGATCTTATTATAGTATAGATGAATATCTAAGCCAAAATGCACAATACCCTGGGTATGCTTAAATCTATTTTTGTGACCTTTATGGCCTTATCATCATTCTTTGCCTATCTACATTGTAATTTAAAACTGAAGTGTATGTATATCAATATGTATAACTGTATGGACACAGATTGTATAACTGTTTATTCTTTCAGAAGTCAAGTATGATAACTCATATGTCGTCTCCTTCATTCCTAAATAATTCATTAAACTCTACTTTTGCTTTGTCAGTGTGCTTTTGAAAGAAAAAACATTGTTTTGAGACTATACTAATGGGAGTAGGGAGTAATAAAAAAGGAAATACTAACCAGCAAAGTGCAGTCACAAAGTAATTGTATGACTGAAAGAAAAAACTGTTAACACACAAACACAGACTTCATTATAAGGGACAATTTATTCTGCTCGGGACTAACATCTAGTCAAAAGTAAATTTATTCCGATTTCTGAACATAAAAGTAAACTATGATTGTTATACAATGACATGAAAGGAAAATAGGACTAAAAGACCCACAGAAGTAGGAAAACAATGGTGTAATACAAGACTGTTAGCTGTAAACAGAAAGGTGACAGGCTCAGGTTCAGTGTCTCCTTGTCCCACTGACCTACAGAAAGAAAAAATATATGACTTTAAAGTTCAAGTTGTATGCATTTTCTGTGTTTTCCATTGGTTTCATATTGCCTTTCTGTTTGTTTATTACATCACATATTGGCTTACACTCTGAAAGCTTCAGCAGTTCTTCTTCTTCTTCTTTTGTAGTAATTATACTTGTTTCAGGTTCCATTATTTCGAAGAAAGTAGCAGAGGGGACCAAATATCTAGTTATGGATATTAAAGTTGGAAATGCTGCATTTTATAAGAAAATTGAGACTGCAAAATTATTAGGTGAAAATATGGTGAGTGTTATTTGATGTGGGGAAACACAGATAACCTTATTAACACAGTGGTCAGATGGAACAGAAAAGTGTTGAAGGATGCAATTCAAATCTCTCAAATTAATTCTTTCTCCATATGGCAGCTCTGTGATGTTAACTTTTTATTCTGTTGTTGATATGTGGTTGCCATCTGATACAGTTTTTTGTACTTATTCTCAAGTTGCTAAATGTTACCAGAAGTTCATCATATAAATCATTATTATTACAAGTTACCTAATTAGTGTGCCTGAGGAATTCTCTTGGCTCTTTGAATTTATCAGATTAGGAGCCCAGAGCTGTATTGATTTACAGGACATGTGATAAAATGGAGCATAGTTGATGAGATAGAGAAATATAATTTCCATTGTTCAATGGAATCAATTTTAGTATTAGGAAATTTTGGATTTAGGTGGTGTTAAATCAGATGTATCTACTGGAATTGATTCAAATGAAATATTCTGAAATGGTAATTTTTAAAGATAATGATATGGCAGAAGTACACACAAAAAGATGTGCAGTTAGCAACTTTGAAAAAATGTAACAACAAAAGCAAGTTTCAAATCATACAGAAAATTGCAGATAATTATATGGAAAATGTCCAAGACAAAGCTACCTCATTTGATATGTCTTTGTCACTATACATTGTTTTTCAATGAAGAGAAATAGCAGATCAGTTGTTAATTTGGAAAACTTTACTAATGATGAAATTTTACTCAAGAAATAACTTGCTTACTGCTCATTTTCTGCAGTTCAACAAATTAGTTCAAGAATAATTATCATCAGGAGCAACATTAGAGGGATTTGATGTTGTTTGTCACCTATTGTTGACAATGCTGCTGGATTATGATAATCTAGTGACAATACTAGAAATTCTGTCACCAGATACATTAACTCTAGATTTTTTGAAGAACTGACTTTCAAATGAAGAGCAGAAGTGTATTCAAGAAAGACCCCATTAAGCAAATGACAGTTTTTTGTTGCAACCAGGTGAATTGAAGTCCAGTAATTCACGTAGAAATATTAAATCAAATAAAAAAGCTTCTAATTGTTTTACTTTTTGAGTTTATGATCATGAATTGGAAGGAGACTCTGTCATATTGTCAAAAAGCAAAGAAAAATGAAGCATAGAAACCAAAACAAAATGCTGCAGGTGCAGTCTCTGATGATCAAGCTGGAAAAGAGAATAGCAAGTTAAGAAAATTTAGCAATATCATCTCAAATGATTCTGGAGCCACACAGCATTTAATAAATACTGTAGTAATATGCAGTTGAAAAACATGGTGAGATTGAAGTTATAAGTTATGTGAATGAGAAGAAAATACCAGTTTTGATTACAGATATTCTGTCAAATCCAGAACCCCATCTGTAACTTGCAGTGTAAATTAGAAATCTAAAGGTTTGCAAGCCGTTTTTGAAAAGTGTAAAGGTATTATCCAGAAGGACAATGTGGTTCTTGTTGCTGCACAGAGAAATGAGACAATCTTGTACACATTAAATCTTATACATAAAGAACTTGTTTGTTGGTTAGCTTCATCAACACAGATGACTGAATTATGTTCCAAAAGGTAGGCTCACCTCATTTACAATAACACTCATAAGTTCCAGATGCATCTATGTCTACATTCATACTCTGCAGATCACCACGAGCTGCATGGCATGTCCAATTGATATTAGGGTTTCTTCCTGTTCCATTCACATATGGAGCATGGAACAAATGATGTTTTGAATGCCTTTGTATGTGCAGTAATTATTCCAATTTTATCCTCATGATCGCTGTGTGATTGCTACATAGGGAGTTGCAGTATATTCCTAGAGTAATCATTCAAAGCCAGTTATTTAAACTTTGTTAATAGACTTTCTTGCGATAGTTTATGTCAAGAGTCTTCCAGTTAAGTTTCTTCAGTATCTCTGTGACACTTTCCCACAGATTAAACAAACCTGTGACCATTTGTGCTGCACTTTTATGCAATCATTCAACATCCCCTGTTAGTCCTATCTGGTACTACTCCCACACACTTGAGCAATATTCTAGAACCAGTCACATGAGTAATTTGTAAGCAATCTCCTTTGTAGACTGATTGCACTTCCCCAGTATTCCACCCATAAACCAAAGTCATTCATCTGCCTTTCTGTATCCCTGCAAAGTGTTACCCAAATATTTGTACAAGTTGGCCTATTCCAACAGTGATTCACTGATATTATAGTAATGGATTATTTTCATTTTTCGTTTTGTGAAGTGCAGAATATTATATTTTTGAACATTTTGAAGCAAGTTGCCAATCTGTGCACCACTTTGAAATCATAACAATACCTGACAACTTCTTTCAGATAGCACTTCATTATAGACAACTGCATCATCTATAAAAAGCCTGATTTTACTATTAACATTGTCTGCATGGTCATTAATATACAACATGAACAGAAAGAGTCCCAACACACCTCCCTGAGAGATACCCAAAGTTACTTCTACATCTGATGATGGCTCTCCTTCCAAGATAACATGCTACATCCTCCCTACCAAAAAGTCCTCAGTCCAGTCACAAAATTTCACTTACCCCTAAATGATCATACTTTTGATGATAAGCATAGGTATATTACTAAGAAATCAGGAAACACAGCATCTACCTGATTGCATTGATCCAAAGCTTTCAGTATATCACATGAGAAAAGTGCAGGTTGGGTTTCACATGATCGATGTTTTCAAAATCCATACTGGTTGGCATTGAGGTCATTCTGTTCAAGATACCTTATTATGTTTGAGCTCAGAATATGTTCTACAATTCTACAAGGAATCAATGTCAAGGATAATGGATGGTAGTCTTGTGGATCACTTCTACTACACTTCTTGCAGGCAGGTGTGACCTGTGCCTTTTTCCAGGAACTAGGCACGGATTTTTGTTCCAGGGATCTACAATAGATAATTGTGGTGTAGAATCTTACAGGGACTCCATCAGGCTCTGGAACTTTGTTCAGTTGTAATGATTTCAGCTGTTTCTCAACACCATTGACAGTAGTACTTATTTCATTCATCTTTTCGGTGGTACAAGGATTAAATTGGGGCAATACTCCTGGGTTTCCCTTAGTAAAGGAACATTTGAAAATGGAGATAAGGCTTTCAGCTTTTGCTGTGCTACCATCAATTTCCTATCCTGTCTCATTCACTATGGCCTGGACACTAACTTTGGTGCCACTAACAGACTTTACACATGACCAGCATTTCTTTTGGTTCTGTGAAAGATTACTTGACAATATCCTGCTATGGTGGTCATTGAAGGCATCATGCATTGCTCTCTTGACAGCCAAAAGCATTTCATCCAGTATCTCTTTATCTATAGCCCTGTGCTTTGATTTACAGCTGTTATGCAGTAATCTCTGTTTCTTTAGAAGTTTCTTTACAGTGACTGTATACCATGGAGGTTCCCTCCCATTATTAACTGTTCTACTGGGTACATACCTATCAAGTGCATGGTTAACTATTCTTTTGCTCTTGAGCCAGAGTTCCTCAACATACTCCTGCCCTGTACTGAAAGTTTCAAATTCCTCATTGAGATGTGACACTACTGATTTTTTATCTAATTCACTAAATACATATATCGTTGTTTGATTGTTTTAGTTGCCCTTTGTACTTTGTTAATCATTGTTGTCACAACAGCATCATGGTCACTGATATCAGTATCGAAGTGGTCAACCTCAAAGAGGTCGTGTCTATTAGTTACTATTAGATCCAATATATTTCCATCATGAGTGGGGTTCCTAACTATCTGTTCAAGGTAGTGTTCAGAGAAGGCATTTATTAAAGTTTCACAGGATGTCTTACCATGTCCATCACTAACAAAACTAATTTTTCCAATTAGTTGTTGGATGATTAAAGTCTCCAGTTGTGTTTACATTATGATTGGGGAACTTACATACAAATGAACTGAGATTTTCTTTAAAGTTTTTGGTTACAGAAGGGGATGAGTCTGGTGGACGATACAAGTATTCACTTATCATTTTATGCCTACCCTGATACTGAATCTTGTCCAAACAATATCACATGCAGCTTCAGTTTCTACCTCAGTGGATTTGAGTTTCTTTTCTACTGTGACATATACACCACCTCCATTCCCCATTTGTCTATCCTTTCAATATACACTTAAATGTTCCCTAAAAATCTCACTGTTATCAATTTAAGGTTTCAACCAGCTTTATGTACCTAGTATTATGTGAGCTTTGCTGTTTTTCATGAGCATTTCAAATTCTGGCACTTTGTTGCAAATCCTTCGACAATTTACCTTTAGGATTTAAATACTCTAGCGTGTGGGAGGCATTTCTTTCGATATTATACTGATACTTCTAGGTTTCCTACAGCTGTCATTATCTGGATTAGATGAAGAGTTGCCTAATCCAAAAAAATCAGCTGCCTGATTAGCAACCTCTGATGTGTAGTCCACACCTGACTCATTTAGGGGGACCCTACAGTTCTCAACCCTATGGTGCAAATCCAGGAAGTCACAGCTTAGCTTGTTACAGAACCTTCAAGATCTCTGGTTCAGTCATTCCACTCAACTCAGAACCAAAGGTCCACAATCAGTACTGGGGACAATACTGCAGATTGTCAGCTTCATGGAAACTCCATGTGCAAGGCTGGTCTTCGCAGCCTTTCTGCCAGTTGCTGGAATGACCCAAGATTGACCTCGGAGCCCTGATGATAGGCATCATTTGTTCCAACATGTGCCACAATCTGCAGTTGGTTTCGCCCTATTACCTAAATGACTGCTGGAATAGCTTCTTCAACATGTTGAATGAGGCCCCCAGGCATACACGCTGAGTGCATCTGCTGCCCTTTCCTGTCCCTTGTTGCCTTTTCTCTAAAGGGTACCTTCACCCACCAAATGTTTGGAGTGTCAATGAGTAATAGATCCCTACCCTTTTGTGTTTGTGTACTCCTGACACTAGACAAAACAGGTCTCCCCAAAGCAGGTGATGTGAGTCCCACTGGCTCAGTTTCAGTGAAAGACAGCACCTCAAACTTGTTGGTTAGGTGGATCAGTACAGCACCCTGAGTCCTCCATGGTCCCTGTCCACCCTATACAGGATGTGTAGATCTACCATTGAAATGCCACTCACAATCAAGTGGGTGAGTAATGACTGGTCCTGTACTTTCTGCAGAGGAGACAAGATGTGCTACACATGTACTGAATGGAAACAGACACTGCAGCCCACAAAACATGAAGAGGAAACACAACTAGACCAATTGAAATTATTCATAGTAAATGGACCAGTCACTCCCCAAGTTCGTATGATAATAAAAGCAACATTTTAGCATCTATTGATTACTTTACTCATTTTTACTGTGCATATTGTCAAGAAAGGAAGTCAGAAGTCTGGCATTCCTGATTGCAGGCTCCCAGGCTGTGCTGAGATGGTAGCCACTGTTGCCTGGGGGTTGGTTAAGGACAAATATTAGATTAATGCATTTCATGTGAAACCCCAGTGGCATGTATCATATTGTGAACTCAAAGTGAATGCTCAAATCTTCACAAAAAGTTTTAAGCTCATTCAATATATACTCTCACCCATCATCACAATGAAGACAGCAGATTTTCAAATTAAAATGAGCTGTAGAGATTGCTTCAAAATTTTTGAAAAACCTTGAGACAAGGGCCGTAGATGGAGCAGACAGAGACGGACGCCGGGACTTGAACCCCATGCACGTCCCCCCCCCCCCCCTCGCACCACCACCACCACCAGCCGATCCAGGCGCATCGGGCAATTCCACGGGTGCGTGATTGACCGGCTGCGGGAAGTGGAGAGCAGTCCAGCAGAGATATAAGCCCACAACAGATGATATCCCGACACTTTGCCTGAAGA
Organism: Schistocerca americana; assembly: GCF_021461395.2. NCBI lineage: Eukaryota > Metazoa > Arthropoda > Insecta > Orthoptera > Acrididae > Schistocerca > Schistocerca americana. The sequence goes on along the minus strand of NC_060125.1, from coordinate 351,046,840 downwards.
TGATGGAGACGCATTCCATCGAAACGTTGCTATGAGATGACGATGCTACTCAGCTGACAACCCGTGAAGACTTCATATATGAAATTCGCAGAGAAAGCCTGCATCCTTCGGCATGAATTTACATTGGGTGTCATCCATCATCCATTTATTCCATTCCTCTCATACACACTTTAAATAGCTTATTTATCAAGACATCAAAAGGTTGTAATTGTGAAGTAAGTCCTCCTCGAATAATAGTAAACTCAGTATTTCCCTATCTCAATTTCACTTTCACGTAATCTTTAAAATGACTATCAAGCTGAACTAGCACAACAGAGACCTATACTTCAATAAAGTACCTCTCCTTCTCTTCCACACTCTGTTAATCTATAATTTCATACCAACATCTGCCATCCAGTCCTTGTCATGTGTGTGAATAACAATCCATGGTGGTATTTCGAAAGGTTTTGCCATTGTTTTGTGCTTGAAAATTGGCCATTGGATTAAGTTTAGTACTATCTTCACAACATGAAAGGGTAACAGTGTAGTACATTTTTTTATGTCCACATGTTTTTGTAGTTACAGTTTTGGCAGCTTTCATGGCAACAGTTCTGTTACTCGGCACATCAAATGTCAGAGGAGTTTCATCTATATTCATGGTTTTATTTAGTTCCACACTAATTTTCTTTTGATGTTGAATAATAAAATAATGTAAAGATAATATTTTGTCTTCATTCTCTTGTGGAATTTTCTGAGATATTTTGGTTTTGGTTTGCATGCTAAGTCTATGACACTTCACAAACGTTTTAAAGTCTCTTAAGTTCCACTCTAGTCCTAGCTTACGAGCATTTATGTGCATCATTTTTGTATCAGTTCGAAAGCCATTTTGATAGTGTCCTAGAATCCGTTTCATGTATCATCTTCTAGTTTTCGCCATTTTGAATTCAGTCCTCTATTTGCTCATTCAGTCTTCCTCATTTTTTTCAGCTCTTCTTTACTAGCCTGCCAATAGCAAATGGTTTTTTGTTTTAGTGCAGGGCCAAAATGCCACTCAGCTACTCTGTTTCCATATTCTTCAGCATGTGCTATTACTTTCAATTGATAGCCTGCACCATATGAATACCTCATATTTTTCCATTACGAAACCAGCTACTAACGAAAATATGATACTGTTACCAGTAACACAAATCACTTTCAATTCAAGTTCACTGGGATTGTAGAGTGCAATGACACATCATAGGCTAGACAATGTTCTGGGTTTGTGATGGCACGGTGGGAGGGACACAGTATTAGCAAGCTTGTGTATCCCCACAACTAATGTTCATCACATCAGTGCAGTGCTGCTACCAGTTGAATCCATTGTTGCAAGATAGTGAAAGGTTTCCTGAGACATCGAATATATGGCAATTTTTCAAGTCTGGTAAGTATTTTAAATCAAATTCTGGACATTTTAATATTTATTTCCAGTATAAGATTTACATTAATTTAGAGGCAATTTTCCAAAGAAAATAGTGTGCCTTATAGTCCATAAAATATGGTATATTTAGATCAAACAGCTCAGTTTGGTACTGTACCTTTATTTTCAGCACACACAACCTACTTATAATAGGACTAGGAGTTGTATGGTTTCTCTAATGTCATAAAAATATAGTTTGTTTAGAAATGGAGCATGTTCTGCATAATCAAATGTTCTATGTGCATTGCAGAAAAATCCATACAGACTTGAAGAAAGCATTTAGTTTTAGATTCTATGGAAGTAGTAGATGAAAAGTCTTACCTGTTGCTATATTGTGCTTCATTATTTATAGCAAGACTTCAGTAATCAACTGGAGCTAAAGGGATTGGTATAAAGATTAATGGAGAGAAAAATCTCCCTGCTCATAAAGTGCAGTAATGTCAGACTTTTTAGCCCTTTTAGAACATATCCCTCAAGTATTTTTTTCATTTATGCAATATGTCAGCTACTAACTAACACAGTCGTCATATTTTCTGTTCTAATGAGCAGTATATATCATATACATTTGTACTGCCTGATAATTTAAAGATCTTCACTATATATAATATGAAAGTGGACAAAACCCCAGAGCAAGTAAATTTATTCAATTAAACTAATGAACCATAGCAATTTATATCTTCTACTTTTGATGAACTGACATTAGTTTTTGTGATAACACTACCTATTGGCTCAACTAATTAATAAAATAAACCATTGAACTACTGTAAAGAAACAAATATTTTATTTACCCTTGTAACTATGGCTTTACAATTAATTACCTTTCATGCATTTTCATTTGTTAGTGGATTTCTCATTGCTTCTATGATTGTGTGTGTGTGTGTGTGTGTGTGTGTGTGTGTGTGTGTGTGTGTGTGTGTGTGTGGACATTCACAGACTAATACGCCCAGTTCCTACCCCCACAAGTGTTATCAATGTAAAACAAGCCTCAAGCACCCACCCACTGCCACCTATTACAGTGTCACCTTTGTATGACTTTAAAGACAGATTAAAATTCACTGCACAGGTATCTATGTAGAGATGACATCCACTTAACTGGTATGAAGCATGAAAGGACAAAAAGGAACTATCTGCTTTCTGGATGTTCCATATCAATTTGGCTAGCATGCTTAACACCACCATGTGTCTCATGTGACATTGCTGCATGCTATACTACAGGAGCCCTTTGAATCTTCCCATGCAGTACTACTTTCGCTGAATTCCAGAGATGGCAAACTGTATTCTAAAATATCCTTCTTGCATCCCACCACCCTCAGAATTTAACCTCAATTTATATAATCTCCATTCCGTCCCGTATATCCAAATCCTGTGTAGCGTTTGTTAGCAATTTCTCATTTTTTTACATATTCCCCTCCAAAAAGTACAACCCCTTCCTTCTACTCCCTCCCTCCCACTTTCTCTTTTTTCCCTTCTTTCAATTCTTTAACTGCATCATTCTCTACCTTTCCTCTTCCATCCTTATTTGTCACATTGTCTTTTGTATCATCTTTGAACTATAACTGGCACAATCCTTAAAACAATTAGTAAAAAATAGCTATTCCATTCCTTGTTTTCCTTGTGCTTACTTTTGATAGTACTATTAGATTACATTCATCTCATGAATTTCACAATAATATCACTATGCATGTTTCTGATTAGTTATGTAAGATCAAACTTAGCATGTCTTTTACTTGTCTCAATATATCTGAAGATATTCAGAGTATGACCAATCAGTTATCACTGTAAATACAAATGTGACAATAACTGTAATTAAAATTTTAGAGTAATATTATTATCAACTGGAAAGTTATTGGAAGCACACTTTTTCAATAAGTAGAAATTACAGTATGGTATCTGCAATCATGTAGTATCACTACAACATGGAGACACCGTGATTCCCTTTCTGTTTCCTTTAAGAACAATATTGCTATAAATGTTTGACAGTCTGCTGAGGGTTATTTGGGTGACAAAGTAGGTGTCATTCATTTTGAATAACTAAACACGTAGTATCTATGTTCAGTTTTTGATGATATTGTGTGTTATCCTTTTCAGATTGAGGTTGCTGATGGCCTAGGAGTAAAGTGTCGAGTTGTACTGTCAAAAATGGATACTCCTATTGGAAAGGCAGTTGGTAATGGACTAGAAGTTGCTGAGGCCATTGACTGCCTTAAGGGGAATGGACCCTCAGACTTAAATGATCTTGTCACAACTCTTGGTAAGGGACAGTTTCTAAATGAATCTAAACATAAATATAATATATTTAATAAGCCAAAGTGATACTGTAAGTCACTTTGAAAACTAATATTTATACACTTCAAGAATACAAATAGAAATGATGCACCATAGAGGAATTATCTGAATGGGATGGGAATTGGTAGATGTGATGTCCACGTACAAACAAATTATTACAATTTCAGAAAAATTGGATGATTTATTCAAAAGAAAGATCTTCATAAATTGAGCAACTCAATAATGCATTGGTCCACCTCTGGCCCTTATGAAACGTGTTATTTGGCTTGGTATTGGTTGAAAGAATTGCTGGATGCCCTCCTGAGGTACATCATGACAAATTCTGTCCAGCTGGCATACTGCATCATCAAAATCCCATGCTGATTAGAGGGCGCTGCCCATAATGCTTGAAACATTCCCAATTGGGGAGAGATCTGGAGCACTTACTGGCCAAGGTAAGATTTGGAAAGCATGGAGACAAGCAATACAAACTCTCACCATGTGCAGGAAGATATTACCTTGCTGAAATGTAAGCCCAGGATGGGTGTAGAATATCACTGTTCTGTGAGAATGCCATGGATGACTACCAAAAGGGTCGTGATATCAAAAGAAATGGCACCCCAGACCATCACTCCTGGTTGTTGGGCCATATGGCAGGTGACAGTCAGGTTGGTATCCCATCACTGTCCAGAATGTATGCAGACACGTCTTCGATGTGGAACCTCATTGGCTGTAGTGATGAGTCCCACTTTGAACTAAGTCTTTATGACCAGTGGAGACTTGTCTGGAGATGCATCAGACTGTGATGGGAATACTAACCTGACTGTTGCCGCCATATGGCCTGACATCCGGGAGTGGTGGTCTGGGTTGTAATTTCATTTCATAGCAGAATGCCTTTGGTGGTCATCTATAGCACCCTTAAAGCACAGTAGTACATTGATCATATTCTCCACCCTGTTTTGTTGTCTTTCATGGCAAGCCATCCTGAGCTTACAATTAAGTAAGATTAAGTAAGATGATGCCCCCACTACCCCCCCCCCACCCCCACCCACCCACCCACACACACACACACACACACACACACACACACACACACACACATGGTGAGAGAGTCTACTGCTTGTCTTCGTGCTTGACAAACCCTACCTTTATCAGAAAGGTCTCCATATCTCTCCCCAATTGAGAACATTAGAGCATTATGGGCAAGGCCCTCAAACCAGCTCAGGGTTTTGACGATCTAGCTCATTGACTGGACAGAATTTGGCACAATATCTCTCAGCAGAACATCCAACAACTCTATCAATCAATTCCAAGCTGAATAGCTGCTTTGTTTGTACAAGTACATGATGTCTACTGATTTCTGTCTCATTTGGATAATTCATATGTGGTTCTTTATTTTTTATTATTTTTTAAAATTATTTTTAAGAGTATGTGTGTGATGATATACCAAAGAATTATCTGCTTTGCAGAACACTTCACTATTATTGTCCACACCAAACCTAATTAAATTTCTAACTAATCATGACAAGTAAAACTATGGAACCTGAAAGCTTCTATTTTTAAATTTTGATGGGAATTAAACAAAGGGTATTGTATTAACAATGCAATAAACTACAAGAATGCTAAATGAGTTAACACACAGAGGCAGACAAATTTATTCTTTCATTAAGTCACTGGTACTCAGTTAAACTGTGAATAACGTAAGATATAAACAAACAATGGAAATCCTGAGTTGGAAAATGAACAATATTACAAAGAGGATAGATTGCTACTCATCATAAAAATGACATGTTAAGTTGTAGACAGGTTCAATGAAAATTTCTGCTGTGCACTAAGCTTTTGGCCAAAGCCTCCTTCAGAAAGGGAAGGAAACAAACACACATTCACACATGCAGGCACCCCTCATGCACACACGAGTGCTATCTCGAGCTACAACAGCCGGAATGATGCAACTGAATTGAATAGAATCAGCAATCTGGAGTGGGGAAAAGAAGCAGGAGGGATAATAGGGTATGAGTGGGGGAGACAAGTGAGTGCTGCCTGGTGGGGCACGCACAGACTAGATGGTGGTGGGAGGGGAGGTGTTGGGGGAGTTGGGGGTGGGGTGGGGGTGGGGGGGGGGGTGGGAAGGAAATAGGGAGTGGAAAAGAGAAGGAGTAAAGACTGAAGGATGTGTTAGCAGAGAGCACTACATAATGAGGGTGAGGGAACATGAAGTGGGAGAAGGTGATATAACAGAGGGGGCAGAAGCTCTTGAGTGGAGAGTGTAGGGACAGTAGATTACCATAGGTTCAAGCAGCGATAGCTTCAGGAGGAGAGAATGCAGTGTAATGATAATTCCTATCTGTGATATTCAGAAAACCTGGTGTTGATGGGGAGAATACAGATGGCAGGGGTTGAGAAGCAGCCATTGTAATCTAGCATGTTACTTTCAGGTTGCACATTGTGCCACAGGGTGATCCACTTTGCTCTTTGCCGCACTCCTAGTGAGCAGTTGGTTGATAGTCATACCAATATAAAGCTGTGCAATGATTGCAGCAGAGCTGAGGGGCTATTCACAAAGTGAGATCCAATTAGTCACAAACTGGAAATCACTACAAAAATAAAAAATGTTTCATTTGCAGCAGTTAGCTGTACCTTCCAGCTACTTCTCACCATAGTTGCCACTCCAACTTTCCATTACCCTCATCATGGAAGGCAGCCACCTGTGTTTTCCACCAATTCTCTACACTTGTCTACAGCTCATTGTCTGTGCCAAAATGTTGTTTTAAGAACCAGTAGCTCATGTGAGAAGAGATGAAAAAAGATGAAAAACAGAGGGAGCCAATTACGGGCTGTATTGTGGGTGATCAAACACTCCCCATCAAAAACGTTGCAGGAGCACCTTCATTGCCCCTGCAGAGTGAGCCTGAGAACTGTCATGAACAAGAAAATGCAAGAAATTTGTTTTATGTTGGCTGCATCACTTCAGGCAAAATCTCTCACCAGGCCCTCATACATGGTGGGAGACACTGTTGTTCTAGGCATCTTTACGTGTTCACTGTGTGCTCAGAACTGAAAAGAGAGACATGACACAATTTACGGGCATACTAGAGGACTGCACAACACATCCATGCAAAGCTACATTGGAGCCTTGCTGTAGTTTCCATTTTATGCCCAATCACGTCTTATTTTATGAATAGCCCTTGTAAAACATGGCTGCTTTCACAGGTGGCCCAGTCTCTGACAGGGTATGATAAGCCTGAGACAGGATCAGGATGGAAGTGCTGGGTGGGTCTTGCATATTGGTGTCCCACAGGCATATGATCCCAGTGGCAAGTGGTTGGGACTGGGGATGGCCTAGGAATGGATTAGCATGTTATGGGTGTTGGGTGGGTGATGGGACATCCCTTTAGGAGGGGTGAGAATGATCCTGAGTAGGATGTTCCTCATTTAAGGGGATGATTGTACATTTTCAAAGCCCTGATGAAGGATGTAGCTCAGTGGTGCTAGTCAGGGGTGGCAAGGGGTGACAAAGGGGCTGCTCCTTTGTAGCTGGTTCTTTGTGGCAGTGCAAGGATTGGGGTGGCACAAGAAATCTGTTTACAGACCGGGTCTGTTTATAGTGTCTTTGTGAGACCTTTAGCATTCTGTGAAACAGCTGCAAAGGAGCCCCCCTTTGTCACCCATTACCTCCCCGGACTGGAACCACTGAACCATATCCTTTGTCAGGACTTTGATTATGTATCATCATACCCTGAAATGAAGGATATCTTACCCAAAATCCTTCCCATAACTCCTAAAGTGCTATTGTGTCACGACCTGCCCTCCACAACATCCTAGTCCATCCACATGCCATTCCCAACCCCTGTGGAAGACCCAGGTGCATGACCTGCCCAATCCATGCACCCAGCACTTCCTACTCGAGTCCTGTTAGAGGCTTCATCATATGTTTCATATGTTTATTTATTAGCCATTCAGCATGTTTACCATGCATTTGGCCTTGTCAAAATACATTTTACATATTTCATAAAAGTATAGTTGTTACTGATTTTTACATTTTACATTATGCACACATATCGATACATCTTTTTAGTAGTTAGTAATTTGTACATGTTGCTCATATCATCATTTTCATATACATAAATACATATAAATACATAAACTTCTTACTAATCAGACAATTTCAGCAGTAATCATTATACAGTTTACATTCAAGAATTAATTATACGCTTTTACACATTTAGTTAATGATACATATATTATTTCATTATTTACACATTCCTTCCAAATTGCTTCCAATATATTCTTCAATTGAGTAGTATGCTTTATTTTTGAGCCATGTGTCTAATACCTCCTTAAATTTAAAGAGGGTGAGGGTTTTGACATATTGTGGCAGTTTACTATGTAACTTTAGACTTAGGTGTTTGTGACTGCTGTGTGTCAGTGACAGTCTAGAATATGGTATATCAAGCATGCAGTTGTTTCGAGTGCTGTGCAAATGTAAATTCATTCTCTGTGTAAATTGTTGTATTTTTTTTACGTATATTAAGCAGTTATGCATATAGAGGCTTGGGAGTGTCATTATGTTTAATACACTGAAGTGCTCCTTACAGGTTTCTCTTGGACCCAATCCTTGTATACATCTAATTGCTTTTTTTGCCATTTGAATACATGGTTTGTGCCTGGTGAATTACCCCATAACAGAATCCTGTATTGTAGCTGTGACTGAAAGAATGTATAGTAGCAAAGCATCAATAAACTTTTACTGACAGAATATCTTAGTTTATACAGCAGGAGTATTACGCGTGCATGTTTGCCTGTCGGATAGCTTATATGGTCATGCCATGAGAGCCTTTGGTCTATTTTTAGTCCCAGTAGTTTCACAATGTGATTCTCTGCTTACCGTGACTTCAGTTTAAAATAAATTTCCTCTGTTTTTGTGTTGTTTATACATAACTGGTTAAAAATACACCACACCCTACGTTTTTCAAAAAGTTCATTATTTTTGTTTACCACCTCTTGCATATTCTCACCTGTGGAGATCATGGTCATATCATTGGCATAGAAAATATTTTTGAGGCTATACAGTTTGAGAAGTCATTAACATAGATTAGTGGTTCCCAACAGGTGGTCCGCGAGCTATACCGGATGGGTTCGCAAGATGCTATTAGAATAAAAAATATATTAAATATATTTCGTATGATAACAGATTTTTTGTTTTGGCCGTTTCCTGCACGAGCAGAGCTTTAGCTAATGCTAAATCTGCGTCTAGCGTCTTCCTAGAGCCAACTGATACAAGCACACTCTAGCGCAAAACTAGAATTAGATAGAGGCAAATAGTTCTGCTGTATGCCATTAGACTGTGTGCATTGCCTCTTTGTAGCTGACAACTGACACTTACTTTACAGAAGCATTTCTGATGACAATTGGCCATTGTTAATTTATTTGCAGTGCTTTCACAGACTGTGTTGTTTACATATTCAATATTCTGTGTTAAATAGTTTTTTGTGGAAGCTACAGTTCGCGTAGTTAAAAATGGACCGTTGGTTAAAAACTGGTTCGTTAAAACGAGAAAGGCCTACAGATGAAGAGGAAGATTATGCATTTGATGTTCTAGCAAGTAAGTCAGTGACTCTCAAACCAAAGTTGTCAGTGTCCATTGAACCTAAATTGTCAGTGTCCCTTGAACCTAACCCTTCCAAGATCAATGTTAAGCTTACTGGAAAAATTAGAAAATATAACTCTGATTACTTGGAAATCCATTTTACGTTCACTGGACCTGAGCAACAGCCTAAACCTAAATGTGTAATTTGCTATGAAAGCCTTTCGAATGAATGTATGAAACCAGAAAAACTCCGGCACCATCTTCAAACAAAGCACCCAGAGTACAGAAGTAAGTCATTAGATTTTTTCAAAAATAAGTTAGGAGAGTTGAAAACATCTCGTAAAACAATTACCAAATACTGTGGTGCAAATGTAAATGAAAATGCAGCCCTTGCATCTTACGAGGTGGCTCAGCTTGTTGCTAAATGTGAGAAAAACCACACAATTGCTGAGGAACTTATACTACCATCAGCAGTAATACTTTGCAAAAGAATGTTAGATGATGCAGCTACTAAGGTAATAGGAACTGTCCCACTCTCAAATAATACTGTTCAAAGATGAAGTACTGATATGGCAGTTAACATCGAAGAAACATTCCTGGCTAGACATTACATGAGTGACATGTACGCAATACAATTGGATAAAAGCGCAGACATATCAAAAAAAGCTATAATGTTGGTTTTTGCATGATTCTTATGGGAGGACCAAGTGGTTGAAAATATTCTTTTTTCATGTGAACTACTGTATACAACAGCAGACGATATTTTTACTGCATTAAATAATTATCTCAATGAACATGATGTCAGCTGGAAAAAAAGTGTAGGCTTGATGATGGATGGAGCAAAGTCAATGGCTCTCAAAAAAATTGGACTTCTAGCTTGTATCAAAGCAGTGGCCCCTGAGGTGGAATGGACTCACTGTTGTATTCACCGTGAAACCTTAGTAGCCAAAAGATTGCCTGAACCTTTGCAAAAGCTACTTAATGAAGTAGTTCAAATCATCAATTTCATTAAAACTTGACATCTGCAATCCAGATTATTTTCTTTATTGTGTAAAGAGATCAGCAATGAGCATGAGCAACTTCTTATTCATATGGAAGTAAAATGGCTTTCTCAAGGTAGGATCATGTCAAGATTTTTTGAACTTAGAGATGAGTTTCATGTCTAGCTTCTTGACACAAAGTATGCAGATTTTCTCACTAACTTCTCTTGGCTTTGCTAAGTTGCGTACTTAGCTGATGTGTTTGAACACTTGAATGTGTTAAACTTGAGTTAAAAGGAAAAAATGTAGACATGTTCAAAGTTGAGGATAAGATAAGTGCTATGGTCAAAAAGTGTCAGATCTGAATGTCAAGGAAAGAAAACAAGTCACTAACTTTTCTACTTTAAAACAATTCTTGGAGTCATCAGAGGAGAGTTTGCCTGACCAGATCAAGATCACTGTAGCCAAGCATCTACACAGTCTAGCCACCACTTTTAGAGAGTATTTCCCTGAACCTGACCCTGATGACAGATGGATTCAAAATCCCTTCAGCTGTGAAGAAATAGACAAAATCCAAGACCACACTGAAGAAGAGCAAGATCAACTTGTGGATCTGTCCAGCTGTGGTACGATGATAAACATCTTCATTGGTGATAAAATTACAGATTTCTGGGCATCAGCATGCAAGGACTACAAGATATTTGGAGATAAGGCAATGGAAAACATCCTTCCATTTGCAACCATGTATCGGTGTGAGCAAGCATTTTCTTCCATGTGTTTCATGAGAAACAAATATAGGAATCGGCTTGACATGCGGTCAGATTTCAGAGTGAAAGTTTCAAGTTTGGAACCTAATATTTCAGAAATAATGGACTCAAAAGTCAGATTGAACTCATCTCATTAGGAACTGAAAATTAAACCTAACTGTATACTGATGGAGTACACTGTTGTTCAAAATGGTTCAAATGGCTCTGAGCACTATGGGACTTAACTTCTGAGGCCATCAGCCCCCTAGAACTTAGAACTACTTAAACCTAACTAACCTAAGGACATCACACACATCCATGCCTGAGGCAGGATTCGAACCTGCGACCGTAGCGGTCGTGTGGTTCTAGACTGAATATTCTGTTGTAACTGTATTTTTTTTCCAAATAAATAATACCTTGTATGAAATTAGTGTTTTCTTATTTTTCACGCATGTCTACTCAATGCAATCTCAAGTGTAAGATCAATACACTCAGTTTTAATTTTTTCCTGTAATTTTCAGTTCATACTCAATTTTTATTTTTTAAGGAGTTTGTTATGCTAAACACCCAGATTTGAAGACAAAGATTTTGAGCAATAATCAAACATTTAACAATAACAATGATGGCTAAACTGAAAAAGTTTTCAGCTCAATATTTTTTCAATAATGAAATAGAAAACATATAAAAAGACTCTTAATTTGGCTTTTTTTATTTACTTGATACTGTGATATGACAAGGTACCTCAATGAGAGGGTCCTCGAGAAAATGTTGTTGGGTACCCCTGGCATAGATAATAAAGAGGAAGTGTCCAAGGACAGAGCCCTGTGGAATTCCTCTCTTAATTTTCATTACACTAACTGTTTTCTGTTATTTATGTACGACTTAATCAAATTAAGTGGTTTGTCTGCAATACCATAATATTCTAATTTGTTAACAATTATCTCATGTGATACTGAATCAAATGCTTTGATTAAGTATATTAGTGTTGCACAGGTGGTCAGTTTCCTTTCAAAAGGATTGTGGATTTCAGTTATCAGACTTTCAATAGCTTTTATGGTTGACTGATTAGTTCTAAATCCAAACTGGCTGTCATTAAGTAATTTAGTGCTCTCAAAATACATGTAAATCTGTGTGTGTGAGCAGCTCTCTACAATTTTGGCCAGTATAGGGACAACTGATATTGGTCTACAGTTATCTGGCATTCCTCTGTCGCCCTTTTTGTATATGTGGAGTGTAACCATAATTCATCTCACCCCATCAGGGGCCAAGCCACCTGTGAAAGCAGCGTGTCATAAATCAGCTTTACCACAGTCATTGCATAGATTTGTATATTGATTTGACTACCAGCCAGTTGTTCACTGCCAAACTGTGGCCAAGATTGAGGTGGACCACCCTGTGGCACAACATGCAGCTGAACTTAAGCTGCTTCACAGACTGGGCCATTGGTTCCCCCCCTCCACCACCAGATTTTCCGAACTGCTCAGATGGAAGTTATCATTACAACACATTCTCTGCTCCTTAAATCATCCTAGCCCCAACCTATGATAACCTAATATCTCCATACCCTCCACCCGTCAGTTTCCACCCCCTCTGTTGTATCACGTCCTCCAATTCATGTCCCTGTGCCCTTAATGTGCACTGCTTCATGCCAATGCAACCACTGGTCTTTTTCCCTTCTCCACTCCTCTCTTTTTCCATTCCTCATGCTTCCTCTCCCTCTCCCCCCCCCCTCCCCATCACCATCTCCCCCGGCCATTTAACCTTCACCTGGCAGTCTTTTCTTGCCACCATCCAATCCCTGCACTGCTAGGCAGTGCTCACATCTCTTCCACCAACTGTAGCCTGCTATCCCTCCATCTTCCCAGATTGTTTCTCCTGTTCAATACAATTGCATTCTGGCTGGAGCAGCCAAAAATTATTGCCATGTGTGCATGAGGTGTGCATATTTGTGTTGCTGTGTGTGTTTTATTTCCCTTCTGAAGAAGGCTTTGGCGAAAAGCACAGCATGTGACAGTCTATTCTTTGTGCCTTTCTGCCATTCAGCAGCAATCTACCCTTATCATAGTACCTATCCTATCATAATAGAGGGGGCCTGGCCTCTGATGGGGTAGGATAAGCCTGTGAAAGGACTTGAACAGGAGGTGGTAGATGGGTGGATTGGCCGGGTCTTACACCTGGGTTTTCCACAGGGGTACGATCCTTGTGGAAAGCATTAGGGATTGGGAGTGGCATAGGGATTGATTAGGATTTTGTGAAGGTTGAGTAGGTGACACAACACCACTTTACGAGGGGTGCCAATGATCTCAGGTGGGACGTCCGTCATTTCAGAGCATGATGTTGCATATGAAAAATTATGAGTTTAGTTACTGTAGTCTGATGGTTCCTGTTACAGACCAGATGATTTGTTCTGGCATCCCTCTATCCTGACCTACCCACAAACCATTCTCTTTACCATGGTGGGAGGCCTGCATCATTCAGTGATACAGATAGCTGTACCATACATACAACTGCGATCAGGGTACATCTGTGGAGAAGCTAGATTAATGTGTAGTTCCTAAAGTGGGACAGCAGCCTTTCAGTAGTTGGAAGGACAATAGTGCATATGACTGACTGAAATGGCCTTGTAACAATAGCTTTCTAACTTACCTGCCTCATAAAGAGATCTCTGACTGGCAAAATGTTAGTTTTTTTTCCTGATGAAACATTCTCTTGAGTAGCTCCAGTTTGGAGATCTGAATAGGTGACTATTTTACACCTACAGATTATGGCTTGGAGGAACCCTGACAACAATGCCACCATGTTGAATAATGCTTTTCATGCAGCCATTGGATGTCATATTAAGACTCTTAACTTTGCGCAGTAGGCCAAATGGTGTGCAACTTCACTCCCGACGTCCATGGTGAGGTCCATCTGTGCAACCATGGCACCATGCAATGTAGCACAGATGGGCCCAACAACATGCTGAATGGATCTCTCAGGATTGGCATCATGTTCTCTTCACCAATGAGTGTTGCATATGCCTTCAACCAGACAATCGTTGGAGACGTCTTTGGAGGCAACCTGGTCAGGCTGAACGCCTTAGACACACTGTCCAGTGAGTGCAGAAAGGTGGAAGTCCCCTGCTGCTTTAGGGTGGCATTATGTGGGGCCAACATATACCACTGGTGGTCATGGAAGGCACCGTAATGGCTGTACGATATGTGAATGCCACCCTCCGATCAATAGTGCAACCATATCCTCATGGATTACAATTCTCACCCCATCGTGCACATCTTGTGAATGACTTCCTTCAGGATAGTGACATTGTTTGACTAGAGTGGTCAGCATGTTGTCCAGATATGAACCCTATCGAACATGCCTGTGAAAAGGGCTGTTTATGGACAATGTGACCCACCACCCACTCTGAGGGATCTACACTGGATCACCATAGAGGAGTGGGACAGACAGGACCAACAGTGCTTTTATGAACTTGTGGATAGTATGACACGACAAATACAGGATACATCAATACAAGAGGATTTGCTACTGGGTATTAGAAGTACCGGCATGTACAGCAATCTGGACCACCACCTCTGAAGGTCTCGCAGCATGGTGGTACAACATGCAATGTGTGGTTTTCATAAACAATAAAAATGGCGAAAATGATGTTTATGTTGATCTCTATTCCAATTTTCTGTACAGGTTCCAGAACTCTCGGAATTGAGGTGATGCAAAATTTGTTTTGATGTGTGTATTATGGCTAATTTATGAACATTGTGTGGAGTGTATAGGAAAGGTTAAAAGTATCTTGGTGACCCAGGGTATGAATGACGTATTGAGGTTTAGAACTAATAAAATAATAAAAAGATGTAGTGAACACATTGTAAAACTGCTAACATATTTATGCAATAGTTCACTGGCATCTTGTCTAAAAATTGCAAAATTGAAACCAATCTACAAAAGAGGAAACACATAAGAAATTAGCAACTACAGGCCAATTGCCAAATTGTCTGGCTTGTCAAAAATTCTGGAGAAAGTCTCCCACAAAATACTTACAGCCTTTGTGGAAAAATATCAAATCCTATCCACAGCACAATTCGGGTTTAGGAAGAACCACTCAACCAACAGTGAATTCCAACTATGAATTCCTAAGTGAAATTTAGCAGAAAGTGGACAGTGGTGATTGTATCACTGGTGTACGCCTTGACTTGTCAAAAGCATTTGATATTACTAGATCATGAAGCACTCGCACAAAATTAAATCCAGTAAGCATTAGAGGCACACATAATGACTAGGTCAGGTCATACCTCTCCAAATGGAAACAAACAGTGGAATACAAGACACTGACTGCAACAAAATCACAAACCAATACTCAGATTACCAAGACACGAAATATGGTGTTCCGCAAGGATCAGTACTGGGACCAGTGCTGTTCCTCCAATATGTAAATGACCTGCAAACAAACATGCAGTGTTAAAATGCTTACCAGTTTGCTGACAACACAAGCTTTCTCATTGCTGTAAAATCAGGAAACCTACTACAAGAAAACATAACAAAGGTAATTGATAGCATAGCAGAATGGTTCACATACAACAAGTTAATCATAAATGAAGGAAAAAATGTAGCAATCAACTTCCATAATGTCAAACAAAACTGTAAATACCCAATTGACAGAGAATGCTGTAAATAGAGTTGACCTGACAAAGTTTCTCAGGCTGTTGCTGCAGGATAATGTCAGGTGGGGAACTTGTATTGGCATTACCAGAAAAAAGTTGAACACATCCTGCTATGTGATGAGGATTGTTGAAAGCTGCTGTAGTAAAAACTGCCTAAAATGTATGTGCTATGCAAGTGCCTAACCAATGTTGAAGTATGGAGTCATATTGTGGGGAGCTTCTTGTAGCACATCAAGCTATTTACAATGCAAAAAAAAAAAAGAATTGTAAGAATCATAGAAGGTGCCAAACACAGAAAATCTCACAAGTCACTCTTCAGGAAACTGTAAATCCTCCCACTTCTCTGCCTCCATATATACGAAAGCATAGTATTCCTACAGCAGTATGTGACTGAAAATCCTGCACTCTTCCTCAAAACTGAAAGACGTATACACTCACAACACAAGGCAAAAAATGGATCTCAATGTACATCATTCTATAACTAACCTCTGCCAAAATGGAGTATTTTGATACAGGCTGGGAGCCTGCAATCAGGAAAATCAGAGAAGAACATTCCGTTCCACCAAGGGCCATGGACGGACCAGACAGAGACGGTCGCCGGGACTCAAACCCCGTGCACGCGTCCCCCCCCCCCCCCCACCCCAACCACCACCAGCCGATCCAGGCGCATCGGACGATATTCTGCGGGCATGTGAATGGCCGGCTGCGGGAAGCGGAGAGCAGTCCAGCAGAGATATAAGCCCGTGACCGACAATGTCCCGACACTTCGCCTGAAGATGATGGAGACACATTCCATCGAAACATTGCTATGAGATGACGATGCTACTCGACTGACAACCCGTGAAGACTTCATATATGAAATTCGCAGAGAAAACCTGCACTCGCATAAAATGTCTGACATCTTATGTACATTATGTGTATCAATGAAGTCTCATGGACAGATAAATAAAATAAACTGGAGAAGTTCCGCAACTCAAGATCTACATTCAGTTCCTGCAGATAATATGAAATCCACACAGACTCTAGGAGATCATTGTATGTGATAGCAGTACTACCACTGCATGCACAACATGGTGGTTATGACAATTTTCAGTATACTCTGTGCATTTTGTGTGGTACATGTCAAATATAGGATTATGTGGTCTTCAAAGCTATTATGAAGAGGATAGATTGCTACTCACCATATAGGTAAGATGCTGAGTAACAGACAGGGACAACAAAAAGACTGCTATACACTTTAGCTTTCAGCCAAAAGGCCTTCTTCGAAAGTATAAAACTCATACATATTCACACAAGCACAACTCACACACACATTACCACTGTCTTTGGCTGCCGTGGACTGAAAGTACAGTTAATGGGAAAAGGATTGTGCTAGTGTGGATGGTAAGGGGGAGGCTGGTGTTGGAAGGGACATCAGTGCAGGGGTGAGGGGAGGTGTAGTTCTGCTTGTGGGAGCATGCCAGGGCATGGTGGGGACAAGGTAGGGCTGCTAGGTACAGTTGGGTGGTTTGCAGTGGGAGGAGGGGGGAAGGGAGGAGTGGTAAAGGAGAGAAGTAGAAGAGGGGTAAAAAGACTGGTTGGTGTGTTGGAGGAATAGAATACTATGGGAGTGCTGGAAGTGTAATCAAGGAAGGGGCTGTGTGGGTGAAGGTCAGGGACTTGTGAAGGTTGAGACTAATTGTGTTACAGGAATGTAGGATGTATTGCAGAGAGAACACAAACAGAATTCTCAAACATTTCTGTACACTTCAAATGGCATTAATTTTGGTGTACAGTGAAAACTCAGTTCTGAAATTTTTTGGGTCTGTTTATAATTTCTTGCATTTAATTAAAATTTATTAATTGGGATTGTTTTACAGGAATTTATTGGCTTCCTTTACTGTGTCCTCAGTTTTCAAAGTGAAGCTTGTGCATGTGTTATCAGTTTGTGTTCAGTGGCTTGCATTAACATGTCACTGTGGCATTGCTTGACAGGAATTAAACCTACAGAATTTTTATAATTTGAGAAATAGCAGCAGAAAAACTCAAGCGGCCTTACAATTTTCCCTTAGCAAAACATCCTACTATAGGCCTACAACCCAGACATGCAGCATCCATTTCATTTGCATAACCTTTTGGATGCTGCAGATGCATCAACATACAACATACAACCTTTCCTTGGGTGCCATGCCTTTCCCACTTTGCTGCAGATTTTTTACTCATGCTGCCCAGTCAGTTCCCAAGTGCTTCTGACATGTTCACACATGTTTCCACTCAAGTGCATGTGTGCCGTCACTGTGTTAATGAACAATCATATTTCTCTCTTAACCTCCCAGTAGCTGATCAAAATTTATGATGTTTAGTTAGAAGATACGTGTACATCAATGTTTGCTGTATTTATCTTTACTTAAAGTTTCTACCTTTCCTTCACATTTAGCATCAAAGTATTTTCTCCTGCTCCATACAGGTGGAGTGCTAGAGCACATTTCAATTTTTGTAACAAAATCTTTGTACTTGCACAGAGGAAAAAATCTTAGCTAAGGAGTGACAGTGAGATTGAATTTTTTGGTGCAACACTTGTGGTAACTGTTCAGACAACTTATGGTTATGCACCCAGGTGACATATTTGATATCCACCATTGTTTTGATGAGCTTACACCCTGTCATTTTCAAGGCACATGTACAGTGAGATAGCGCTGTGCAAGAAAATTTTAAAATCTCAGTATGTGGGGCAAATCTAGAAAGACAAAACATACACTGTAAACACTGGTGTCACGATTCAACCAAAGATGACAATCTTCAGAAATTATTGGTAGTAAATATTAATTACCAATATTACAAATATTAATTAATTTTACAAATATTAGTTACCAATGGGTGATCAGATATAATTATTTCTGTCATGCTGTTGTTTGACAAGGGAGAGAGAGCAAGATTCCAAGCACAATTTAAGCAGAAATCTCCATCACTATTTATGAGGTCAGTTGCTAATTTAATCTCAAATGCTCCCTTAATAACACTATCACCACAGACAGAAGTGTACACCGAATCTCTATGTTATTTAATTCCACAGTATGACTGGTGACAAGGTGATATTCTGCAACAGCAGATATGCTTGACTATTGTAACCAGTTGACACTTACGCTCAGTATACTCCTTGTAGCCTGACCAATTGACGACAAGCTGCAACTGCAAGGCGACAATAGGCACCCACCTTATGCAAACCAAGATCATTCTTTGCAGACTCTAAAAGGGCCCTTATCTTAAATAGTGATCAAAGAATGCATCACACCACGTTTCCTCAGAATGTGACAAATTCTGTTGGAAATGCATAAAGCAAAAAGGCTGTAGACTTAGGTGTCGCCTAATTATTTTCATTACTTACCCTATTCATGTTTGGTCAGTAGCACAATACGTGTGCGGTCTCCTTTTTCTATAACCATTCAAGTGGAAGAGGACTTTCAGGTGAACTAACTCAGCTGATGAAATTTCAGCATGTGAGATGACATGAACTATGTACACCAAAATATTAAGCACCCCTTCATGCTGGGATGACAAGTATCAGTCTAAAGATACAAATCAGTGTGAGCTGGCTTCCTATAAGTGGTATGTACCAGCATAGCATCAATCTTCCTCCTGATCAACATATCACATTTGACAATGTTCCTGTGTGTGTTTGTGTTCCTGGATCTTGCCATATGAGGGTACATCCAGCACTGTCAAACATGATCATTTTGGTGGTGCAGGAGTTATGTGGCATGGGAAGGCATAATGCTGCTTGGCTGTACTGACCTCCATATCTTTGAACACCACTCACTCACCAGTCAAATTATTGTGGCACTGTACTCCTTCTCTACGTATGTATTTTTATGAGTGTATTTGGCACTGACTTCCTTTTTTGTGGATGACAGTGCATGACTTCATCGAACAGCACACATGATAGAGCTCATGGAATGAGAAGATGGTCAGTAAATGAAGTGGCCTGCTCATTTCCCTTACTTAAATCCTGTCATGTGGGTTGTGCTGGGGGAGGAGGGATGAGGGTGGGGGGTGTGGGGCAGGGGGTGGGGGGTGGGGGGCATGTTGCAGAACATTCACATACACCTAACACCATTCCAGCAGTTGTTAACTGTACCAACCTTGTGGCCAGCATGGGAGCACGTTGCAGATCATGCTTTGCTGTGATTACACACACTATTAAGAACCATGTCCCAATATGTTTAATGTCCTGGGACCCATCACAAGTTGCAGGTACTTAAGTGTAAGTATCATGTCTGGATAAAAGTATCATTTGTGTTTGCCCAGACAGCAGCTGCTGTGTTGAACGGAAGCAACAATCTGGAGTGGAGGAGGGAAGGGGCAGGAAAGGCAGGGTATGGCTGGGGGAGAGAAGAGCTCTACCAGGTGAGCATGCATGAGCTAGCGGGGAGCAGCACAAGGCTGCCAAGTGCAGCTTCAGGAGGTTGTGGGGGAGGGGAGGGAGGATTGGGGAGCATGAAATGGGGTAAGCAGAGAGGGTAGAAGACTGGTGGGTACATTGGCAGAGAGTAGCGAACAATGTGCATGAGAGGATGTGAAATGGGAAGCGGTGGGTAGTACAGAGGTGTGGAAACTGTTGGGTGAAGGGTTTGGGGACAGTAGGTTTTTGGAGGTTGAGTCTGTGATAATTTTGGGAGCAGAGAAATCGCTGTAAGGATAACAGCCATCTGCGCAGTTCAGAAAAGCTGGTGGCAGAGGGGAGGGTTCAGATGGCCTAGGCTGTGTAGCAGCAATTGAAATGAAGTCTGTTATATTCAGCTGGATGTTGTGCCACAGGTAGTCCACTTTAGTCTTGGCCACAGTTTGACAGTGGCCATTCATCCTGATGGACGGCTGGTTGATAAGACACACAAAGACAAAAAGCTGTGTGATGATTGCAGCTGAGTTTGTATATGACATGGCTGCATTCACAAGTGGCCCAGCCTTCAATGGAATAGGATGAACCTGTGGCTGGAATAGGAAGGGTCTGGCGCCTGGTCACTGGCAATTCACCTGTTAGTCTTTTCCTCTCTCTACTCCTCTCCTTTTCCATTCTTCCCCCCCCCCCCTCCCCCCCCCCCCCCCACCTCCAAATTCCTCAATTCTCCAATGCAGCATCTGGCAGCCTTATCGTCCCACCTACTAGTTCCTGCATGCTCCATCAGACAGCATTCTTCTCTTCCCCCACCAGTACGCTGCAGCCATACAACTTTCCTGTGGTTTCTTTCAATACAAGCATTGCTGTCTGGCCTTATTAGCCAGAGATAGTGGTCATGTGTGCATGTAAGGTGTGCCTGCTTCTGTGAATGAGTGCATGTTTTCTTTTTATTTTCTGTTAAAGGGTTTGTCCAAAAGAGCAATGTGTAAACAGTTTTTTCATTGTGTCTGTCTGCAACTCAGTATGTCATTTTTATGGTGAGTAGTAATCTATCCTTTTCATAACCAGTGGATATTGATCCCAGACTTTTCACTGTTTCAAGACGTGCATTAACAAGCAGAAATAGCTTTTACAGGGTGGTTCTGTCAACTACACTAACAATGAGTTACAGATAATGCTAATTTACTCAGATTGTTGATTGCAGAAATTACTTCTCAATTTTGGTAAAGATATTCTCTGAGCAAAAACAAAAAATGGTAGTTGACAGAATATAAAACAGGAATGGACTGCTAGGTCATTTTATACTCAGTGAACAGAAATATTTGATTGTGACAGTAATTGGAAGTATTGAAAAATAATCACTTTCACGGCATTTTATGCATGGAGAAAAGCAAAAAGTATTATACTTCTAATTTAAAGCTCTAAACAAAAAGTATAAATCTTTGAGCGTTATCATTGTCCAGATTTCAAATTTGTGTTGTACAGAACCTATCTAGTAAAAAAAAGAAAAAAGTAAAACTAAATATAGTCTGTAAGATAACATTCTGTTTAAAAACACTAGCAATTTAACACATCCACTCACTTTTAAGCATCACTTAAAACCACCATGAAACTAAGAATATCATATCTATTCCTTTATATGCTATCTTCTTTGGTATTCCAGGTGGTCTGTTATTAGAATCTTGTGGAAAATCAAAAAGTTTTCAAGAAGGCAAAAACATGATTTTGCAAGTGCTTAAAAATGGAGAAGCCCTCAACCGTTTTGAAAAAATGTTAGTTTGCCAGGGAGTGTCACAATCTGATGCAAAGGAGCTTTGTCATGGAAATACAAAGTCTATTCTGCCAGCAGCAGACAACGTAAGTAAGAAAGTAGGGGTTCAGTCTTCAATAATGTAATGATATTATGAGAAACAAGAGGAATGATCACTGGTCAGCTCATTGAAAATTTCAAGGAAATGTGTATATGTCATGCATGTGTCAACTCCAAGGTTAATGCATAGTTTATTCTTAGACAAATGTCTACCAATCTCAGATAGTTGTTTCCTTATAAAATTATAAATTATTTATTAAATAAAACATCAAATAACTGTTAACGTAAAAGGACCCAAAATGTTATATGGTTCCAGAAGAAATTCATGTAAAACAGTTAACACTAGCAACATCCAGCGGTATTAAGAAAAACTATTTAAAAAGTGTATAACTCAGTATTAGATCATCCACCGCACCATTAGTGGAGCGACTGGCGCACTGAGCAGACGCATTGTGTAGCTCGTGAGCTTTAGTTCTGCCTTGGGGTCTCTCCCTTCCTGCTCGCCTTGTCAAGTTGGAGTTAGAAAGTGAAATTGTCATGTGTATCCTGCAAAATTGTCATGTTTGCACTTAACGGATGTGCATATTGTGATTGTAGCATTACCGTTTGCTGGTTCATCTACATCTACATCTACATCGATACTCCGCAAGCCACCCAACGGTGTGTGGCGGAGGGCACTTTACGTGCCACTGTCATTACCTCCCTTTCCTGTTCCAGTCGCGTATGGTTCGCGGGAAGAACGACTGTCTGAAAGCCTCCGTGCGCGCTCTAATCTCTCTAATTTTACATTCGTGATCTCCTCGGGAGGTATAAGTAGGGGGAAGCAATATATTCGATACCTCATCCAGAAACGCACCCTCTCGAAACCTGGCGAGCAAGCTACACCGCGATGCAGAGCGCCTCTCTTGCAGAGTCTGCCACTTGAGTTTGTTAAACATCTCCGTAACGCTATCACGGTTACCAAATAACCCTGTGACGAAACGCGCCGCTCTTCTTTGGATCTTTTCTATCTCCTCCGTCAACCCGATCTGGTACGGATCCCACACTGATGAGCAATACTCAAGTATAGGCCGAACGAGTGCTTTGTAAGCCACCTCCTTTGTTGATGGACTACATTTTCTAAGGACTCTCCCAATGAATCTCAATCTGGTACCCGCCTTACCAACAATTAATTTTATATGATCATTCCACTTCAAATCGTTCCGCACGCATACTCCCAGATATTTTACAGAAGTAACTGCTACCAGTGTTTGTTCCGCTATCATATAATCATACAATAAAGGATCCTTCTGTCTATGTATTCGCAATACATTACATTTGTCTATGTTAAGGGTCAGTTGCCACTCCCTGCACCAAGTGCCTATCCGCTGCAGATCTTCCTGCATTTCGCTACAATTTTCTAATGCTGCAACTTCTCTGTATACTACAGCATCATCCGCGAAAAGCCGCATGGAACTTCCGACACTATCTACTACGTCATTTATATATATTGTGAAAAGCAATGGTCCCATAACACTCCCCTGTGGCACGCCAGAGGTTACTTTAACGTCTGTAGACGTCTCTCCATTGATAACAACATGCTGTGTTCTGTTTGCTAAAAACTCTTCAATCCAGCCACACAGCTGGTCTGATATTCCGTAGGCTCTTACTTTGTTTATCAGGCGACAGTGCGGAACTGTATCGAACGCCTTCCGGAAGTCAAGAAAGATAGCATCTACCTGGGAGCCTGTATCTAATATTTTCTGGGTCTCATGAACAAATAATTCGAGCTGGGTCTCACACGATCGCTGTTTCCGGAATCCATGTTGATTCCTACATAGTAGATTCTGGGTTTCCAGAAATGACATGATACGCGAGCAAAAAACATGTTCTAAAATTCTACAAGAGATCGACGTAAGAGATATAGGTCTATAGTTTTGCGCATCTGCTCGACGACCCTTCTTGAAGACTGGGACTATCTGTGCTCTTTTCCAATCATTTGGAACCCTCCGTTCCTCTAGAGACTTGCGGTACACGGCTGTTAGAAGGGGGGCAAGTTCTTTCGCGTACTCTGTGTAGAATCGAATTGGTATCCCGTCAGGTCCAGTGGACTTTCCTCTATTGAGTGATTCCAGTTGCTTTTCTATTCCTTGGACACTTATTTCGATGTCAGCCATTTTTTCGTTTGTGCGAGGATTGAGAGAAGGAACTGCGGTCTTCCTCTGTGAAACAGCTTTGGAAAAAGGTGTTTAGTATTTCAGCTTTACGCGTGTCATCCTCTGTTTCAATGCCATCATCATCCCGTAGTGTCTGGATATGCTGTTTCGAGCCACTTACTGATTTAACGTAAGACCAGAACTTCCTAGGATTTTCTGTCAAGTCGGTACATAGAATTTCACTTTCGAATTCAATGAACGCTTCACGCATAGCCCTCCTTACGCTAACTTTGACATCGTTTAGCTTCTGTTTGTCTGAGAGGTTTTGGCTGCATTTAAACTTGGAGTGGAGCTCTCTTTGCTTTCGCAGTAGTTTCCTAACTTTGTTGTTGTACCACGGTGGGTTTTTCCCGTCCCTCACAGTTTTACTCGGCACGTACCTGTCTAAAACGCATTTTACGATTGCCTTGAACTTTTTCCATAAACACTCAACATTGTCAGTGTCGGAACAGAAATTTTCGTTTTGATCTGTTAGGTAGTCTGAAATCTGCCGTCTATTACTCTTGCTAAACAGATAAACCTTCCTCCCTTTTTTTATATTCCTATTAACTTCCATATTCAGGGATGCTGCAACGGCCTTATGATCACTGATTCCCTGCTCTGTACATACAGAGTCGAAAAGTTCGGGTCTGTTTGTTATCAATAGGTCCAAGATGTTATCTCCACGAGTCGGTTCTCTGTTTAATTGCTCGAGGTAATTTTCGGATAGTGCACTCACTATAATGTCACTCAATGCTCTGTCCCTACCACCCGTCCTAAACATCTGAGTGTCCCAGTCTATATCTGGTAAATTGAAATCTCCACCTAAGACTATAACATGCTGAGAAAATTTATGTGAAATGTATTCCAAATTTTCTCTCAGTTGTTCTGCCACTAATGCTGCTGAGTCGGGAGGTCGGTAAAAGGAGCCAATTATTAACCTAGTTTGGTTGTTTAGTGTAACCTCCACCCATAATAATTCACAGGAACTATCCACTTCTACTTCACTACAGGATAAACTACTACTAACAGCGACGAACACTCCACCACCGGTTGCATGCAGTCTATCCTTTCTAAACACCGTCTGTACCTTTGTAAAAATTTCGGCAGAATTTATCTCTGGCTTAAGCCAGCTTTCTGTACCTATAACGATTTCAGCTTCGGTGCTATCTATCAGCGCTTGAAGTTCCGGTACTTTACCAACGCAGCTTCGACAGTTGACAATTACAATACCGATTGCTGCTTGGTCCCCGCATGTCCTGACTTTGCCCCGCACCCGTTGAGGCTGTTGCCCTTTCTGTAATTGCCCAAGGCCATCTAACCTAAAAAACCGCCCAGCCCACGCCACACAACCCCTGCTACCCGTGTAGCCGCATGTTGCGTGTAGTGGACTCCTGACCTATCCAGCGGAACCCGAAACCCCACCACCCTATGGCGCAAGTCGAGGAATCTGCAGCCCACACGGTCGCAGAACCGTCTCAGCCTCTGATTCAGACCCTCCACTCGGCTCTGTACCAAAGGTCCGCAGTCAGTCCTGTCGACGATGCTGCAGATGGTGAGCTCTGCTTTTATCCCGCTAGCGAGACTGGCAGTCTTCACCAAATCAGATAGCCGCCGGAAGCCAGAGAGGATTTCCTCCGATCCATAGCGACACACATCATTGGTGCCGACATGAGCGACCACCTGCAGATGGGTGCACCCTGTACCCTTCATGGCATCCGGAAGGACCCTTTCCACATCTGGAATGACTCCCCCCGGTATGCACACGGAGTGCACATTGGTTTTCTTCCCCTCTCTTGCTGCCATTTCCCTAAGGGGCCCCATTACGCGCCTGACGTTGGAGCTCCCAACTACCAGTAAGCCCACCCTCTGCAACTGCCCGGATCTTGCAGACTGAGGGGCGAGTGCGGAGGCTGCGGCCAGGATTTGCACAACCGAGGTGCCGTTCTTGGTGCTTCCCTTGCCGGGCGCGTTTCTTTTCTTGCCGCCATGGGGCATCCTCCCCGCTCCCATATAGGATATTAGGAAGTTAGCAGGCCAGGGCCCATTGTGCTGCACGGTTACCCGCATCTGCAGAGGCATAGTAACTGGCTCAGGTGCGGATACCTGCCACTTAGTTGTGGAGGTGAGAACTAAACACCATCCAGTGGCCCATGGCGACACCACAAACTGACTGATTGCTAGACTGACTGCTAATATGGCTCCAACAAGTCATTGAGGGAATCCTCACAATTAGACCGCTGCAGCTCTCACCAGAGAACCCGCAGCCAGAGTAGGGCTGCACAAACAGCTAACACACACGAGGCTAGTCTGCAAATGGTGCAAGAGAAGGAGAGCTCTGATAGTTCTGATAGTTCCAACAGTTCGGGTACAGGTAGACTCTACATAGACTTAGACAGGACAGAGTCGGAAAATGATAGGAGAGAGTCAGAAAATGATAGGAGAGAGTCAGAAGAAGAGGGGGAAAGCGAACAGCACAAGCAAGTTGTAGTAAATGTACTGACCGTGAACTCATTCTCAGCCCTAGAGAATGAAGACGCGGATGGAGGATGCGAAATGCAGATGGTTAGGCGCAAAAGAAAAGAGCGATTACCACCAATCATCGCCTATATTACAAAGGGAAGCCCGTTACTCCTTAAGGAGCTGCAAGCGACCGTAAAGGGGAAATTGATGGCAGTATATCGCCATAGGACAACGAAAATTCAGGTGGAAAATGTAGGGGATTATAGGAGGGTTAAATCGGAACTTGAACAGAAGGAAATAGAGTTCCACACATATTCTATCAACCCCAAACAGGCTCTGAGAGTAGTACTAAAGCATGCACCCATTGATGCTGAAGAAGAGGATGTAAAAAGTGAATTAATAGAGGAAGGATTCATAGTACACTCGGTTCACCAATTCTCAAACCCCTCCCCCTCCCTCCCCCGACTGCAGAAGAAAGTCACAGCTGCAAGAAAGAGCAATATTTCTTGGCGGTTTTAGAAAACAATGAGGATGCTCAGCAGGTGTTCAAACTGCAATACCTGCTGAGATACCAAATAACTGCAGAACAGTATAATAAACCGGAAGGTCCTGGGCAGTGCCATAGGTGTCAAAAATTTAATCACTCGAGCAGCAACTGCAACTTGCAGCTGAGATACGTAAAGTGTGCAGGTCCCCACCTTACCAAGTTGTGCAAGCAACAGAGAGGTGTGTGCCAACTGCAAAGGCCCCCAGCCAGCAAACTATCGCGGCTGTGAAGTATACCAAAGATTGGTGCAAAACCAGAGGCAGCAGAAAACTGCCCTAGCAGCAACAGCCACATCAAATGCTCAGGCTCGTCAACAACCAAACTTTGAAGTGTGAGCAAGAGATTTCCCGAGTATGTGACCACACAGGGCAGCTATGCCCACTCCCACCATCCAATCTACGTCCGTGGCACACCCTGCGACAGTGTAGGAGATGACCCTCCCCCCAGTCCCATCTACACCTCCCCCACCCACAATACAGGCTTCACCTCCACTGCCAGTTCCGGAACAGGCAACTGAAACAACAGCAAATGATACTGCAGTCCCAGCGCAGGAGTAGCCACAGGCGGGGCCAAGCGCGGACAGCGATCTCGGCAGTTTTCTGAGAGAACTCAGAGAACTGGGGAAGCTGTTTGTGGGGATAAACCTGGGAGCAGTAATACAAAAAGTGAAAGAAACTGTAGCGGCAGTCCGAGCCGCGAAAGATAGATACACAGAAATGCTAGTAATTGCTGAAGCAGCTATGACACTCTTCTGTAATGAACCGTAACGGTACTAGAGAGTTCAAAATATTAATATGTAATGCAGACAGCATATCCTCAAAGTTCCCACAGTTACAATCATTTCTAGATTGTCACGCCATAGATATAGCCTGCATTCAGGAGACACATCTAAAGCTGGCCGATCGATTGAAAGTGCGAAATTATTCCGTGCACAGGGTCAACAGGCAAGACCGCTCAGGCGGAGGAGTCGCCGTCCTTGTGAAGCGGAGGATTTGTCACTGCACGATCGAAATGCCAAATGTGGCCACGGTCGAGGTGGCTGGCATAGAATTAAAAGTCGGTAACGACATAGTTAAAATAGTATCGGCATATAAACCCCCGCATATCAACTTTGGCGTGCAGGACCTTCAACACCCGATCGAAATCGGAGAAAGAGTCATAATAGCAGGGGACTTGAACTCAAAAATGTGGACTGGGGGTGCAACACGACAAATGCTGGAGGTTGGAGATTGAGAAGGTTTATCGAGACCAATCCCCAAGTGGGAATAATTGCTCCCGACAAGCCTACTCACATCCCCTACAACCCCGACCATGCACCTGACATCCTAGATGTCTTCTTGTGCAGGGGCCTGCCTTGGAGGGCTGCACCAACAGTCCATTATAAGCTGAACTCAAACCACAACCCGGTTGTCCTAGAATGTGCCAATGTTGAAGACACAATCCGGAGGATGGCAAACACAACATATCAAACTAACTGGGAACAATATACCGCCCTGGTAGGACAACACCTGGAGGACATTCCACAAATGCGGAACGAGAGGGAGGTGGACACAGCAGTAGGGTATTTCACAAACGTCCTCCAGACCTGTGCTCGAGAGACAAGCACCAGGCTAGCCACCGAGCCTGGTGCCAGGGACCTGCCCCCTGATATCTGGCAGCTGATAGTTGCCAAGTGGCACGTGAGGAGGGATTGGCAACGCTATCGTGATCCTGCCAATCGTCGCTTGCTTAGGCAGCTTGAAGCCCAGATAAAGGAAAGGCTGATAGAGTTGTTTTCAATGCTTTCCACATTACCTTTCCCTAGTGAGGCTTTAGGTACTCTGGGAAACAACTGAGTTAAAAGATTCATTTGTTATGTTTGTTAGTGGGGCTTTTGTTCTATCTATGCACACTCTCAAACAGAGACTGATCTGAACTTCATCTAGGACTACTGACTTCATATTTCTTAATTGTAGCACTGTCTTCATAACTTCAAGCTCTGTTGTGGGAAACATCATTATTGTGCTTCATGTGTTTTTGGAATATTTTGCAACAACTTCTCTGCAATACCAGAGAAATAATCATTTATGAAATTTGCTTTTTGTTATTTTACCCCTCTCTTAG
This sequence comes from Schistocerca americana, assembly GCF_021461395.2. Classification (NCBI taxonomy): domain Eukaryota; kingdom Metazoa; phylum Arthropoda; class Insecta; order Orthoptera; family Acrididae; genus Schistocerca; species Schistocerca americana. The sequence continues at coordinate 351,017,700 of NC_060125.1, read as the reverse complement.
ATTTGTTGCTTCCTGTTCTGGTATAAGTTAAAACTGTGATAGTACACTAGGAACTGTGGATTAGTGCAATGCTTTAGCAAAAGAACTGAGAAACTTAAGTATTTCTGAGGATTTTCCAACACTCACAGTTATCCATCTATTTTCCTTGTCTGCTGTGGTAGCAATGGCTGCTTCTGAAAATATCACCTCAAAAATTAATTTATACAATGTGGAAAACTTAGAGAACTTTGCATCTACGTTACTTTCCATATACACTTCATCCCGGGTTTGATTTGTCAATACCTAGCTAATGCTGTATTGTATGTGGATGATACAAGTCTTTTAAAGCTCAAAATGAGACTGTCTTTCAACAAAAAGTAGAAATAACAAAAGAAGAAGCAGGAAAATGGTTTCGAGATAACTGTTTATTTGTAAATGAGAAAAAACAGTATGGATGAATTTCAGCCACATATTGAATAAAGTAAAGTCCAATATAGTTTTGAAACTTGGTGAACAGAAGATTTTACAAACTTCAAACACAAAATTTTTAGGTATCTGGTTAGACGATCATCTAAAGTGGGATAAACATATTGAGATACTCAATAAAAAGCTAAGTAAATGCTGTTATATCCTCAGAATGCTGAAAAACTGCTGCAGTGAAAAAACAGTAATATGTGCTTATTATGCTCTTATGCATAATCTCTTGCGGTATGGTGTCTTATTTTGGGGTAATTCAAGTCTGGCAAACTGGTCAATTATTATTAAAAAATGAGCATTAAGAATAATGAAAGGGGCTGCACAAAGAGAGCCCTGCAGGGAAATTTTCAAAGAATTTCAAATAATGTCGCTTCCATCTTTATATATTTACGAAAGTATCTGCTTTTTCAAATCTCACCCTCCATTTGCTTCTTGAAATAGTGAGTGCCATGACTACCCAACAAAACACAGGAATGATTTCCACAGAGAAACACACAAAACAGCCCAATATCACAAAAGTGCACTATATCACCCCGAAATCCTTTTTAGTGCTCTTGCCTTAAGCATCAAAAAGATAGAAAAGTTTTACATTTTTAAAAATGAACTTAAAAAATGTTATTAAGAGAATGTTTTTACAGTGTTACAGAGTACATGGATTTTCAGAACATAGTGACATAGTGGTCAGTGATAATGATAATTCATATTTGAACAAATGTATGAAAATAGTCTGCCTGTACACTCTATAATTAATTAATTATTGTTTGTTCTGTTATTCATAGTGGTCAGTGATAATGATAATTCATATTTGAACAAATGTATGAAAATAGCCTGCCTGTACACACTATAATTAATTAATTGTTGTTTGTTCTGTTATTATCTACTATAGTGGTCAATGATAATGATAAGTCATATCTGAAAAACAAATGTATGAAAATAGTATGCACTATAAATAATTAATTATTGTTTGTTTTGTTATTCTCTACTATACACTGCACGAGATATATATTTATATATGTTTTACCACCGTAAGCCTATGTTATTAATTTGCTGTATAATTACAAACTCATATAATGTAACATGACAACTCCTATATCATTGTATATGATAAAATGGATGCTCAATAAATAACAAATAACAAATAACCTAGAAAAAGTATCAACAAGAGAAAAAGGATAGATTGCTACTGACCATGAAGATGGCACACTGAGTTGCAGACAGGAACAGTGAAAAGACTGTAACACATTTAGCTTTTGGCCAAAGCCCTATTCAGAAAAGAAAACACATGCACTTTCATACAAGCAGGCTCACCTCACACACACTCACTATCTCCGGCAGATCTGATCTGAGAAAATCCTTTTGTAGGCCTCCAGTTTTGCAGGTTTCACCAAGCCTGTTTTTAGCTTTATTATCTGAGAGTAATGATCCAACACACCAAGATCTCTTAGTAATACTTTACAATTTTCTCTGTCCAGGTCCACAACTACATGGTTTATAACTGAACCTAAACTTTTTGAGATCTTCATAGCAGAATTTACCATTTGAGCCATGCCAAAAGTGCTCAAAATATTTGGGAAGATATTACTGATTTCGCCCTCAACACATATTATTATGTTAGATTTGGGGGTTGAGATTCTTCCCAGGACTTTGGTTAATTTATTGAAGCAAGTGTCCACATTACAACTAGGTTAGTGGGAAACACACAGAATGAGTAACTTTTTAAAGGCATCTAGCTTTGTTACTTCAATTGCTGCCAATTGAAAATGTTTATCACACTAATTGTGGTCAGATCTACTCTAGCTTTAAAATGTAGACCACCCCTTTTAAAGATACATGATCTCCCACCCTTTAAGGTAAACCTACAGTAACAACTTGCACATGCATGTGATGATAGCACTATATGCTACAGTGCATCTATAACAGTGCTCTGTAATGCATACTGCCATGCTGCTCAAAGACAACAGTTCAGCTTACTGGACTGCGCATTTTGATGAATGATAATTCTGAGCAAATTTCCATGGTGCTTGTGCATTCGAGTGTGGTACAGTCTATTTCCCACATGCATGGTGCAGAAGTCTCTTAGCTGGTTGAGATACTCTTAAGAGAGAATAGCCTGTTGCCATGGCTTATCCTCAAAAATACCTAGTTCTCCTACCCATGACAACAGCTTTTTGACCATATGTGCTCCACCACTCACCCATTATACTATCGCTAATCATCTCCATCAACCTCCCTTTCCCAAATGTGTTGAGGTGAATACCATGCCCAGCACAGGTCCATCTCCTAACAGACCCCAATGGCACCAGCATAGTGTGCACCCAGCCAGCAATCATCAGCCCAATTTCCAGCCTCCATCTAGACCAGAACAGCTATTCCATGATCATATTGATGTCACCACTTAGGAAAGGTATCTAACTCTAGTCATCACAAATGTAGTAGGCCCTGCCCCTATCCACACCATATCATGTCCCACCCAGTATCTGATCATCTTTAGTTAAATGCTTACATAAAGGCCCAAATCCTCAATCTTCAATCTTTGACTTCAGTATGTAAAAAACAATTAGACCTATAGAATGACTATTGAAAATTCAAGGTAGAGGCAAACACATGATATAACACACACTAAATGTACTGCAAAAGGTAATCAGAAAACCAACAACAGACAGCAAAGGACAAAAATACAGTTGAAAGTTATGTTTTGATGAGCATTATACTCAGCATTTGTCATTCAGCTAAATTAGAATATTATAGTGTAATAGGAAATTATGCAGAATATATGAAGATAGTATCTGTTCATTCGGACATGTCCAAAAGAACAGATACCATCTTCATATAGTTAAGGCTAACTGGCCATTGACCTCCTTCTTCTGTGCGGATGCACACGTATTGCCCGAACTCTTATGGGACTCATTAAGATTGTCTGGCGCGAGTAATGAGTGTAATGGGCAGGGGCACTACAAATCTAGTGTGTGGACATTAAGTGGGGAATGTGGGTCTCACAGGGAGCATGCAAAGGATAAGTCCCTGCAGTCACATTATCCTCTGTGCCCTCGGTGGCTTGGATGAATAGAGCGTCTCTCATGTAAGCAGGAGATCCAAAATTCGAGTCCTGGTCAAGGCACACATTTTCATCTGTCCCCGTTGACGTATATCAACACCTGTCGACAGCGTAGGGTCTTGATTTAATTATCATTTGATGCAGAATGGTTCAAATGCTATATGTCTGACAGGAAACAAAGGATGTCAATAGGAAAGAGGCATGTTTTGAGCTATCAGTCATCATCTAACTACTTTTTCTGGTTTGCACCAATGACATTCCACCTCAACATTACCAGATGCCAAATCTGTTTTCTTTGCAGGTGATACAGACATTCCAGCAAACAGCAAATCAAGTATAATCCTAGAAAGATTGATTAATGCAATTTTCATGGACATTAATAATTTGTTTCTAGCCAGTTCTTTGTCACTAAACTTTGCAAAAAACATACAATATGCAGTTTGGAACTTGTAGGAGGTTTGCTACCAGTATATGCCTAAAATACAATGACAATCAGATAGAAGAAGTCCAAATGTTAAATCTTTTTGATTACAGCCTGATTTAAATTCAACTGGGAGAAGCATATTATGGGACTGCTGAAGTGCCTTGCAATGCGATGTTTGTCAGATACGATTAGTATAAGCATAAAGCAGCTAGCATACTATTCTTCATTCCATAGCATAATAAGCGATTATTGTTTGGGGTAACTCATCAAACCAAGCTTAAGTTTTTTGAGTCCAAAAATATGTAGTTAGAATTCCTTGTGGTGTGAACTTGAGAACATCCTGCAGAGGCTTATTTAAGAAATTAGTGATACTAACTATTGCTTTCAAATATGTTTATCCCTTAGCTAAATTTGTTATTGAAAATATATTTCTTTTTAAAACTGATAGCTCAGTTCATGGGTTCAATGCGAGAAAGAAGAATAACCTTCCCAAAGCTTTAAAGTTACTTACTTGGTCCAAACAGACATAGGCTATGTTATTCAGGAACATACAACTTCTATAACTTGTCAACAGCGGTTAAAAGTTTAACTGCCATTAATGTTCAGTATAAAAGTACCCTAAAGGATTTATTGTTCACCAATTTCCTCTACTCCATTGATGAATTTCATAATAGAATGAAGTAATGTGTTTATGATACTAATAATATCATATAGTGTGAGTATTACATGCAACCTGACTTCTGTACAAATTCAGTTCAGTAAAGTGATCATTGTAATTAAATGTTACAAAATGGTTTTTCTATTTGATGTTGCATGGTTACAATAGCCTAACAATTACCACCTGCATCTCATCGTATTGAGCATTTCTGTGTTTCATGACAAATTTATCATTACATTTTAAATAAAAATGTATTTTTTACTTATTCCACATCCATGATGGCAATTTCACATTATATCTGTGGAAGTTGCATTAGAACTTGTTCTTCTTTGTAAAGATTTATTGTCTATTCTTGTTTTCTGACATGTTCTACATCTTGGAGGATCTCCTCACTATGGATCTGTTTGATCAAAATGTACATCTAGTCTAAGCTAAATGTAATCCAACTGTCTTACGTTTCATTTTGTAAGATGTGACATGCCCGTCACCTTGACTTTATAGTTACTAGTTATTTCCTCAGTTTATCACTTACTTATTTGTTACCAATGTGCCTGAATCTAGCATAGATTCAATATTTTCAGAAATAATGAAACATAATATCCCATGTTTTATAAGCCATGTTGTTACAATGAGTGACAGCTTTGTTATGCCTGCTCTTATTTATTTTATTGGCAATTCTGTTTTCACCAGAAAAGTACCAATGACAACTAAATCACAGCACCACACAAACATGAAACTGTTACTAAGTGGGAAATGGGGTACTGGCAGTGTGGCATAGTGACATAGCATGGAGATACGATTTCCACATTGTTTATTAGTAAATACATACACATAACACTTGTAAGCGTTATGAGCGTACAGAGCACACTAACTCCCACTGCCTTACAGGGCAGTGACCCTCATTTACGGAGTTAGAAGTGTTATGCCAGTACAATTGCTTGGAGACACAGAAAAACAACAAAGTTCAGTTTGCCATGATATCTTCCCAGTGACATCACAGTAGGCTCTGTAGACTGACCAAATTTCCATGAGAAGTCAGAATACACCCCACACCCCTACCCCCACCCACCCTCGAGCAGGTGCGCCTGTGTATAAAGTGCACCACCCAAAAATAAAATGATTTTGTGCATTTCCATTTTTGTTTCACAACTGCAAACTTATACCTATTCCTTCAGTATTGATTCAGTTAACACAGTGATAGCTGGTCGTTGTGGCTGAGCGGTTCTAGGCGCTTCAGTCCAGAACCACGCTGCTGCTATGGCCGCAGGTTCAAATCATGCCTCAGGTATGGATGTGTGTGATGACCTTAGGTTATTTAGGTTTACGTAGTTCTAAGTCTAGGGCACTAATGACCACAGATGTTAAGTCCTATAGTGCTTAGAGCCATTTGATTTGAACACAGTGATAAATTGTGTTGTCGTACTTCCAAGTGAACAGCAGTGATATAAAATACAAAGCAAGTTAGGCAAGAAAAAATTTACGATCAGTTAGAAAAAGTGACCCCAGTTACGAACTAGCAACATAAGCCCACATTGAGGCAGTTGTCTACGAGATAATTAGTGATCACATAAACAGATCACCAAGATCTGATGCAGCTGCTGTGCTTAATGCTTTGAATGCATCATTACTGTCTCTTTAACACCTATCCTTGGGAACAGAGAGTTATAGTGAAAATTTATTTTATTATTGTTTAATAAAATGGTAGTTTAGCACATATCATGTAAGTTTATTTTCTTCTTGTTTAAATAAATTAAGATTAAACTGTGATTTTAATCATACTCAACTTATCTTAATCACATAAGGAAACGTACAAAGTGCGCCGCTTACCTGCTCATGTTATGAAAAACAGCACACCTGCTCAAGGGTTAATAGTCATTTGAAGGTGCCATTCCTTTTGGTCTTAATGTTAATCTGTCTGGAATCCTGTGGCATAAGATTAGAAAGCCTCAGCCCACTTTGTTATAGAACCTTTGCAGTCTCTAGTTCAAGCCTTCTACCCAATTTTATTTCAGGAGGTCATGATCAGTTTAAAGACAATGCAGCAGGTTATAAGTGATGAGAGGCATCCAACATCCTTACATGATGTTGCCTAAAACATGACTGTTGAATATGCAGTACAGCATGCCCGAGATGGGCATTAGTATATGGCAACCTCTGCTCTCTTCTATGAAGAATATCAGTATCAGACAAATTCTGCACTCATCATTGAAGAGAACTCAATGCTTTTGATCCAGGTCCGATTCCAGGTGGTCCTATGCTCATTTTCTTCTTACACTGTGGTGCTGGGGGATTTCTTTTATAAAATTGTTGATACTTTTGTGGCCACTTGTGGTACTATCTACTGGCTTTCATCATAGTATCATCAGCCAATATTTCTTTCATAATTTTTCTGATATTTTGCCAGTGTGACTGGCTGGTATTGTCAAAGATTCACTCTCCAGTCCACCACCGGCAATGGAGGTCAAAGATTTTAGATAAAAGGCAGCACACAATTTTTGTGATGGCCACCTAGAGGCATTTGAACAAAGATAGTTGTAATAAGTGTGGAATGATGCAGTCAAACCCATCGCCTCCAACTACACCAAACACAGTTGTGTTCAGCTCCCCTCAGGTTATATGCAAAACATAGTTTGTAGATACTAATCATCAGCTGGTGTTGTTGACACAGGGCATCAACGCTGATGTTGATCCTCAGTGTTTTGGGTCTCATGATAGTTGTTCTGTGTTTGAATGATGTCATGCTGGTAATTGCCAGTTCAGTCGGCAACACTCTGTGCTGGCAACCTTTCTTGCCATAATGTCATAATGGTCTATGAAATGACTTTTCAAGCCATATCGACAAACTGAAAAGTGTGTACAAGCCATATTGTTCCATTCATGATTCAAAGCACAGTCTGATCTACTGAACTGAAATGTGAATGCATATTTACTTTGCTCTCTGAACAGGTTACTATAGGTAATTATTTCCTATCACTAGAGAGTACAGAGAAAGAGGCTCCTGATCAAATCAACACATACTATGTAACATGGGAGTGATGCAATACCTTTGTAAACTATATGTATGAATAACCATATGGATAATGTGGAAGCTGCTTGAGGTAGTTCACAAATGAAGGTATTATTTTGTAGGATAGGGGAGTTGCTTATATTGTACAAGCTCCTAATTTGTATCATTACTATAAAATTAAAACTTATTGTACTATCCAACATTTAGTCAGTTCAGCATGAACTAAGTGCTCCTTGTAGCCATATTGGAAGCCATCAGTTCTATATGTTGAGGAAAAGATCATCGGACGACAATGTTGCTTTTCCTGTAGTTTTCACCTAACATTTTGTGCATGTGACAAAGAGAATTACTGTTATAAGGCAAGCAGCAATATAACATTTTATTTTTAGGTGAATCTACATGAAATAACCTTAGCATACAGTGAGCTGTGAATCTGTATTTATTATGGTTTGTTTGTAGGAAACTGACAAAGAAAAAAATTATGATATTGGCTATGATGTACTGATATAAGTTTCTAGTATTGCACCAGTGCAGTTTCAGAAACTTGGCTTAATAATGACCTTTAAAACATGCATTAATTATCATTAATGCAATATACTGTTTATAAATGATGTGATGAATTTTCTAATGTGTTCTTTATCCTAAGATAGCAATTAAATAATTGTTTTGTATTTAATTATGACAACAGAAAGGTATTATGGAAAATGGAACAGAGGTGGTTTGCATAGTTGTAACAGTATATATAAATAAGGATCTTGGATTAAATGCATGTGAATGTTTATAAAATGTGCCTAAGCTAATAACTAAGAGGTTTGCTGAAAATAAGAACAAAAATGAAAATGGGAATATAAAAATTTTTGGTTGCAGTAAAGTGTTGTACATGAGCAGGGAAGGGGGAAGAAGGTTGCAGCATCTGACTTATGAAATACAAATTTTTTGTTCCACCTATGAGCACATTTACATGCAATTGGTGTCATCAGTGTTAACACAATAATAATAATGCAAACTTGGACAAATGTCATTAACTAGAATATAATAATCCAAGATGGACACAGTACATATTTATTCAGATGTCAATAACATCAAAAAGTTTACTAACAAATCAATTACAAGGTAAATGAACTACATAGTTCGGTGAATGACAAATAAATAATCAAACAGATAAATAACAATAATGACATGAAACAGTAATAATATAGTTGCACAGTGTGGCATATATGTAGTTTGGAGTTAATTTATTGTTCATTCTCATAAGGAAAGTGGGTCATTGGCCACATACTCAAGGAATCCTTGAGCAGAGTAAATTACTTCACTTTTCATCCACCTCGAAAGACTAGTTTTAAATTTATTTACTGGCACTGTGTAGACACATCAGGTAATTTGTTGAAGTAGTCAGGAACAGGATATTTGTAACTGTTATGTGTCTTTGCAAGCCTAGCATATGGCATGTTAATTGTATGCCCACTTCTTGTATTATGGTCATGAACTGTCCTCCTTCAGTCAAATTTACTCAGATCCTCTTTCATGAAGACAATATACAGACCTGGCACTGTCATTATATTTAGTTTCTTAAAATAATCTTGACATGATTCATATGGGCTAAGTCCTTCTATGCAACTTATGGCTTTCTTTTGCAATTTAAACACTAATTTAGAGCCTACAGAATTGCCCCATAATAGTATTACATAACTCAGGCGGGAATGGGAGAATGCAAAATATGCATATAATAGTAGTTCCTCAGCTTGTTACGACAATGTACAGGAGGTTGAGTGGTCAGTATTCATAAGTGGGCATCCAGGGCTACCCTTAAATGACAGAACAGGAAATTAGGTAAAATTAGCAAATGTATTCCAATGTACGGTATACAAGGGGCAGGCCTAGTTCAGAAGTTACCAGGTTTAGGCCAGCCTAGGAAATCGAACAACTAATTGAAATGAGTAGTGGACTGGGAGGTGTTTCATGTTAATTGATGTCAGTGGCCGGTCATGGAATGCAGAGCCAGAGGCTCCGCCTTCCAAAAAGACGTATGTTCTGCACAAGGTATGGATCACAAGAGAGAGAAGCAACTGTGTTCTGCACTGCAGAATGCTCCAGCATTTGCACATGTGGCCTGTATCCCATGCACATTACTGGCTAAACCTGATGGCATGAATTCACAAGCAATTTCAGCAGAGGGCTCAAGGGATCTCTTGCCAGCAGATTTAACTGGACAGAACTTTCTCGGTTCTGAAAGGGAGGCAACTTGTGTAGGCACAGTTGAAGTTGCTGTGGCAGAAAACTTATAAATATTTGACTGGATCTTTGAAATAAAATTTTTTAAACCAATTCCCTAAAATATTTCTTGACTGGCTGCTACCATGTACAGTGTTTTCCAATACAGTTGAAAATGAATTGGAAGAGCATATTCCTACATTTAATCATATTGGGCATTAGAAAACTTTGCTAGTACAGAATGAAATGGACTTCACCATAATTTCAATACAGAAGTCAAGGCAAGCAAAAAATGTGTTGTCGGCGTCCATCCATGACATATTGCTGTATCTGAGGGAAATGATGAACACTATAAACAAAACTTCCAATGACTACCCAAGGAGACTGTGAGTTGATGAGAAACCCTTGCAGAAAGTGATAACTGAAACAGAGGAGAATAAATCTAAACCTACAGTTCCAGCTGTGAAAAGGAAATGTTTTTGAAACTCTGCAGGGAAGCTACCAAAGAAACTCATTTGTAAAACAGGTGAATGGTGTAGCAAGTTGTGCTGGGGAGTTGAAATCGATGAAATGATCAGATATATGAAATGAAAAATATGGATTCAAGCAAAATGTGCGTTTGTAGTGAAACGAGTGAAAAAGTTATATTCCAATACCTGCTAATAGTGATGTGAGAATTAAAATTTGAAACATCATCTTAAACTCACTCTAGTACATATCTTTTAGCTCAGGAACATAGTTTATGAGGGTGGTACTCTGGTACAATTTATGCACCCATTGGAACAAGTTAGGAAACTGGATTCCTAATTTGTACCACTTGCAGATGCTTAGAAAATTAAGTGTAGCATGTTTATATTTCAGAAAATTGCCATTCTTTAAATCATATAGCAAGAACCATATCCTGCAGTTAAATACAGCACTGTTGAAGTAATATTGCAATATATTTTTAGACCATAATAAATTAAATCTCAAAGCTAAAAAATTGTAAAATAATTCAGGAAGACCTGTAGAGGATTGGCATTTCATTCATATATTGGCAGTCAACTCTCAACATAAAGAAGTGCAACATATTGCACATAAATAGGTGGAAAGTCTAATTACTATTTGATGATGATGAAGTCCCATACTCCGCGATGGAGCGTAGGGGAACGATGCGAGAGACCCGCACCGCCGTACTAGGCAAGGTCCTAGTGGAGGTGGTTTGCCATTGCCTTCCTCCAACTGTAATGGGGATGAATGATGATGATGAAGACAACACAACAACACCCAGTCATCTCGAGGCAGGAAAAATCCCTGACCCCGCCGGGAATTGAACCCGGGACCCCGTGCTCGGGAAGCAAGAATGCTACCGCGAGACCACGAGCAGCGGACAAATTACTATTTAATTACATGATTATAAAAGAATCAATGGAAACAGTCACAGCCAGCAAATACTCGAGAGTATGCATATGGTATGATTTAAAGTGGAACAGCTACATACAATCATAGGAAAGGTAGACGCATAACTGAGAGTCAATGAAAGAATCCTCAGGAAGTGTACTCCAACCAAAAAGGAGGGATGGAGATGGCTTATAAAATCCTCATTCAGTCAAATAGTCAAGTGGTACCAGGAAGATCCAAATAGAGAAGCATATTTTGCCACAGTTTCAGTTATTATGTTTGATTACTACACAGAAAAAAACATTACCACAATCCAGTCCCACTGTGGATGCTATTCTCAATGATGGGTTGAATTAGTTGTTCATAAGCAACTGTAAATTACCCTGCCTGTTGTCAATTGACTGGCACTTGAAACTACAGTAAATGGATGTTTTATGTGAACTACCAAGAGTCATGTATAAGAGGTACCAAATGTACCATAATAGCATCCTCTTTTAAAGGAAAGCATTTTTCGCCACCAGCTGTACACATTTAAATTTATTCCTGACCATTTCAGTTATTTCAGACATGTTAACATACCAAATATGATGTAGACATACTATGGTATGTGAAATAACTGTAATTTAGCAATGTCATGAAACACAAAGCAGGTTACATGCACACAACTAACCAGATCAGTGACTGCTGTTGGTACTGACAGAGCTCCAATAGCTGGGGTAAGCAGGCATGACCAGGCCTGCTTGATACTTGGAACAGCTGGGGCCAATGAATAATTATGCATTGGACACATGGTCTGAGGAGGGGTCCTGTACCCATTCTATTATTCAGTTCTTGTGGCATGCCATGAGCTGATAAGTGGTGTGAGCCATGAAGATGTGGTGACCACACTGGCTTTGGATGTTGGGAAGAATCCAGTGAGAGCACCATCCAAATGCCTTGGCCCAAACTTGCGTACCAGGCGTGAATGTAAACAAAACCAGTGCCTCTGGGGAACGGCTGCTCAGCAGCAGAAAGTTGAGAAGAGTACATGGCTGACAGCTGTGCAAGAGACTGGCAGACCCAGTTGTCACAATTCTGTAAGAGCTTAAAAAAATATGAGCGCTTCTTCAGCTGGAAATCTTCTACATACTTGTGCATCTGCATCTTAAATGAACAAACAAGGTGTACTGCCTTGCTGTCTGACTGGGGATTCTAGGGAGGTGCTGTGATGTGGTGAACATCACTGTGTATACAAGAGTCTCTGAAAGATTGTGTCATGTTCTGAGGACCATTGTCCAAAACTAGGATGCAAGGCAAGCTTTGTATGGAAAATATCTTTGGCAGGGCTTTGACAGTTACATCTGATGTCACAGATGGACAGTGGATGATGTAAGGAAAATGAAAAACACATCAATTTCCATTACTCAGAAAGTGTCTAGAAAAGGATCAGCAAAATCAATGTGGTCTCTTTCTCAAGGGTGCATAGGGGCTGGCCATGACAAAAAAAGTAGTGTGTGGAACCCCCCTTATGATCTGAATGCTTGGGGCAGGCTGTGACAAGGTGTTCCACCTACGAGTTGATGCCCGGCCAACACACATGGTAGCACACCAACAATCTTGTGCGAGAGATCCCCCAGTGACCCTTGCGAACAAGCTGAGGACCTCCCTCTGCAGAGCTGCTGGAAAAACAATGCAGGGCATAAAACCTACTGTGACTCGAGACTAACACTGTCCAAGAGGGAGAGGTGATGGGGCAATACATAAAAATTCTGAAGCAGGTCTGATGTCCAACCCAGCAGATGGTTAGACCACCCATGTTGTATTATGTGCACTACCTGCCAGATCGCCAGATCTGCCACCATAGCAGAGGCAATATGGAAACTTGTGATGGGGAAGCCATTAACCATGTGTCTTGCTTCCATATCCAGTTGAAAACAAAGTAGTTACCCTGGATCGAATGATGGGTCAGGGCCCATGAGGAGCCAGGACAGAGAACTCACATTCATGTGTTATGATATGGGATTAAAATGGATCTTATAATTGTACCAGGACAAGAACAGAGCCAAATGCTGAAGATGATGAGTGACTTTGTCTGTTAAGGATGCTGACGGACTAAAGAGGGAATGCTTCTGGTTGGTTATTAAAGGAATTCTGCTCTGTACAAGAACATGTCAATTTCTTAAAGGCAGAGGCAATAGCAAGAGCTTCTTTTCCCACCAGAGAGTAATGTTCTGGGCCAAGTTGAGTGTTTTCAAGGCAAAGGCAAAAGGCTGTTTGGAACCATCTGAATGGCAATGGGCCATGTGTCCCTCTGCCCTCTTCCCTGCCTACCCCTCTCCAAACTGAGATGCATCCATATACCCATAGCCACAGAATGGAGTGAAGATCAACATACCACTGCTGTGACCTTTTTTTTTAACATTTATGCAAAGAGGCTCACTTTTTGGGGCCACTTGCTCGTACCAGGAGGAGAATTGTGTCAGGTGAACAAATGGCAGCTGAATCTAAGTCAGTTTACCCAAGAAGCACTCCAACACACTCATATGTACCTGCTATTATTGGGGGAAAAAGCCATGATAGAATAAAGACTCTATGGAAGAGCCAAATGGCTGAAACACCACAGAATCCAAAACACTTAAAAAATTTGACTTTCATGTGTTGCCACTTGTGTTCTAACTAGGAGCACAAGGAAATGTGTAGGCATAAAAGAGATACAGTTTATTGATTTGTTGGTCACTGAATGACATTATTAAGAATATGATGAAAGTAATTTACCCACCTCGAATACATTTAACAACTGCCGGCTCGGAGGCCCATGCATACCTTTATCAAGACACTGTCCTTGTTAGGTGTCACTGCTGTGGAACTATGCATTCATGGCAGATCTGGTGACATTGTTCAGGGCCTGCACTGGCCACCTCAGGTAGTTGTGAGCATGCTGTTTGAATGGTGGCATGTGCTATGCTTGTCATAGTGGCCCAGTTTACTTCCCCTGTGGGTGGTTATTACAGAAACCAGTGAACCAATTAAACCATTTTGGAAAACAGCATTACATATTTTTAGTCTTCACTCTGTCATTCTCTGTTTTGTGCAGTAAGGTCACTGGGTGACTGGATAGATGACTTTGATCTGTTTATTGACTGAAATCTTAACTCTAGAAGCTGCTTTCTATACATAGAGCATGCCTTTTTTTCTACAGTGAAAGTTGGGAAATCCACATCCAGTTTCATTACAGAACTGTGTCAGTCTCTGGTTTAAGCCCTCCACTTGGCTCCAAACCAAAGGACTCTGATCTGTTTTAGGAATGATACTCCAACCACTAACTAAACTTCTACATTTTGTGTAGATCTAGTATCTTTATCAATTCTAACAGCCACCTGTTGGAACCTAGGGTGGTTTCAGAACCAAGGTAGCAGGTGTTATTTGTGCTGAAATGAGGCATGATTTGCAGCCAGTTACATCCAGTGCACTGAATAGTTGCCACCAGCAGAGCCTCTTCCACATCTTCAGCAAGACCACCCCACACTCCACAAATTGACCCACTGTTGGAGCTCCTAGTGACCGGAAAACACTCCCTCTGCATTTGCCTGGACTTTTCAGAGTGACTGACACCAGTCCCAACATGTGAGGCATTCCATGCTGGTTCAGATATACTTTTAGCAGGGGGTAAGACATCAAAATTATTTTTAAGGTATAACAGGACTTTTGTGTGGAAAGTACCCACTTTTGTCTTCTGCACAGAGGTTTGTGACACTGCCACTGCTCACTATTCATCCACAAGTGAGTGTGAATTAGTCGTGTCATGTGTCAGAAGGTGCAGCAGTATGGGGGTGGGGGAGAGGGGTGTTCCAGGTAATCCTAGAGGCACTGGCAGTGCCACAGCATTTATTTTTATTTATTTATTATCTTTTTTGCATATAGTCACCAACTGGTGACTTTTGCAAACGTCATAGCATTTTTATACAATTTTTGTACAGACAGTAGAAATTTGCAATTCACGCATACAAGAAGCCACTTATGGGTGATGCACTTGGCGATACATGGTACAGAACTTCATAATGCAACATACAGTTGTTACATAGTATAGGTACTTGCATTTACAGCATGTTGTTACAAAAATAATATATATTACAATCACCTCAGAATAGTACATTGTATAGATAGAAGAGTTAGGCCTACATTTAAGAATAGCTACATTCTAATATCAGTATCCATTCAGTGAGTACAAAGATTTGAGAGTTAAGAATGATTTTAATTCCCTTTTGAATACTTTACCTCTGTGGCATCTTATAGCACTTGGCAGTTTGTTAAACCATATCTGGCCATTAATCCAAGGACTATGATCTGCTGCCCCCCTCCCCCCCCCCCATGAACCATGGACCTTGCCGTTGGTGGGGAGGCTTGCGTGCCTCAGCGATACAGACAGCCGTACCATAGGTGCAACCACAACGGAGGGGTATCTGTTGAGAGGCCAAACAAACGTGTGGTTCCTGAAGAGGGGCAGCAGCCTTTTCAGTAGTTGCAAGGGCAACAGTCTGGATGATTGACTGATCTGGCCTTGTAACAATAACCAAAACAGCCTTGCTGTGCTGGTTCTGCGAATGGTCAAAAGCAAGGGGAAACTATGGCCGTAATTTTTCCCGAGGGCATGCAGCTTTACTGTATGATTAAATGATGATGGCGTCCTCTTGGGTAAAATATTCTGGAGGTAAAATAATCCCCCATTCAGATCTCCAGGCGGGGACTACTCAAGAGAACGTCGTTATCAGGAGAAATAAAACTGGTGTTCTACGGATCAGAGCGTGGAATGTCAGATCCCTTAATCGGGGAGGTAGGTTAGAAAATTTAAAAAGGGAAATGGATAGGTTAAAGTTAGATATAGTGGGAATTAGTGAAGTTCGGTGGCAGGAGGAACAAGACTTCTGGTCAGCTGACTACAGGATTATAAACACA
Source organism: Schistocerca americana (assembly GCF_021461395.2). Lineage (NCBI taxonomy): Eukaryota > Metazoa > Arthropoda > Insecta > Orthoptera > Acrididae > Schistocerca > Schistocerca americana. Next base: position 351,001,577 of record NC_060125.1, on the reverse strand, counting down.
AAATCAAATAGGGGTCATGCAGGAGTAGGTTTAATAATGAATAGGAAAATAGGAATGCAGGTAAGCTACTACAAACAGCATAGTGAACGCATTATTGTGGCCAAGATAGATACGAAGCCCACACCTACTACAGTAGTACAAGTTTATATGCCAACTAGCTCTGCAGATGACGAAGAAATTGAAGAAATGTATGATGAAATAAAAGAAATTATTCAGATAGTGAAGGGTGATGAAAAATTAATAATCATGGGTGACTAGAATTCGGTAGTAGGAAAAGGGAGAGAAGAAAACGTAGTAGGTGAATATGGACTGGGGCTAAGAAATGAAAGAGGAAGCCGCCTGGTAGAATTCTGCACAGAGCACAACTTAATCATAGCTAACACTTGATTTAAGAATCATGAAAGAAGGTTGTATACATGGAAGAACCCTGGAGATACTAAAAGGTATCAGATAGATTATATAATGGTAAGACATAGATTTAGGAACCAGGTTTTAAATTGTAAGACATTTCTAGGGGCAGATGTGGACCCTGACCACAATCTATTGGTAATGACCTGTAGATTAAAACTTAAAAAACTACAAGAAGGTGGGAATTTAAGAAGATGGGACCTGGATAAACTGAAAGAACCAGAGGTTGTACAGAGTTTCAGGGAGAGCATAAGGGAACAATTGACAGGAATGGAGGAAAGAAATACAGTAGAAGAAGAATGGGTAGCTTTGAGGGATGAAGTAGTGAAGGCAGCAGAGGATCAAGTAGGTAAAAAGACAAGGGCTAGTAGAAATCCTTGGGTAGCAGAAGAAATATTGAATTTAATTGATGAAAGGAGAAAATATAAAAATGCAGTAAATGAGGCAGGCAAAAAGGAATACAAACGTCTCAAAAATGAGATCGTCAGGAAGTGCAAAATGTCTAAGCAGGGATGGCTAGAGGACAAATGTAAGGATGTAGAGGCTTATCTCACGAGGGGTTAGATAGATACTGCCTACAGGAAAATTAAAGAGACCTTTGGAGATAAGAGAACCACTTGCATGAACAACAAGAGCTCAGATGGAAACCCAGTTCTAAGCAAAGAAGGGAAAGCAGAAAGGTGGAAGTGGTATATAGAGGGTCCATAAAAGGGCGATGTACTTGAGGACAATATTATGGAAATGGAAGAGGATGTAGATGAGGATGAAATGGTAGATACATTACTGCGTGAAGAGTTTGATAGAGCACTGAAAGACCTGAGTCGAAAAAAGGCCTCCGGAGTAGACAGCATTCCATTGGAACTACTCACGGCCTTGGGAGAGCCAGTCTTGACAAAACTCTACCATCTGGTGAGTAAGATGTATGAAACAGGCAAAATACCCTCAGACTTCAAGAAGAGTATAATAATTCCAATCCCAAAGAAAGCAGGTGTTGACAGATGTGAAAATTACCGAACTATCAGTTTAATAAGCCACAGCTGCAAAATACAAACACGAATTCTTTACAGACGAATGGAAAAACTTGTAGGAGCCGACCTCGGCGAAGATCAGTTTGGCTTCCGTAGAAATGCTGGAACACGTGAGGCAATACTGACCTTACGACTTATCTTAGAAGAAAGATTAAGGAAAGGCAAACCTACGTTTCTAGCATTTGTAGACTTAGAGAAAGCTTTTGACAATGTTGACTGGAATACTCTGTTTCAAATTCTAAAGGTGGCAGGGGTAAAATACAGGGAGTGAAAGGCTATTTACAATTTGTACAAAAACCAGATGGCAGTTATAAGAGTCGAGGGACATGAAAGGGAAGCAGTGGTTGGGAAGGGAGTAAGACAGGGTTGTAACCTCTCCCCGATGTTATTCAATCTGTGTATTGAGCAAGCAGTAAAGGAAACAAAAGAAAAATGTGGAGTAGGTATTAAAATCCATGGAGAAGAAATAAAAACTTTGAGGATCGCTGATGACATTGTAATTCTGTCAGAGACAGCAAAGGACTTGGAAGAGCAGTTGACTGGAATGGACAGTGTCTTGAAAGGAGGATATAAGATGAACATCAACAAAAGCAAAACGAGGATAATGGAATGTAGTCGAATTAAGTCGGGTGATGCTGAGGGAATTAGATTAGGAAATGAGACACTTAAAGTAGTAAAGGAGTTTTGCTATTTGGGGAGCAAAACAACTGATGATGGTCGAAGTAGAGAGGATATAAAATGTAGACTGGCAGTGGCAAGGAAAGCGTTTCTGAAGAAGAGAAATTTGTTAACATCGAGTATAGATTTAAGTGTCAAGAAGTCATTTCTGAAAGTATTTGTATGGAGTGTAGCCTTGTATGGAAGTGAAACATGGACGATAAATAGTTTGGACAAGAAGAGAATAGAAGCTTTTGAAATGTGGTGCTACAGAAGAATGCTGAAGATTAGATGGGTAGATCACATAACTAATGAGGAATTATTGAATAGGATTGGTGAGAAGAAAAGTTTGTGGCACAACTTGACCAGAAGAAGGGATCGGTTGATAGGACATGTTCTGTGGCATCAAGGGATCACCAATTTAGTATTGGAGGGCAGCATAGAGGGTAAAAATCGTAGAGGGAGACCAAGAGATGAATACACTAAGCAGATTCAGAAGGATGTAGGTTGCAGTAGGTACTGGGAGCTGAAGAAGCTTGCACAGGATACAGTAGCATGGAGAGCTGTATCAAACCAGTCTCAGGACTGAAGACCACAACAACAACAACATGATCTGTTGTCTTTAGTTTAGTTCTCTTTCTGAAGAAGCACTCTTTTTGTCTTGTGTTATGGGTATGCACATCAGAACACTTATTTTCATTATTTTTACGGTCCACAAAGACTTGCTTAATTTGTACAGATACAAGGAATATACTGTTAGATACTGTATTTATGTTGTACAAAGGTTTCCCTACATGAATCTCTGTATCCTAGTTGATGCATGGTCCTGATTGCTCTTTTCTGCAGTGTTAGGATTCTGTTCATGTGACTATCAAAACAATGGCTCTGAGCACTATGGGACTCAACTGCTGTGGTCATCAGTCCCCTAGAACGTAGAACTACTTAAACCTAACTAACCTAAGGACATCACACACATCCATGCCCGAGGCAGGATTCGAACCTGCGACCGTAGCAGTCGCACGGTTCCGGACTGCACGCCTAGAACCGCGAGACCACCGTGGGCGGGTGTGACTATCAGCAGCACATCCCCATACCTCTATTCAATAATTAATATATGCAAATATTGTCCCATAATAAGTAGTTTTTAATGCTTGTTCAGAGACTAATTTTGATAGTTTGCTAATTATGTGCAGTGAACCGCTGATTTTATTGGATACAAAATTGATATGGTCTACCCATCTAAGATTTTTGCCTAGATATATGGCCAAAAATTTACATTTGTCAGTGTCTACTTTTTTGATGCCACTGTATTGTGAATTTTGCAATTTTCCTGGCGAATTGACTGTTCAAACAAATTTCGGGCTTGCAGCCGGTCGTCGTTCAATACTTCGCACGATATTTCAACTGGGCACCTGGCAGTCATCTTCAGGTGAGCCATCGCAGACTGGCGAAAATGTCCTCCGTTCCACAATATACAGCTTACTGTAAGTATTCTGCGCATGCGTCAAAAACTTGATAGTTGAACCACACTGCCCTCCGGCAGCGCCCTCACTGGTGGAATAGTGGAACTCAGTCGCCCTCTGCATTGCTGTTTGCCACGGCCGTTGACGCACTCTGTCATCTTCGATTTGAGCAAATCGTGGAGATGATGGGATTCCATGCACTGTCCAGCTGGTAGCCGCTGTCACGGTTTAACAGATTTTCCGCCAGTCGTACTTCTACAGATTCTTTAATAATGGAGTTCCAGAAAGACGTTGCTGTGGACAAAATCATTGCTTTCTCATACTCCATTGAATGTCCAGTAGAAATACAATGTTCAGCAGTAGCGGACTTGCTTGGCTGCAAAAGGTGGGTGTAACATTGATGTTCAGTGCAGCGTTCTTTCACGGTGTGTGTGGTTTGACCTATGTAAGTCATACCACATTGGCACGATATCTTGTAAATTCCAGCCTTTCGTAGTAACAGATTGTCCTTAACTGATCCCACAAGGTCCGCAATCTTCGATGCTGGCGGGCAGTGTGGTTCAACTATCAAGTTTTCGACGCATGCGCAGAATACTTACAGTACACTATATATTGCGGAACGGAGGACGTTTTCGCCAGTCTGCGACAGCTTACCTGAAGATGACTGGCAGGTGCCCAGTTGAAATATCGTGCGAAGTATTGGATGATGACCGGCTGCGAGCCCGAAATTTGTTTGAACAGCCACTTATATTATCAATACAGCGTTGGTATGAATTACCAAGTTTAAATGGTAATAGCTGGTATTTGCTAATATTGACTTTTAGACCTTGATCATGGAAGTAAGTAGTTATTTGACCTAAGCCATCAGTTACAACCAATGTCAGGTCATTAGTTTGTTTGCAAAAGAAAAAAAGTGAGGTATTAACTGCATAACTTACTAACTGGGTGTACAAAGGAGCCTCTAAATGATTAATGTAGAGCAGGAAAAGGAAAGGGCCCAATACGGAGCCCTTAGGTACACCATGTTTCACTGTTTCATAGCTGGATTGGAAATGTTTGATCTGACTATTAATTTCATAACTCAGCTTTGTACACTGCCTACGATTGGTTAGATAAGTGATCAGTAGTTGTATGGATGTGGCATTTACATTGTAAGTTTCCAGTTTGCTTAGTAGTAGCTCGTGGTTCACTGAGTCAAATGCTTTAGTAAGGTCTAGAAATATCCCTTCTGTCTGCATTCCATCATCCAGGGCATCATACACCCTGTGGAGAAATTCGGTAATTGTCGTAATGATACTGTGATGCGTTCTGAAACCATGCTGTGTTTCTGCTAGTAAATTATTCTTTGAGAAATAATCAATAAGCTGTGTCAACAAAATGGTTTCAAATATTTTACTGAAAATTGGTATTAATGATATGGTCCTGAAGTTTGATAGCTCTTCTTTCGATCCTTTTTTATGCACAGGCTTAACTGTACTTTTCTTCAATAAATTTGGAAATGTGTGCTGCCTGATACTAGCATTGATCATATGGGTAATTATTCCAACTAATTCCTTATTTCATTTTTTAATTATAATACTGCTCAGTCCATCCCAGCCAGATGAGGTCTTATTCTTTACGTTATCTATTATTTTTCCTATTTCCTCCACGCTCACTTCCTTAAATTCAAAAGCAGTTTTCAGCCTAGGGTAAGGCTTTACCATCCAAGTCAGACCTGTGTTATTAACTGGATTCACACCTGAAGATTCATTAAATATGTTTCAGATTTTATCTGGATCATTAATATGGTTTCTTTATTGTCGGATTCTGTCAATTTGGGCATCTAACTTAGGGGCGGCTTTGTGATATCTATCTATTATATATTCCATGAAGTCTTCCCAATATTGATTGACTGAGCTATTTCCTTATCTAGGATCTGTTTTCTTAAATTTGAGAGCTGTTCCTGAAATTGTTTTTTAGCTTGATTGTACTTATCTTTAAATATTTGCAACTTAGTTGATTTATGTAGCACACTCAGATCCTTTATATTTTGCCCTGAGTTTAATCATGCAAGCTGGAAGAGTCAGTTTGGTGTTTTTTACATTACTATTTTCCAAATTCTTTCACTGGGCAGCAAAAATTAAGGTATTGTAAAATAATATCATAAAATTTGGCCCATTTGTATTCGGACACTTTTTGCTGAAGAACTAGTTGCCATTCCTCAAATGCTAGTTTACTTTTAAAAGCATTAATGTTTTTCTCTTTAAGCATTCTTATATGTTCTATGACCTGAGTCCTTTTTGGATGCTTGTGTGTTCATAGTCTACAAATTGACATTTGTGCTCTGAGTAGTGGAAGTCCACATTTCAGCATCTAATACTATCTTTTACCTCTTTACTTAGTATTATGTAGTCTATTCTACTAGAAGTAGACTGAGTTACTCTTGTATCTGAATTTACTGCATTCATAAGATTGTAGGAGTTAAGGGCATCTATTAGCCTGCTGTTATGGTTAGTGCAAGATGTTGCCTCTATATTCAAGTCACCAAGTATTGTTACCTTGTTTGGGTCACAGTGTCCCACTAATCTACTAAAAATATCTATGAAACGGCCTAGCTCTGATTTTGGTGGACAATAAATCCCAATAATTTTCTGTTTCACCGTGCCCTTTACTCAATCTTTGATATGGAGTTCAACGCCTGTAACTGCAGTAAAACCTTCTTTAATATACAGATCTAGATGGTGTAATTTATTTATTTTGAGCTGCTCTCTAACAAATACTGCTAAACCTCCACCTTTATGATGCTGTCTACAGTAGCTATTTCCTAGGAAATGCTGCATGTGTCTCTCTGTGCTGCTAGAACTTATGGCGGTAGCCTGAAGTCTGTGAGCCATAACCAGTACAGCTTTCAATTGTTTCCAGACAATGATGATTTTCCCCTAAATCTATACACGTCAGGTGCAGTCTTTCTTACATCTTTGTCTCTATTCAGCTGTACCATAAGAAATATGCTATTAGTTTGAGCTGTCCCTAGATAATGCTGCTATGTTTCTCATGGCTATCACTCACTTGTCAAGGAGTGGAGATTGTAACTTACTTTCTCTTAACTAAATGAGAAAATTAAAATTCTTTGTATGTTTAGTTCAAATTCTGCCAAATGTTTAGCACTTTTTACAAAATTATTGAGAATGAGCATTACAATTAATTTTAATTTTTCTGTTTTCCTCATTGCAATCCCACATTCATTGTCCAAGCTAATTGTCATCCATATTTGTCAGGTACACAAGTTCTGAATTAAATTCAAGGTACTTAAGTCACTTGAATATTTAAAATTAATTAATTATTTTCTCATAAGGTTTTTTCAAAAAGTGTACTAACTATGAAATATCACATCCAACTCATCACTATGAAATCCCCCTTGCTAATGGAACTTTACAAACAAGTGCCTTCACCAACCATGGCTGAAGAGCATATTATAAATTAAAATCCCCCACTGCATTTTTCTGTCAGTATGCGAAGGCCAGTTTCAGGAACTACTCTAGGGATTTTGATATGATTTTCACTAATAGATACACTGATGCATGAGGAATATTTGTGCACATGATTTACTACCACTACACCAGACAAGCTGTTTGTCTGCAGGTCGTTAGTGCTACCCTTACAAATCCAAGGCTAGATGTTAGTTATATATAATTAAAAATCTTTCTTCAGAAACAATCTACAAATGCATATTTAACTTCAATTAAATAATTTCCATTACATATTTGGTGTTACAAATTGAAATAAAAACTTTATGACTAAAATATATAGGTTATCCCAAAACCGACTTTGATGTGTCAGAACTGCAAAAATATATATAAATGTACAAAATCTCACTTCTTGAAAATATAAATTGATGAACTGATACCCCAGTTTATGAAAATTATAGCTGAACACACTGATCCCACATTGAATAGGTTATGTGATATACCGATAGCCTGCATAATTAAAATACGTGGACAGACTACTGTCTCAGAAAACACTTGACTACCAGTATGATCTAGCATCAAGCCTGTAAAAGTCCAGTGAGAATGCAATTTAGCAGTCTCAAAAATGTCTTGGTTGTAATATTTTATTTTGTAGTTAACTGCAATTGATCAAGAATGTTAGAAACAAATATTCTTCTAGGAAGAATGTAATAGTAGCTAGAGTTGTCTCAATTATTAGAACATTTGTCTCTCATGTAACAAAGATGGTTGTTTCTCCTGCAGGTGGAAATCTTAAGAACCAAATGTGATGGATACATTACAGCCATCAGTGCAATGGGAGTGGGCAGAGTCTCTTGGAGCCTGGGTGCAGGACGTCAGAAAGCAGACCAGGCAGTGGACTTTGCTGTTGGAGTTCGCCTTTTGTGCACTGAAGGAGATAAGGTTTCATCAGGCCAGCCATGGTGTGAGGTTCATCATCGTGGGAAACAACTTGACACAGCATTAAGGCAGCAGTTAGAGGAATCAATAGTCATAAAAAATTCACCACTGACTGATAAACAAAAATCCCCAATTCTTCAGATAATATGAACCTGTGTAACTATGTGATCTCTCCCATTGTTATAATACTAGCTATGAGCTTTCCCATAGCACTATGTTTAATATCATAGTTTCAAAGTTTCCATATTATTGTAACTAACTATGCCATGATTTTTTATTTCTAAAAAAGTCAAAAGACATAGTAGAAATACCTTAGAATGACTTATGCATAGTTCTTCTATTTTGTAAGCATTCATTGATCACAAACAAATATCATTCTTTGTGAATTTATTTATGAGTTATAAAATATTTATAGAATGATATTTATTTACAAAGCTAATGGCCTTCCTTGACACCCACCATTAGCTCAAATACCTAAGAAAGGGGATGACAATAGATTTTTATACATTTTATTCTTTGTAAACAAGATATGCTTTCAAAATTTCTTTCATGAAATGTACATTACTTTCACTTTCTAAACAACTAATTTTTTAGGTGATTGCACTGTTTTAGCAGTTTTTGTGATTACTTTCACTGCCAGATATCTTGTGTTTATTCAAATGGGGACAATATATGTTCAACACCATTAGTTATAGTAATGGTGACTATTATATATCTAAAGAAAATGTGTGCTGTTCATCTAGATTTTGTGTATTCTTTGCTGAGAGATAGTTTCACTACATGAGATAATCTTATGCATGTTATAGTTCTTATTTGTAAAAATAAATATTTCTTGTTTTTCTTCTTATTACTATTATTATTAATAATAATAAAGTATAATATGCAAAAGCAGATGAAGTTTGTGCACAACATACGAGGTGTGATTGGAAAGTTTTAAGAATGGATCCGCTACTGCTTACTGGTTTGGCGGGCAGTTACACGGAGGGAGGTGGGGAGTGAGTCGTTGCCTTGTCCTTGAATGCCCTCTGACAGGAAACTGTGTTTTCTTTCGTCAGTTCATTGTGGCAGCTGGCTAAAGGTGGATCTGTTAGGGCTTGTTGCCAGATACTGTCCGCGTGGAAAATGGGCATAAAAACGGAGCAACGACTTTGTGGGAAATTTTGTTTTAAAACTGGTAAGTCAGCTTCTGAGACCTACAAACTATTAAAAACAGCTTTTGGAGATAATTTAATGAACCAGTCAAATGTTTTTGTCTGGTTCAACAGATTTAAAAATGGACGCCAATCATTTGAAAATGAACCATGGTCCGGCTGTCTTTCCACCTCAAAAACAAATGAAAATGTTGTGGAAGCTCACAATTTAGTGGGCTCTTACAATTAGGGAGATTGCTGATGAACTTAATTTAAGTTTCTATTCAGTTCAGTCAATTTTAACTGAAGATCTGAACATGCGTCATGTGTCCCCAATTCATTTCAAAAGTGTTGTCAAGTGACCAGAGGCATTACCAACTTGAAGTGTGCCAAGAACTGATTAATCGCACTAAAAATGATGCAGATTTGTTAAATAGCCTAATTACAGGTGACGAATCATGGGAATATGGATATGATCCTGAAAACAAATTGCAGTCTTCGCAGTGGATGACTCCAGGTTCACCATGACCAAAAAAAGTAGGACAAAGTCAGTCGAAGCTGAAGACAATGTTGGTGATTTTTTTCGATTCTACCAGTATAGTACATCATAAATTTACCCCTGGAGGAGAGACAGTTAACCAGGAATACTACAAATGTGTCCTTGAGTATTTGAGCAGAAAGGTGCAGAAGAGAGAGTCTGCACTGTGGAAAGACAGGAGTTGGGTGCTACACCATGACAATGCTCTAGCTCATTGTGCCTTCTCCATTGTTGAATTTTTTACCAAATTCAAAATTCCTGTGCTTCCACAACGGCCATATTCCCAATTTGGCCCCTGCGAACTTCAACCTGTTTCCTAAACTGAAATTTTCACTGAAAGGGAAGTGATTTGACTTGATTGAAGACATCCAGGCAAATATGGAGAGTATCCTTAATGGACTTCAGGAAAAAAATTTCCAAGAATGTTTCCAAAATTGGAAACACCATTGAAGTTGGTGTGTTCAGTCAGGAGGGGACTGTTTTGAAGGAGATGCATCACAGTAGCATGTGAGTACCACCATTGTACAATTACAAGTGCATTCTTAAAACTTTCCAATTACACCTCTTATGTTCTAACCAAAGAACACTGCAATTTACTGCTGGAACTGTACATACACATGGAAGACAAGGTACAATACAATTAACAATACACAAGTGGCTGGTGGAGCCTTGTGCTCCACCCAACACAGACATTAGTTCCAACAGCTGACAGTCTGTGATTGCAGCTACTGTCATATTAGCAGGCCGGGTAGCCTCTAATGGCCAAATGAAGCACAAACTTCATGCATGAAGTATAAAGTGGTACACACACGGAACTCAGAGCACTCCTCTTCCTTTGTGAAGAAATAAGCATTGTGCTGACATCCATTTCTTCTATGGACAACTTAGGTTGTCGAGTCATGCGATGCGCTGCTGCCAGTGCATAGTGTCAGAAGTGGTGTGAGTGCAGACAAGTGACGCTGGCACAACCTCCATTTCCACATTTGAGTTCAAATCCAGCAAAGGAGAAGGTGGCAGAACAGATGGTGCCAGATGCAATGGAGGTGGGAGCAGTTGATGCATCAACTGTAACAGCACAGGAGCTTGGGTCTCACTGTGACACCCCCCCCCCCCCCCCCCGACAGCTTAGAGGGCTCCCACAGCAGAGGCAACAGTTGTGAGAATGTCAACAGTGGCGTTGGAGAAGGCAGGGGCACTGGCCATGATGTAGATGACAACTGGGCAGATGGAAGGTGCAAGGGTGATGGGGGCACACCCGGTGCGCAGCTGCCCATGAGAGGTTGTAGCTGGTCAACATGTTGCAACTCCCTCCCCTCAGCTGTTCAGACAACATAGAGGCATCAATAATGGGTACTCTCGATCACCACCAGCACCCATTTTGGCCAACAGCCGAACCCAACAGCCTAAACAGCTGTGCCAGGCCGGAAGCATAGCAGTGCTAGTGCCAGAGGATGGCCTGGTGTCGACCGAAGTAGATGTAGCAGAGTCCAGGGTGATAACTGTGCAACAACTCTGTCAGACTCTTATTGCTAACAGGAGTGAACCTATAAGAACTGAGAACCTGGCCAAGAACTATTTCTGATGACACGTCTGAAATGTATTTTGTCATCTGAGTTTTAAATGTTTGTACTAGTCATTCTGCTTTCCCATTTGATTGAAGGAGGAAAGAAGCAGCTATGGCATGGTGAACACCACTTTTTGTTCACAAAAATCTTCACATTCCTGAGATATGAACTGGTGGCTGTTGTGTGAATCTATTGTATACGGAAGACTTTCCATTGCAAAAATACTTAACAAAGCTGAAATTATTGCTGCTGTGGAAGTAGGCAGACCATGCAGCACATACAGAAACCTAGACTAAGCATCAATTACAACAAGACATTAGAAATTCAAGAAATGTTCTGCAAAATCTACATGAATTTGTTCCTGAGGCTGTTGTGGATTTGTTCATGGTCACAAAGGGTTTTGATAAAGCCCAAATGAGGTATTGGTAACTAGAAGGCATTTAGATTTCTCATAGAGCAACATCTGTAAATGTGCATCTGCCAAGTTAATCTCTGGAAAATAATGGACCCCCAGTAATTTTGCTAACAGCTGCTCAGAGCACAGCAAAGGATAGATATCAATGATTGACTATGCATTAATAGATTTTTTTTAAATCGTTGCAGAGGTGTAATTTACCAGGAGGAAGTTTGACTATCAGCAATGGTGGTGACCATACACTGGAAGAAATATATCAAATAACAGCAATTTACTTGACCCCATAAAGTTACCAGTATCAGGCGGGCCCAGGACAAAAGAACATGGGCAGAGAGTTCCATCATAATATGAGACTGAAATTTTGTTGCACAACCCAGCTGTGGAAAAAATAGAGAGGGAAATTTGGTAGAGAGAACATCTACCTATTGATATGGAACTTGATCAGAAACCAAATGCACTTCATCATCAGTGGAGAATCCAAAAGCAACCAGACCAAACAGATTTTCATTGTAAGCATTGTGCACAACTAAGAATGTCAATGAACAAACCACAGCTTTGTAAGTCACAAATGCAGAAAACTGTCCAAGAATGGGAATCTGTTGTTTGTTATAACTTAACAGCAAAGTCTGAGAATTCATCAACGCTGCTGCTGCACCCATATCCACCTGCATTCCCAATGGTTCATTAAACACAATCACTACAATGTATGGCTTGCTTTGAGAGTCTATCACTGCTTACGCATTGTTCACATCCTTGTTCATTCTGCCTGCACATAGGTCTGGAAGGGATTTACATATAGAAGCAATGTGTCCTTCCTTACGGCAACTAGCACATATTGTTCAGCACTTGGGACATGCAGTCAGTCTGTGTTGAATGAAGCAGTATGTGTATGAACACAGTGGAGCATGAGGCTATCGCTGTTGTGATGTAGACTGTTGTTGTTGCAAATGGTGGTTACCTATACAACCCTGAGACATCTGCTGGACTGCTGCAATAGCATCTACATTCCCTTGTGAACTGACTGAACGCTGGGAGGGGTGATGAGGGGAACTGATTTCTGAAACTTCAGACCAGTCTTCTGTTTGACTACATGCAGCTCATGAAACTTCAAATGACTGATCTATGCTCAATATTTCCATAAACATAGAACTTTCACACTGTAGAATTTCCTCTCAAACTTACCTATCAGCAGCAAAATGTGTGATTGCATCACAAACCATTTCCTCTGCACAGTATTTCTTACGAACATTTACACAAAATTACAATGACAGCAAAGTCCATTCTGTTCCAATACCCATGCTCTGTATGACTGTTTTGGGTGATTTTGGCAGCACTAAAACTCCATGAGAGCAGCAATAACATGAGTACATTTACAGGGTTAGGTAGAAAGTAACTCACACATTGATCAAAAGAAAGATTTGAAAGGAGTGAGGTGACACAACTGATTCATGCAAGGTTAAATCCACAAAAAAGGGCCTTGCACAAGTGTATATCTGTTACCCCACATTCCTGGAAATATTGTCACAGGCATTTTTTGTAAGCATCCCAGTCTTCTGCTGCATCGTTGTATGCAGGGAACAGCAGCAGAGATGTTGGGGCTGCAGGTTGTGCTAATGCAGTTCTTAAATAGCAACTGTCAGTGCCTGCTTCTGCTCAAGAAGAGGTTTAAGCACTGCCTCCATGGAAATTAAACTCAGAGGATCAATGACTGAAGTAGAACACGTGGATTCGAATACCATACTCATTGGCAAAAAAGTGTTCCAACACAAGAACACTGTAATTTATTGGTCAGACAGTCCACATGCATGGAAGACAAGGCACAATACAATTAACAATATGTAAGTGGCTGATGGAGCGTTTTGCTTCAGTCTATATAGACATTAGTTCCAACAGGGGGAGTAGCCAGCAGTCTGCGCAGACAGCTGCTGTCCCGTTAGCAGGCCTGGTGGCCCCTAGTGGTTGAATCAAACATGAATGTCACAGGAAAAGTACGAAGTGGTGTGCACACAAAATTGGTAGTTACAGCAACATGTATTCATGAGGCACAAATAAACATTTTTATGCATTTCAGTCTTTGTTCTATATAAAAGTGTAGAACAGAAAGCTTTTGATACTAACACACAGTACTTGGCTGATGTGCCACTAGTTTTAGTTAGATTATACCCTCTTTTGAGCATTTTGTTGTGTAATGATCGAAACAAAATCTTAACTATGTTTTTGCTTTTATGTATGGGCTATTTCTTCCCCCAATTTGTTCTCAGTTGTCACAACAAGGATCAATGGAAAGTGCCACTGCTGACATTTAGTTGACTATGGTTGAGTGTGTGGGATCTGAAAATCAAGCAATTATCTCCAGGGAATCAGTGATGATGTTTCTGTGATTTGTACACTTAAAATACAAAAAGTGGCTTATTTATCAGCTACACATATTGATGCAACGTGGTTTTAGTCTCATTCAAACTATGTGTTACTGACTTTTTCCTACTGGCAGTGTATATCAGCAGTGGCAATTCTGCATCATGTTCTAATGACAGCATAGGTCTTGTATTACAATAAATATTATGAAATTATGGATGGCACAGCAATGGGATCACCACTTTCTCTGGCAGTCACGAATTTCTTCATGGAGCACTTTGAAGAGCAGGCTCTGAACTCCACGGCATTCCATGTATCTTGCTTCCTAAGTTACGTCAATGACACCTTCCTCATAAATTCTGTAGTTTCCATCAGAATATAATTGGTCTGAGAAACAAACTGGACCAGTTTTCTGTTTACATTAATGGCACTGATGCAATAAACAATGCCCATATATTACATTTTACTGAACATCATTTGACGGGAAGGATTGAAATGGGGCAATTCCTGAATGAATTTGTTACCATTTTTGAAGCTGTATTTCCCAAGAGAATTTCAAAGAACACCAGTCTGAGTGATTACAAGAGACATGGCTCACTAAGGGAATCAAAACATCCTGTAAAACAAAGAGAATTCTTTATGTCTCACTCAGAAATTCTAACAAACCTCAGGATAGGGAGCACTACAAATTATACTGTAGCATACTAAAGAGTATCATTAATAATACAAGAGCATATTTATTAAATCTGAAACTGGCAATTCAAATAATAAAATAAAAACTATAAGAGGGAGCTGGAAAATAAGTGTCCCCTGTTGACTGTGGGTAGAGTTGTGTGGTATGGGCGAAACATGACACTTCATCAGGCTTCCGAAAGAAGTTCAAAAGCACTCCGTCTGCAGATAAAGTGCTATTCACCATTTTCTGGAACGCCAAAGGAGTTTTGCTGCTGGATTTTCTGGAGGATGCAACCATCAATGCCGCACAGTACTGTGCCACTCTGTCGAAACTGAAAGATGTGATTCAGAAAAAGCGGCCTGGCCTTCTCAGATTTGGAGTTCTGCTGTTGGATGACAATGCGAGACCACACACAGCAACAGCAATGCAAAACCATATTGCAACTCTTGGTTGGGAGTGCCTACGCCATCTGCCTTACAGTCCGGATCTCGCACCAAGTGACTTCCATCTGTTACCTGATTTGAAGAAGACTCTCAGCAGAAGGCACTTTGGCAGCAATGCTGACGTCAAACAAGCCGTTCAATGCTTCTTGCGTATGCAAAGGCCCTGATTTTTTCCTGGAAGGCTTTTTGAAGTTTATAAAGCGGTATGACAAATGTCTCAATGTACTTGGAAATTATGTAGAAAAATAAAGGTATGTTGTATCTTTAATATCTCATTCTTTTTGGCAGTAGCAGATCAAATTGGTTATAGAGGATCTAGAGTTGAAGCCATGAGTCTTCTACAAAAAGCAGTACAGAATGAAATTAGTCAGATACATGTACTGTACCCTATATTACAACTGAAGAGATTGAGAGGGTAGTACGGCAAGAGAAAGATAAAAATCCCACTGATGTGGATAATATGTCTTTCAAAGTACTGAATCACATCAAGGCACTGTCCCTAATAGACTCAAATATGCAATTTTGAAACCACTGTTCAAAAAAAGTGATAAAGCTGATGTTTCCAACTACCAGCCAATTCCATTGTAACAAGTCTCTCTAAAATCCTAGAGGAAATAATGTTCAAGAGAATCATGTTATTGTTGTTATGGTCTTCAGTCCTGAGACTGGTGTGATGCAGCTCTCTATGCTACTCCATCCTGTGCAAGCTTCTTCATCTCCCAGCACATACTGCAACCTACATCCTTCTGAATCTGTTTAGTGTATTCATCTCTTGGTCTCCCTCTACGATTTTTACCCTCCATGCTGCCCTCCAATGCTAAAGTTGTGATCCCTCGATGCCTCAGAACATGCCCTACCAACAGGTCCCTTCTTCTTGTCAAGTTGTGCCACAAACTCCTCTTCTCCCCAATTCTATTCAATACCTCCTCATTAGTTATGTGATCTACCAATCTAATCTTCAGCATTCTTCTGTAGCACCAAATTTTGAAAGCTTCTATTCTCTTTTTGTCCAAACTATTGATCATCCATGTTTCACTTCCATACATGGCTACACTCCATACAAATACTTTCAGAAACAAGAGAATCATGGATCACGTTAATAAGAATAAAATAAAGAGAATCATGGTAATAAGAATAAAATAAAGAGAATCATGGATCAACTTACTAAGAGTAAAATCCTTAATAAAAACCAGTTTGGATTCAAAAAGGGTACTTCAACTGAACACACCATTTTCTCTTTTGTCAACCAACTTCTTGAATCCATAAACAATAAAATGTCACCAGCTGGAATCTTCTGTGATCTGTCAAAAGCATTCCACTTTGTAGATCACAAAAATTTACTTACAAAGGTTGGGCACTATGGATTAAATGGTAAAGTATGGATGTGGCTTGAGTCATAACTAGATGACAGAAGGTAGAAGGTACTATTGAACAATTCTGCCAGAGCACCTGCCTGCTCTGACTGGGGCACAGTAAAATGTGAAGTACCACAGGGCTCAGTGCTTCGCTCCTTACTTTCCCTCATCTTTATCAATGATCTGCCATACTGTATGACACAAAAATAACACTTCACCACTGTTTGCTGATGACGCAACCATTTTGATTGGCAGAACACCCAACTGCAATCTAGAGAACCATGCAACCACTGTATTCAAAGGAGATCTAGATAGGTTCACTTCTAGTGGTCTGTCACTCAATGTTAGCAAGATTCAATTCATTCAGTTTCAAACAGCAAATAAAAAACAGTAGAATATTGAAATAAAATATGGTGAGGAAGGAATATTGAGAGTTTAGTATTCCCAATTCCTGGGATTACACATAACAACAATCTAAACTGATCAGTTCATATCGATTATCTATGTAAAAGATTGAATTCAGGATCATTTGTCATACACTCTCGGAAAAAATTTAATCTACACCCCTAGGATATTTCCATTTGCTTATGACATATGGTATCATATTTTGTGGCAACCAGTCATGAGCAAACAAAGTCTTTATTGCACAGAAAACAGTCATCATAATTGTGGCTACATTGCACCCCAGATGCTCCTGCAGAAAGTTATTCAAATAGCTACATTTTTTTCACTAATGTACTTGTGAACCATAATTATGTTGTTTTTGTTGTGGTCTTCAGTCCTGAGACTGGTTTGATGCAGCTCTCCATGCTACTCTATGCTGCGCAAGCTTCTTCATCTCGCAGTACCTACTGCAGCCTACATCCTTCTGAATCTGCTTAGTGTATTCATCTCTTGGTCTCCCTCTATGATTTTTACCCTCCACACTGCCCTCCAATAGTAATTTGGTGATCCCTTGATGCCTCAGAATATGCCCTACCAAATGTTCCCTTCTTCTAGTCAAGTTGTGGCACAAACTCCTCTTCTCCCCAATTCTGTTCAATACCTCCTCATTAGTTATGTGATCTACCCATCTAATCTTCAGCATTCTTCTGTAGCACCACATTTCGAAAGCTTCTATTCTCTTCTTGTCTAAACTGTTTATCATCCATGTTTCACTTCCATACATAGCCACATTCCATACAAATACTTTCAGAAACGACTTCCTGACACTTAAATCAATACTCAATGTTAACAAATTTCTCTTCTTCAGAAACGCTTTCCTTGCCATTGCCAGTCTACATTTTATATCCTCTCTACTTCGACAATCATCAGTTATTTTGCTCCCAAAATAGCAAAACTCCTTCACTACTTTAAGTGTCTCATTTCATAATCTAATTCCCTCAGCATCACCCGACTTAATTTGACTACATTCCATTATCCTCATTTTGATTTTGTTAATGTTCATCTTATACCCTCCTTTCAAGACACTGTCCATTCCGTTCAGCTGCTCTTCCAAGTCCTTTACTGTTTCTGACAGAATTGCAATGTCATCGGCGAACCTCAAAGTTTTTATTTCATCTCCATAGATTTTAATGCCTACTCTGAACTTTTCTTCTGTTTCCTTTACTGCTTGCTCAATATACAGATTGAATAGCATCAGGGAGAGGCTACAACCCTGTCTCACTCCCTTCCCAACCACTGCTTCCCTTTCATGTCCCTCCACTCTTATAACTGCCATCTGCTTTCTGGACAATTTGTAAATAGCCTTTTGCTCCCTGTATTTTACCCCTGCCACCTTCAGAATTTGAAAGAGAGTCAACAATGTCAAAAGCTTTCTCTAAGTCTACAAATGCTAGAAACGCAGGTTATCTTCTAAGATAAGTCGTAGGGTCAGTATTGACTCACGTGTTCCAACATTTCTACGGAATCCAAACTGATCTTCCCCGAGGTCAGCTTCTACCAGTTTTTCCATTCGTCTGTAAAGAATTCGCGTTAGTATTTTGCAGCTGTGACTTATTAAACTGATAGTTTGGTAATTTTCACATCTGTCAACCCCTGCTTTCTTTGGGATTGGAATTATTATATTCTTCTTGAAGTCTCAGGGAATTTCACCTGTCTCATACATCTTGCTCACCAGATGGTAGAGTTTTGTCAGGACTGGCTCTCCCAAGGCTGTCAGTAGTTCTAATGGAATGTTGTCTACTCCCGTTGCCTTGTTTTGACTTAGGTCTTTCAGTGCTCTGTCAAACTCTTCACACAGTATCATATCTCCTATTTCATCTTCATCTACATCCTCTTCCATTTCCATAATATTGTCCTCAAGAACATCGCCCCTGTATAGACCCTCTATACACTCCTTCCACCTTTCTGCTTTCCCTTCTTTGCTTAGAACTGATATTCATGCAAGTGGTTCTCTTTTCTCCAAAGAACTCTTTAATTTTCCTGTAGGCAGTATCTATCTTACCCCTCATGAGATAAGCCTCTACATCCTTACATTTGTCCTCAAGCCATCCCTGCTTAGCCATTTTGCACTTCCTGTCGATCTCATTTTTGAGACGTCTGTATTCCTTTTTGCCTGCTTCATTTACTGCATTTTTATATTTTCTCCTTTCATCAATTAAATTCAGTATCTCTTCTGTTATTCAAGGATTTCTACTAGCCCTCATCTTTTTACTTACTTGATCCTCTGCTGCCTTCACTATTTCATCCCTCAAAGCTACCCATTCTTCTTCTACTGTATTTCTTTCCCCCATTCCTATCAATTGTTCCCTTATGCTCTCCCTGAAAATCTGTACAACCTCTGGTTCTTTCAGTTTATCCAGGTCCCATCTCCTTAAATTCCTACCTTTTTGCAGTTTCTTCAGTTTTAATCTACAGTTCATAACCAATAGATTATGGTCAGAGTCCACATCTGCCCCTAGAAATGTCTTACAATTTAAAACCTGATCCTAATCTCTGTCTTACCATTATATAATCTATCTGAAATCTTTTAGTATCTCCAGGGTTCTTCCATGTATACAACATTCTTTCATGATTCTTGAACCAAGTGTTAGCTATGATTAAGTTATGCTCTGTGCAGAATTCTACCAGACGGCTTCCCCTTTCATTTCTTAGCCCCAATCCATATTCACCTACTACGTTTCCTTCTTTTCCTTTTCCTAATGTTGAATTCCAGTCACTCATGACTATTAAATTTTTGTCTCCCTTCACTACCTGAATTATTTCTTTTATCGCATCATACATTTCATCAATTTCTTCATCATCTGCAGAGCTAGTTGTCATATAAACTTGTACCACTGTAGTAGGTGTGGGCTTCGTGTCTATCTTGGCCACAATAATGCATTCACTATGCTGTTTGCAGTAGCTTACCTGCACTTCTATTTTTTTATTCATTATTAAACCTACTCCTGCATTACCCCTATTTGATTTTGTATTTATAACCCTGCATTCACCTGACCAAAAGTCTTGTTCCTCCTGCC
This sequence comes from Schistocerca americana, assembly GCF_021461395.2. Taxonomy (NCBI): domain Eukaryota; kingdom Metazoa; phylum Arthropoda; class Insecta; order Orthoptera; family Acrididae; genus Schistocerca; species Schistocerca americana. The sequence continues at coordinate 350,981,698 of NC_060125.1, read as the reverse complement.
ACCAAACTTCACTAATTCCCACTATATCTAACTTTAACCATCCATTTCCCTTTTTAAATTTTCTAACCCTTCTGCCCGATTAAGGGATCTGACATTCCACGCTCCTATCCGTAGAACGCCAGTTTTATTTCTCTTGATAACGACGTCCTCTTGAGTAGTCCCCGACTGCAGATCCGAATGGGGGACTATTTTACCTCCGGAATATTGTACCCAAGAGAATGCTATCATCATTTAATCATACAGTAAAGCTGCATGCCCTCAGGAAATATTACGGCTGTAGTTTCCCCTTGCTTTCAGCCATTCGCAGTGCCACAACAGCATGGCCGTTTTGGTTAGCGTTACAAGGCCAGATCAGTCAGTGATCCAGGCTGTTGCCCCTGCAACTACTGAAAAGGCTGCTGCCCCTGTTCAGGAACCACACATTTGTCTGGCCTCTCAACAGATACCCCTCCGTTGTGGTTGCACCTACAGTACGGCTATCTGTATCGTTTGGGCACACAAGCCTCCCCACCAATGGCAATGTCCATAGTTCATACAATTTCAAAACAAACAGTGAATATCATTCATGATACAAGAAGTAAATGTTATCTTCACAAAGATATAAAAAAATCTCAGTGTGCTACAGGAAGGAGTACATTATTCAAGCTTAAAAGTATACAATAAACTTCCAATTCATGTTAAATCAGTCATTGGTGATATGACCAAATTCAAAAAACTGCTGGAACTTTATCTTTTGGATAGTTCTTTTTATTTTTTAAAGGAATTTTTTGACAGTGTGTAACAATTAGTACAATGTGTTTAATTTCAAGCATTCCTGTAAGAACTGACTTTGTAGCACTGGCATATCAACTGATGACAGAATGCTTTTTGTATGTATTAGAATGTAAGACATAATTTGTTTGTGTGATCCTTATTACTAGTATAATCTGCATTGTTGTCTAATCACTTGAACCTCATGTATCTGTTTATATATGATTAAGTTTGTAAGCCTCGTGACCACTTACGTATGGATATTACTGTAATAATCTGACACATTCTACATCCTAGTGATACACTCCCATCAAGCATCTATGGAACATGAAAATAAATAAATTAAATAAATGATATACCTTCGCTGTTAAAATACACTGCAACAGCTTCTTGATCACATGAACGGTGTCCACCCCAACATTAAATTTACCATTGACATGGAGAAGGATGGCAAGCTATGATTCTGGGATATTTCAGTTGAGTGAAGGGCAGGAGGCCGACTTGGTCATTCAATGTACAAGAAACCAATGAACACTGATCAGTACTTCAATACTGATAGTTTTCACTACCCTGTACACAAGAATGCAGTTCTGAACACATTAATAGACGGAGAAAAAGTTATTTCCAATAACCGATACATACAGTCTGAACTGTAGCACTTGAGACATGCGTTCAATGAGAATGGTTATAGCAAGAGAGACATTGCAAATGCTTTCATATGTCACCAAAGAAGGATGCCTTATGAATCAGCAGAAGAGGCCAAGCCGGCTGCTTTCCTGCCATACAGCGGGGCAAAGAGCAGCAAGTTAGGAGATATGCTGTGGAGACATGAACTGAGACCAGTATTCTCACCCACCCCCAAGATACCAGATATGCTGCACCCTGTTAAAGATAACTAGCTCTTCATGTGCTCAGTGTGTATGGTGCCCCTTGCAAATGTGACAGCATCTGTATAAGTCAGACTGTTCACACAGTTGCAGAACGTTTTACCAAGAACAACTGACATATTACACAAAGGGAGCTCGACAAGTCAGCCATAAAAGAGCATTGCCAGGCAAACAGACACAAAATATACTTTGAAAACAGAAGGGTCTTGGTTCATGTGTCAACATACTGGAATTCCTTTCTAAAAGAAGCAGCTGAGATTAGAATGAACAGAAACTATTTTAACAGAAACCAGGGATACTTACTTAGGAGGGTATTAGGGTGGGCTTTGGTGTCAAAAGGACGGAATGATAGATGCCTGATGCTTGTAGGGAGATGAGAGTGACAGTTTCAAATGTGGTGCCGAACCTTCACACCACCTGACGTCACTAAGTCCTGTGGCAGACTGGAGCTGCTATGAGCTGCCCAACTCACCTTCAGTGCACGTGTCATTTTGGCCCTCTCTTATTTGTGCCAGACTTCATAATCATGGCTATATAAGTGGAAATCCATGTTAGCCTTGGCAGTCAGTGATGGCAGAGATAGCTGTTGGAAGCTCAAGAATTTTATTTCAGTTCATGTGGCTTGAAAACTGAGAAGATTTTATTCATATTTGCAATGTGTGACACATCATTTATTCTACTTCCATTCAGTTCAACAGTGACATTATCCTGCTTTGTGGCTGTTTGTCCTGTTTCTTGTTTTATTACATTCCATGTAGCCTTAAGCCTGTTGTCGGAATTACTGATTTCTGACATTATGTGCATGTTCCTTGATTTTTTAGTTACTTTTATTAGTAATTTTGAAAAGGATACATTTTCCTTTTCATGTTTTTTTTTATTTTTTAATTTGTTTTTTGTTCTATCTGATTAGCTTATGTGGAAAGCTATTTTCATGTAATGATATGTATTTGTCATGGAACAGGTTAAATTTTATGTTAGAGTATGGTTCATCACATATTTCATCCCAGATCAGTTGTTGTGAACTATTCTTAAAAACATTCATCCTGGAGTTATCAATTATTCTAACTGATTTCCACTGAGGAGCATCAATACTGTAAGACAGTGTGTTGTTTATCCCAACTAACAGTACATCATTGTCAGAGAGAACATTTGTTGGTGGGTAAACAGTTATTTTCTTGCTTTGAGCTTCACCAAAGAAAATGTTATCAATTAGAGTCCTCTTGTCTTTATCTATACACACTGGAAAGGTAATTACTGACATAAAATAGTAGGATCAAAATAGGGTTCCCAGATCATTTTTCTATCATATTCCTTTAGAAAATCTACATTGAAGTCATCACAGAGTATTAACTGCTTGCTGCTGTCTGACAGATAGCATAGTAAGGAATCCAGATACCTCATAAACAGTTCAAACTTCCCCACTGGGGATCTATATATAGTTACAATTAAAAGCAAACAGTTTTTCAGTATTAGTTCACTAGCACACATTTGTATGTGCTGATCGCTACATAATCTACTCCTTTCGAGGTTTTTGAAGTTCTGCTGTGCCTTAATATATGTAACAAATCCTTCTTTTCCCATATTAGTTCTGCATGAGTAAGCTGCTGTAAAATAGCTGTTATTACAATCTAAACAATTTATCTTCACAAGCATGTAAAAACTTGCACATCTAGCCTGGTGCAGGGCTGCCAACAATTGCACTGATGGAAAAAGGCACAACTTCAAAAAATAATTAATGCAGAGCAATGAAATTTCAGGAATACATTTGTCTAGATAACATATTTAAGTGATTAACATCGCAAGATTGCAGGTTAGTGTAACTGCGAGATAAGCCATTGCTAATGTAAAATGCTGGTTCATTAATGACCAGTGTGACTGCCAGAATTTTGAATGCAATCATGCAAATGTGCATGCATTGTGTTCTACAGGTGTTGGATCTCAGGTTGTGGGATGGGGTTGTATGCCTGTTGCTCTTGGTCAATCAATACCCATTTGTGGATGATGCTGGAGTTGTCTCAGATGATGACCTATATGTACTCAACTGGAGACGCAAGATGTTGACACTTTGTAGAGCACACTGGATTGCATCAGCTGTATGTGCATGAGCATTATCCTGTTGGAAACAACCCCCTGGATTGCTGCTCATAAATGGCAGCACAGTAGGTTGAATCAACAGATTTATATACAAATTTGCAGCCAGGGTGTGTGGGGTAACCATGAGAGTGCTCCTGCTCTCATCTAAAGTCACAACCCAGACCATAACTTGAGTTGTAAGTCCAGTGTGCCTAGCATGCAGACAGGTTGGTTGCATGCCCTCAACTGGCCTCCTCCTGGGTTCACCCAGCCATCACTGGCACCAAGGCAGAACCAGATTTCATCAGAAAATACAACAGACCTCACCCTGCCCTAGAATGAGCTCTCACTTGAAACCACTGAAGTTGTAAATAGCGGACGTTTGGGGTTAGTGGAAAGCACGCTATAGGGATATCCTTCAAGTAACCAATTTGTAATGGTTTGTTGTGTCACTGTGGTACCAACTGCTGCTCAAATTGCTGCTGCAGATCCATTATGATGGACCAGAGCCATATGCCAAACATGATGATCTTTCCTTTCGGTAGTGCCATGTGGTCATCCTGAGCCTGGCTGTCTTGTGACTGTATGTCCTCATGATCATTGCTACCGGCAGTCATGTATGTTGGCTAAATTCCTGCCAAGTCTTTCTGCACTATGACAGAAGGAACATCTAGCTTTTTGTCACCCTATTACATGACCTCATCCAAACTCAGTGAGGTATTGATAATGGTGTTTGTGTTGCCTTAAAAGCATTCTTGACTAATATCAACTAAGCTGTCTCATAGGTAACTAACAACTGTTACAGCCTATGTTCAAAGGAACCTAAATTTGCGTCCTCATAGTGGTGCTAGTAGTGCTACTGTTATGTGACTGGTGCAAAATTTGAATAGACATAATCTTTCAGATGTAGAAACACATCTACCAACTTTCATGTATGTCGCAAAACTTCTTCTTGGTGTTGTTATTTTTTTCAGTCAGTGCAGTCTACTAATGATGCTTACAAATATATGAAGCAAAATAGGGCAAGATCAATTTGTGAAATAACATGGAAGGATATTAGAATATCTTCTAAGAACTGAGGAAATTGCAATGGAAGGTGATGCTTACTCACTGATAATAAGAATTATTTAAACAGGACCAGATAACCTGAAATTTAGGGAATAGGAATTATGGTAACTATGAAGGGATTTTGGAGATGTTGTGGTAGCAAGCATGAAAGGAACTTAAGACAAACTTCAGTAATATTTTTATATGACCAACATTACATATGACAGGATCTTCTTTTGTACATAACAAATTTATATAATTTAACTGCCACTAACAGCCTGATTAACTCAGAACTGCAGTGCAGCTAATTGTGAGAAATTGTCACTGTGACATAAACATTATGTACAGATTACAGGCTTTGTCCTTATCTCTAATGTAGGTAACAATCATATATCACACAGTCATTTCACAAAATATAAATATGAAAATATCTGCTTAAATGTATTATTTACAAATACAGTAAACATCAGATAAAATTTCCATAAATTCATTTTTTAATCTTATACACATAACAGTAGTCTCAAATGGCCTAAAAGTGTTTACACTTCAGCTTCAAAAGATTAAATAAAAAACATAGGTCACATATTGGACTGAAATGGAGTGGAGAGGTGAGTGGTTACTTCATTCCTTAGATATTCTTCACATCTTTTTAAGTTTTTTGGAGAACATGTATTGCATTTTAAAATACAGTACTAAAGTATCAAGCAACATTGACATTCTACTGGATGAATGAATAGCTGGTGTATCGTTCCAAATCTTAGTAATTGACAGTTCTGATATATTATATAATACAGTGATACACAATAAATTAAGAATAAATAACTACACAATTGTTGTAGCTGGTGGCAGGCATTTTGCTGCTGCCTAGAGAGTATCCTCCAGAAATAATTGTGGCCTGAATAATCTTATCTGCATGCAGATAGAATGCTTTACTTTCAGAAGAGAAATAATTTTTTAATCAATCAGTCATCTGCTTAAAATTAAAAATTTTAAAATTATATCACAGACAATCCCATTAAAACAGAGAAATGGGAATCAAAGTGCATTAAAGCAAACTTATATTTTTTTCTTTAATTCATTTTTTTCAAAGCAATATGTTAAAGTAACTGCAGCAGTGTGGTGGTTTCTGCTGATTCATCCTTTAATGATACTAATTCTATCAAAGCCTCTTACATTAGAAAAATTTCTGTGCTCGGTGACTAATTGTTAAATAGGGCACTTAATAAAAAGCACTTAGAGCATTCGAGTATCCATGAAAAGACAAAGGAATTATTTGAGAATTGTAACAACAGTAGGTGATTTCGTGCATCTGTCTCATTGACAAAACTGCTACAGGCAACTGCAGTCCATATGAGGAAGCCAGGACACTACATACACACAAAACACATCATTTACACATGATCTTATCATGTCTCAGATCCTTATGGACGCGAATACATCTCTCTAAATATATTGGCCCCCATTCATAATACTTTTTCCTTTGGCTTCAATGACAGTTCTCAAATTCTGGAACATCATGATCTTGACAAACTAAAGTTTTTTTGTTTTTTGCTTTGCACACAAATATTCATATTGAATCCAAAACTCCACCAGTGAGCATTGCTGCATAATGATTGAGAACCTGACAAGAAACAGAAAACGTATATTAAAATATTAGTGAAAACATGAAAAGAAATCAGTTGGTTAAGTTACTCATTTACTAATCCTTAAAAACAAAGCAATATATGAAAACTACAGTCGAACATGATAAGAAAATTCTACATAGCAAACAGACCATGGTTAGCCTAATGGCAGCAATAAAATGAAGGTTTGCTTCAAATAGAAGACAGAGAGCAAAGGTGTCAGAGAATTTGCTTGACAAGGAACAGCTTAATTTACGGTTGCATCCACAGATTATCAGCTGACAGTCTTTATACCTTCATACGTCTGTCTCACTACTTTCTACTGAAGATGCAAAAGATTGCATTTGAATGTGTATCAGTAAGATTTAGGCAAGAATATGAAATTTCAATTGATCTCCTCCACCCCTCCCCTCTTCCCCCTCATATTATTCAGTCTGTCAATGATCCCATTTTGTGCAGGTCTTTTGTTCATGTTATGATTGCTACCAATTGCTGATCAGATTTTTCCCCATCTTTTTTATTATAATTTCATTCTGAAGTCCTTATCCTTCATCTGAGCAGCTGCATTCACATTTGCAGAAAATGTCAGGTAAATGGGTGATGTTCATGTTCACGTTATATGTATACAGTGTTTGGCACTCATGGAGATGCATACAGAATAGCTTAAGTGGGGATGGAATGCCATCTGGGGTGATGAGGGAGGATTTTGGGTGAGATATCTGCAACCTCATAGCATAATTAGAAGGTGATGAAACCCTGGTGAGGGGTATAATTGAGTTTGTCAAAGAATGAATAATATTGCATTATAAAACAATGAAAAGTCCAGGTTGGAATATTGACAATATTATGCAAAGGATAGATTGTTACTCACTGTAAAGATGATATTCTGAAATGCAGACAGGCTTGATGAAAAGACTGTTATATATAAGCTTTCAGCAAAAGCCTTCTTCAGAAAAGAAAAATGCACAAACATTTGCACAAGCAAGCGCACCTCACACACATGAGCACTATCTGTGGCCGCTCCAGTCAAACTCTGCCAGAGTGGCCAGGAATAGCAACCATGAGTGTGTGAGGTGTGCTTGCATGTGTGAATCTGTGTGCTTTTTTCTTTTCTGGACAAGGCTTTGGCCGAAAACTTACGTGTTAAAATTTTTTTATCATATCTGTCAGCAACTCAATGTGTTATCTTTACAGTGAGTCACAATCTATCTCTTTCATAGTATTATTGCATTTAAAGATAGTTAGTGTGTGTGTGTGTGTGTGTGTGTGTGTGTGTGTGTGTGTGTGTGTGTGTGTGTGTGTAAGGCCTTGTTGGCCGAAAGCTTATTTTGTGACAGTCTTTTTCTTGTGCCTATCTGCGACTCAGCATCTCCACTGTATGGTGCGTAGCAACTATCCTTTTCATGATACTGTTACATTCCATCCTGAATTTTCCACTGTCTGAAATCAGTGATACTGTACCTGAAAGGCTAATGTGATTTCTGGATTTGTTGTGAGTTTCTATGTAACACTAATCATTAAATGATATGTGAATAGTTGCTGTTCTTAGCTTTCTTAGTATTGTTAAAACAAATCCTAATAGAAATATAGCAAGAGGAGAAATTGCAAAGATTATAACTGTAAGATTTAATAACTATTTTCTACTCTCTCTCATATTTTAGAATATGGTCAGCAATTAATCACTATGGCTAATTTCAGATTGGATAAATGGAATTAAATGGCTTCTTAAACAGGTAAGTTTAGCTACATTCATATGTCTCATGTTGACAGCTGTATTTCTTTTTGGTACCGTCAAGGATGTCAAAATTCTAACACCAGCAATACATTTTCTTCTTAATAAAATTATTGTTAGTTATAATAAAAACCAGTTTCCTAAGAACTTTGCTTAACCTCAATAAAAGACATATAATAATTTTCATGTTTACTCTGCTGATTTAATTCTTTTTCATAGGAAAGTCTACTTTTGTGTAAACCTGATGATGGACTTTGATGAAGAGGCTTATCATCATACAAACTTTAAGCAAGCAGTAATATTGGTAAAAACAGTCATTGCTTAGTATAATGGAGGAAGCAGCTGCTTTTTTTAAGCTGTCCTGCAAATATTGCTTTGACCACTATACCTTTATAAGCAAAAATAAATAGTATGTAGCAGTTTAGTGCTACTTAACTATTAACACAGCATGCAAAATTGGTTCCTAACACTTCCTTCTCTCAATTTATACATTGACTTTTTCTAAATACTTAAAAATGTTCCTCTTCATGGAAGCCTGCATGGAACACAATGAATAAATGAATTGTATCACTTCAAGTTTTTTATTCATCCACATTCTAGTTTTGCTGGAGGATGGAGAGTGTTTGCAACAGCAGGATAAAATGGGTTTTGACAGGTAAAAAGCCAATGACACAAGACAACTAAGGCCAAATTAGACTAAATATTGGCTGAGGTCAGTTGGTGGCTTAAGTATTTTGAACTTGGCACTTATAGCAGTTGATTCATAATCGGTATTATGGTTTCCACATTGATTGACGCCATCCGTTTGGCATAAGCTCATAGTAGTCTATTTTGCTTCATTTTCTTCTCATCCATTATGAGTGCCCTGACTGAAGTTGCCATCAAGTTGGATACTGCAGAAAAATTGTTTAACTCACTTTCTTAAATATTAATAAATTAATAATTCTGCTATTGCAAATTATAGATTTTTTTTGTAACAATATTTTCCTTGGTCACATTGTTGAGAAGTATTTATCTTCAACAGCACCATTCCAGATGGCTAGTAATTCCTTATAAATCAGTATTCTGTATCCATGACTCCTGAACCATACACTTCAATATTTGATTTTTGTCAAGTGTAAGCAGCAATAATTTGGAGGTATAACATGTATCTGAGCTATGCATTACCTTATATATAAAAATATATTGTTCCTTGGTCTTGACTGCTCCTGCTCGATCCCTGCGTAGGCGATATACACAGCGTGGCACGTCTACATTTCGTGTTCTTTCAAATTCACGAATGAGAATGTCACAGGCAATGACGGTTCCAGTGCGTCCTGTGCCCGGACTGCAGTGTACAACGTGTGGTCCAGGTGCATTACGCATGTGAGATCTTGCTTCTATAAGGAATGCAATCAGTGGGCTTGGATCCTCAGGCACTCCCTGTTCAGGCCAGCTAGCAAACCACATGTGTGTTACCTCTCGCCAGAGGTTGGACTCTAGATTCTGCAAAACAAAATGAAACATTTGTTGCAAATGAAGAAAATAAATAAATTTAAAAATAGTCAACTATTTGACAAAGCTGTAGCAGAATAATGTATATAGTATCTATTTATTAATTAAAAAACTTCCTGGCAGATTAAAACTGTGTGCCCGACCGAGACTCGAACTCGGGACCTTTGCCTTTCGCGGGCAAGTGCTCTACCAACTGAGTGTTTCGGTAGCTCAGTTGGTAGAGCACTTGCCCGCGAAAGGCAAAGGTCCCGAGTTCGAGTCTCGGTCGGGCACACAGTTTTAATCTGCCAGGAAGTTTCGTATCAGCGCACACTCTGCTGCAGAGTGAAAATCTCAGTCTGGTTATGTATTAATTACACGAGACGAACTGACAATCTGTAGCTTTTACAGGAAGCAAGTACTGCTTTAATACATAAACTACATAAGTCACACTTGTTAGCAATGTACAGGTGGAACATAAATGGATTACAGTTTATGAACAGAATACGAGTTCTGTTCACGTGGACACATTTTTCTCATGTTTACGTCCACTTCATGAAGAAACCGTTCAGTGGTGATTGTACTCACAATTGTAATGCTCTTCTTTAAGTCCTATGTTGTATGAGACTACTAGTATAAGCCATTTCTTAACATAAATTGCACAACAAATATAACCGAGGACTATATTAGTGACTGCAAGAGCCATAAATCACATTAAATGAAAACTGTTGTCAAAACACTCATGGAAAGTCTGCATAATTTTATTCTTTTGTGACAAATGGTACCTCTTTGCTGTAATGGCACTCACCTCCTCTGACTTCAAGAGAGAAGAAAGGTACTAAAGTGAATATGGAGTAAAATGGGACTGTTCACTGAAGTTTAGAAAAATGAAATGCGCATATAGTATATTTGGTTGGTAATCCCCTTCTGAGAACTTAGGCTGCCTTGAGCAAGTCTTTTTTATTTGAAACCATTTCAGTGACATGTGCATTGATGAGGATGACATGATGGTGAGGCTGACACACACACACACACACACACACACACACACACATGCTGAATGGAGAAAATCCCCAACCTGGCTGTGTATCAAACCCAAGGTCCCACGTTTGAGAGCCAGCAACGCTAACCACAAGACCGAGAGCTGCTGACACTGAAGTTAGAAGTAATTCAGTGAGAATAAGATATAAAACATTGATCAACAATAAAAAGTTGTTGCTGTTGAGAAAAAAAAAACTTGGCAGTACAGAGAATCATGTAATTGTAACAATGATTAAATTAAAAAGAATTGTTAACTTGATATACATGACTTTGAAATTGCCCTATATTTTTGTTAAGATAATTGACCTTGCAAGCTTCACTGGAGATAAGTAATTTAAATGTCAGAACGGAAAAAAAGAACACTTTTCAAACAATTGATATCAAATCTACCAATGTTTATTTTGCATTAAAATCACCATGAGGGCATCTCAGTTTGTGCTGTCACTGTCTTGGTGCCGTGAAATACAATTACATCTTTGGTAATTCATTCCAAAGGGAAGCCACAAGTGAAAAATAAATAGTGCGTGAGAGAACAGTCATTGGAGACCAATTTTTGAGTAGTGGATAGACATACAAAAAGTAGAAATGACTGTGAAGCAGAACAAGAATATTCTGAGCAACTAGTCATCTCTACTTTTTACATAATCACTCACCCATCAACATTTTGTCCTAAAGAGTCTGTCATCTCTTAAGTTTTTTTCCATTGGTGTGTAAATTGGATAGCTGTTGATAATAGTGCAGATTGACAGACATAACCACAAAAAGTATGTTATAATAACTGCAAGAAGCACTTTATTAATTGCAAAAGACTTGTAAATCCTAATTATGTACCTAATTACAACCTTTAAATGAATGAAATTTTTATTTGTGGTCTCTTGCAATGCTTGAAGTGTATACCTTTATCTGAAGTGTTGAAATTACATATTTTTCTTTCTCTTCTCTCTTTTTAAGAGTGATCTGGAAGTCACCAAACAGTCTGTGACAATCAAGCACTTCTGATGGTGGAAGATAATCAGCACATTTCTCCTGAAAGAGTAAAGAAAATATTAGTTGTTAACATTCAGGGAATTATTGAGAAAATATATCGTTAAGTTAATGGTCATTTCTACACATAAGAAAAGACATATAGAAATTACAGAATGATTTAAAATTACAGATTATGAGTAAAATAGAATTTCTATTCTAAGGCAGAGAGGCAGCAGGAACAATGTCTCCTGCTAGGTGCCTAGGCCTATACACCACAGTGTGGGCTGCCTTCACTGGATGTTGAACTGCACCTCTCCCATAGTCCCACAAAACTTTTCTCCATTTAAAGTGTACAAACTACCAACAGCTGTACCAACATTTTGACAGCTGGTGTCAGTTCCATATTGAAAAGTCTGTTCCATGCAGTTAGTCATCTCCGGTGACAATCATTCCCAAGTGCATTGTGCTGAAGGTCTTACCAAAGCATTGGCTTACAGGCACTACCCTCCAAATCTTGTCTACAAACAGATCCCCCACCCATATCCAACACATGCTCCTAATTCTCAAACCAACCCTTGAACAAGCTTCAGTCAGTACCCAGTATCATTCCAGTCTGGTACAAAAAAATGTGAGAGAAGGCACATTTATGGCCCACTGATTAGAGTACTTTTTTTAAGACATTCAGTATGAATTAGTACCAAAGGACAAATAGAATACAGCATGCAATACTTTAAAAATATTCTATTTTTTTCTGGAAAACTTCAAATCAGGAAAATTCAAGAAAATTGTCAATAATGTAATACATTAGTATGAAAAGCTGCAATGTAATATGTCAAAAATATGTCACTAAAAATACACTTTTTGCAATCACACCTGAATTTACTCTTATCATTAGTGGTGTGGGCAATGAACAGGGTGGTCACTGTCATCATGAAATTCCACACAAGGGCAGAAACAGTCCCAAAAGAGATTTTCTTATGGTATTTGATGTTTTTGTTTTCATTTTTCTGTTTTTTTTCTGCTTATGTATTGTAATGTAAGATATAAACAACATTATGGCAACAATTAATCAAAGTTTATTCTTCTTCAGCATAAGAGTGAACAACAGATGAGACCACAGACACAGAAACTGATACTAGCATTTGCTGAAAATAAGTAAGAACTCAATATTAGATTGAATGCCTGTTGCACAGCACTTATGGAGAACTCCAGTAGACAGCATGACATATAGTGCACAAGGCATGTGGCCTCTGGTAGCCAGTCCAAGCGTATGCCGTTGGCAGAAAATTCAAAGTGTAGCATGCCACCGACCTGGTTCTGTGGCACATATTCAAGTATTATATACAGGGTTACAGCACACCTCCCCTGGGGGAAAGGACGTTCTGCCACTGTGGGCACTGGGACAAATGCTGATACACCCATGGCCTCTGCAGCAGATGTGGCAGGCAAGGACAGTGGCAGCGGAAGGAGATTCCTGGCCAGAATTGGTGAGTAGGGGCAGAAATATCATGGCCATGGACACACAAGGCAGCTGCTCCCTCATGAAGTGCCATTAGAGAGGACCAGTGACAAGGGCTCTGGCTGCATCTCAATGTCCATTTTCTCAATACAGTGAAATGGTCCCAATGGTGAAAGCTCCGGCCACTTGGTTGGGGACACCAGGGATACTGGTGTGGAGGGACCCACATGCGCCAGCCCAGCAGGCAGCAGAATCACTGGGGAGAGTGAAGCATTGCAGGAAGGCCTGGCAGCAGGCATCAGAGAACTGGACCCTGGAGGAGAGGCCCGCCCCCAAGATACGAGATATTTTGCACCCTGTTAAAGACGACATTGTTCTTCGGGTGCCTGGTGTGTATGGTGTACCCTGTGAATGTGGCACCATGTGTATTGGACAAACAATTCACATGGTTGCAGAGTGTTGTACTGAGCACAAGTGCCATATTAAAACAAAGTGAGCTTGACAAGTCAGCCATAGTGGAGCATTGCCTGAAAAACAGACATAAAATACAGTTCGAAAATACAAAAGTGTTGGCTCATGCATCTACATATTGGGACTTTGTTATAAAGGAAGGGGCCGAGATTCGTTTAAACAACAACAATTTCAACAGAGTCCAGGGATACACACTCAGCAGGGCATGGGGGCGGGTGTTGGACATTGAAAGAAAGCAAAGACAGATGTGCGATGCAGGAGGGGCAGTTTCAAACATGGTGCCTGCCCCTGGCACTACCCAGGTAGACTTATGCACATGCACCACATGGGTCGATCTGATTGGCTGCTGATGATGCCATTATGCCTATATAAGCGAGAAACTGTAACAGCCCCGGCAGTCAATGAACTCCTGATGACGATGGCGGAGATGGCCATTGAAAGCTCAAGGATATTATTCAAACTGATGCAGCTAGAAAACCGAGAACATTTTATTCATGTATGCCATCACAAAAGACTCCAAGGACACATTTCTATTCTCTTTTGCTTCCTTGAATATTCATAGTTTTCTTGAGGTAATTTCCATTTTGATAGAATTACACATCAGACATACCCATAATAACTCTGATGGAATGCTAGCACTTTACACTGATGATACAATATTAAACAATTAGGTATTACAATGTGGTACTCTACACTATAGCTCATATGTGTGTGTGTGTGTGTGTGTGTGTGTGTGTGTGTGTGTGCGTGTGTGTGTGAAAATGCTAGAAGCATACCTCATGATGGTTGTGGATAGTACCAAATGTTGATTATCGTGACTGTTTCTTCATGCTCCAAAAATCTCAATAATAATTAGACTCTTGCAGTCAAATAGTGCTGAGCATAGTTTTATTTTCTTAGCACATATGTTTGGTAATTGTGATGATATAAAGGGATTGTTGTTTTGAAGATCAGTGAGTTGTGAATGAATTCCTTGTGAAGTGCGACAAATAAACACAGAAAACAGTGAAATGGTGAAACTTGTTACAGTGAGTGCCTTTTGAAGAGAAATTCATTCTTCAGTGTATGAGGAGGTTAAGAACTAAGCAGAATGATAAGAAAGCATTATGTCCTGTTACCATTCACAATCCCATGAATGCCATCTCCATGCACAAGGTAAACAAGTGAAACTCAGATCACTGCTTCATGGTAGGAAATGTATCACAAATCATTATAATGAGTCAGGAGATTATGTTAATCATTCTAAAACAAGAGTTTCAAATGGAAGAGCACTATCTTAATATTACAATTTTTAAATCACTCAGAAGAATGGAAAACAGGTATGGAGAAGGGTGTTTAAGTTCAGAAGGAATACTTTGAATTGTGAAGTGTAAAAGTATATTTATTTTTTCAACAGAAATTTATTTGGAAATGAATCAGTGAACTTCATTGTCATATCCTGTAGACTTATGAGTCTGGAAAAAAAGGCACTCAGAGACATCTAATTGACACCATGGGATTCCTTACTAAGACTAAATGATAATACATGATCCTTAGGCCTCTATTTCAACAAGAACTTAATTTGGAATTGCCATGTTCAGTCCTCCTCAACAGAAGCCCTTTATTGAGACCTTTCCCATACATTTTGATAATTACATAGAGTTAAGACATTGTGCGCTGTAAAAGAAAGGGCAGACTGAGACTTACATGTACGTGTTAAATTTTAAGAATGTTACACTGCAAGGAAAAGTAACTATTAAACATATAGATATAAGTACACTCTACCATTGCTAAAATGCAAAGTGCAGGTAACATGAAAATATTAGTTATAAAACTGTAGAATATGTTATAACACAAGTGAGCTGGGAGAAAGTTATGTGGTAGATATTGGGGTAAGGTGTTCAATATTGTGTTACTAAATTGGAAGAAGCACTTTTGTAAAAGCCATAATCTAAACTGAAATGTGAATAACTATCTATGTTTGTAATATATTCTTTGGAATTTGTAATACAAATGTGAGAAATAATGAATATAATCAACTGGCTTGAAAAGAGCAAATGAATTCTTCCAAACTGTGTGACCTCCTCCTTCAAAGTGTGAATAGAAAGTTACATGTGCGGATATAAAGAAAGATTGATTTAGATTTAGACACATGTATAAAGTAATTCAGAAATTTGTAAAACTCACAGAGCCACTCTCAACCAGGTTGCAGATCATCAATATGACTTTAGTCTGTTGTTCCCAAACCATACGCCAGAAATCTGTTATTGTTGACTGAAGAGGTGCTTGGCAAGCAATATAGAATTTCTCTTCATTATTTGGACCCTGGAAAAAAAAGGATTATTAAAGAAATAGTCTATAACATGCATAATTTATTAATGAATAAAAATATTGGTAACAACGTCTCTATACAACTTAAGTTGGGTACATTTGTTCATATAATATAAGAAAGTAGAGCAAACAGTTACAATTGAAGAAGCATTAAATTTTTATAATCAGAATAGTATCTTTCATTATAGAGAAAGTAAGAGAGATGTGTAACAACAAAATGAAAAGAATAAATGCTACTCACCAAATAGAGGAGACACAGACAAAAGAAAAAAGATTGCCAGATACCTGGATTCTTGTCAGGAACACCAGCTTTCCTGAAGTGCATAGGAGGAAATTCTTCCAACAATATATCCTTTTTGCTGTACCCTGCTGTCCTCAACTTTTGCTAGTCCCTGTCCTCAACCTGCTTATCCAATTAGCTGCTCCCAGTCCAGCACTACGTACACCTTCTATCCTGCTAGCACACCTGAATAGTCCTTTCCCCTTTGCTGCTTTTCTCTACATCTAAATACATACTACAAAAGCTATAGTATAGTGCATCACAGAGGGTATCTTGACCACTACTAGACATTTCCTATTCTTTTCCACCCACAAATGAAGCAAGAGAAAAATGACTGTGCCTCTGCATAAGCCCTAATCTCTCTTGTTTTATCTTTAAGGTCCTTACGCAAAATACATGTTGGGAGCAGTAGAACCATTTTTCAGTCAGCTTCAAACAGCGATTCTTTAAATATTCTCAACAGCATTCTGTGGAAAGGTCTTCCCTCCATTGATTCCCATCTGAGTTCATGAAGCATCTCCATAATACTTGCATGCTGTTCAGCCTACTGGTAACATATTTAGCATCCCACCTCTGAATTGCTTCAGTGTCTATGTGATGGGCCACACTAGTACTCTCTATACATAGACTCCTTTACAGCTTTACAGATGAACCACACTCTCATCCCCCCACCGCCGTTCTCCTGGCACTGCACATTGCAGCCTAGTATCCTGTCACCCAAGAGATCCCCGAACCTTCCCATAGGCAGCACTAGCATCTTCTCCTGCCCCTGACCCTACCATGTTACTCCTCACCCTCCCAACCTCACACCTCTTCTGTACCCCCACTATGCATCCCAGCAAAGACTGCTGTTCATTTCAGACACAGTTGCAGTCAGCCCTTAATGCCCAGAAGGGGCAGTGGTCTTACCTCAGTGTGAGTCATGACTCTGTGAATGTGTGTGTGTGTGTGTGTGTGTGTGTGTGTTTTGTTTTGTTTGTGTCTGATGGACTTGGTCCAGTAGGTAATAATATCCAGCAGTCTTTTTTAGTACTCCTGTCTGCCACTCAGTGCCTTCTCTATGAAGTGATTAGCATCTATCCTTTACATATAGTTGCTATCCCACGCTGGATTTCCCATTGTTTAAAAAAAAAAAAGACTTATGTAAGTTGTGAAAGGTGGTGCAAAAGTGGCTAAATTAAAGCCAGCAGCAAAGGCACAGGCTATTAGAAACAGTTAGGACTGAAACCTGAACAGCAGATTACAAACAAGAATATCTCTTCTTCAGTACTTTCGCAAAACTTTAGCTGTCTTTGATTATAATTTTTTTTTTTTTTTTTTTTTTCATGTAGTGCAGGGGTCTTAGCATATGCGTGCCTAAATCTCTCTTCCTCTCAGTTTCTGGTTCTAGATGTTTAGAGTAATCCATTCAGAAACATATCATACACTTGCCCAGGGAAAAATATGTAACAACATACGACCTGAGAACACTGCATAAGGTCACAGTATTGTGACAATATTGTCACAATATTGTGATCTGAGGTGACAGTCTTTACTGATGAACATGGAACATGTTGCCTGTGCAGTTCATGCTTGCTTTTGGAAATGTAACCAGATATTTTCCTTCTTTAATCTAAGGAAGCGAGGAGTAACTAGTGTACTGTGCACCAAAGACAAGATGGATTATCTGCTAAGTTATAGTCCTGAAATTGCATTCATTTTACATCAGTACAATGGATGTGAGTGCACTCAAGTCAGTGCTTGATAGAGAGAGAGAAAGTAAAATTTGAGTAACTTACTTCAGATCATCAGTAGCAGCGATACTTTACTCACTCAGTTACTATGATAGACTTTATATAAGTCACAGTATGAAACATGTAAATATAGACATACTTCCAAATTCTTTTACTTCTTACCCTGACATAGTTGGCATTGATGTAATCTGAGAGGGGCTCCCCTTCTTTTGCAGTTAAATGTACACGAGTCTCTGGAAGAGGGATGACATTAGAATATCGATTCTTCACATCAGCACCATCTGGGAGTTCATCTGTTGTAACTGTAACTTGTGGAACAGCTTCAAACTCTTCTTGCAGTCCAGACGTATCAGAACTGAAATTTGCCAAACCTGCAAAGTTCATTGGATGTGAAGGAGAGTTCTGAAAAATAAAAAAGATCATTATTATTCTTGGCTACTAATAAATTATTCTATATTTCATGCATTTTTAATTAATTTCATTAGTGTATCAATTTCTTGAGTCTGTATCACACTGAGGATTTAACCATGTATGTGATATGTACAGAAGATGACATAACAGATTCTCAGTAGGTGAAACATGAACTTGTGAGTGAACATGTTTGTGATTGCTTTTTAAAGACTGTAGAATGAATCTGCCCAAGGCTTTCTTCTTCAAAACTGAACAAATCTTGTAATTGTTAAGAAATATAACACAGTAAAAACAGAACAGTAAAATTGCTGAGAATAACTAACCGGGTCATCAAAAGCTAGATTTCCATAGGATCTCTTTGATGATCTGAATAGACCTTTCCTCCGTGACCTGACACTGTCGTAAACAGAGATGCTGTCAACACTATAAGCATCAAGAGATACTGGAGTGCAGCGTTGTCCATAGTTGAAATGCTTCTGGCGGCGCCTTACATAAACCTTTTGAAGAAAAAGAATATATAACACATTAATGGCAAACAACTGGTTTTAAGATATTTTACTTAGTAGATTTCTGCAAATTCACTACAATATTTCACAAAGAGTGAAAATTTTTTATTGTTCATCTTCAGGAGAATGTTGTGAGCAGTAACAAAAAATATAGAACAGATTTCATTTCTATTTTCAGTTTAATCAACAGTGTATTCATAATATCTATAGAGCAGCACGCTCTTCCGAATGCAGGCTATTATGTTTATTGACTCTAGGGATCTGTATGTCTTCTAAATGGACTTGTAAGGCTGCCGATCTGCTTACCTTATTTGAAGTCATATCTCTGGTTCAGTAGATAATAAAACAGATGCTAGTAACAGTTTTCAGTAAATAAGGCAACACTTGAAAAATTAAAATACAGCCAGTATGGATTTATTTTAATAACAACACAAATGATGATCAGCTAGAAGTTCACAATGGCCATTTATTTTCACAAAATCAGATTAATACCTTATATAGACTCATTGGAGGCTGATCTATTTATACAAGTGGCAAATGCAAATTATTATTGTGGTTATAAACCCATAACTAATGATTTGCTGGTGGTCAACTGATCAAGAGTCACAATAAGTGATTAATTATTTATGATCAGAGGTGATTGACACTGTTAGGCTGTAATTGATTGCCTGAGACATTACTGGCAACTGACTGAACTTGAATGCCTTGAGGTGACCACTAGAGCATGCCTGAGTGTGTTATTGTCCAAGCAGGTAATTTTTTACAATGCATTTATAAGATTTTCAGATGCAAAGTATTAAAATTTTTAATAATGGCATAAAAGGCAGGATATATATGTAATAGTTAATACGCATTTAGTAAAGTAAATTAAAGTCTGTGGCACAAGTCCTTGACTGGGATATTGCACTAACTGCAGACAAAGGAAAGATTTTCTTTGCCACAGCAGTAGGAGGGTGAGGGTGGCAGACCCATCTACCCCATCATTGCTTATCCCTGGGAAAAATCTTCAAATATTATTCAAGAAACTAAATCTTGAACTTGAATATTTCATTAACTAAAACACTTTCCTTATAATGTTTTTATAGTCAGAAAAACTGGGGCTTCAAAATGGTCATGCTGGAGCTATGAAGGCTTTTCATTATAATATTTGTTTAATCTTGTGTTTCTTATGAGAAAAACATTTTGCAATAATAACATTTCCTAAACTATATAATTTTGATACATGACATAGTGGATATCTGCACAGAAGAAAAATATGTTTTAGGTCAGAGTTTGAGTGCCCTTGGTTTTACATAATACTTCCTTAAATAAACCCATCTATATTGAAAAATTATATTGCAACCATCAACCAAAAGTAAGTTATCCTTTAAACAATAAGGATCAAAAATAGCATCTTGTAAAAGTATTTTGACATTTCATGTAAACGCTGTACACAGATTACATAAAAATAGTAACTGTGTTAGGAGTGATACCAGAACAAGTTGAGCTATTCCACGTTGCTACTTTTCTGATTGTTGATGCAAAGTTACACAAAACAAAAGAACCATTTACCAGTCTACATATCATATGCCTTCTTCCAAGTGTGCTCCATGAGGTGGATTATGTCTGCCATTTATTTAAATTTATGTGTTTTGTTCTGAGTCCTTAATTCCTATTTATTGTAAATACAATTTTTCTCATTTGAAAGAATCACGAGATGCAACATTTTATGTAAAATATTACCTAGCTTAAGTGGATAAATCTTACTGAAGAAATTAGGAAACTCTTATCCCATGGATGATTGTTTGTTTAGCTTAGTATTTTTTGTTGCTTATTCCACAGATCATATTTATAACAGCTCACTATGATTTTGGATGTGTCAATAGATATTTGGGATGTGTCAGTAGGTCTACAAATAAGATACATTTTCTCTGCGAAAAGATTGCTACTTGAGGTCCATTTACACAGCTAAAAGGGATAAATTAAAACTGTGAAACTTCCTCGCAAATTAAAACTGTGTACTGGGCCTAATCTCAAACCCAGAGCCATTGAGGCACAGCTTCTAACTTGTCCTCTCAGCTTTACTTCTGCCAGTACCTTCTGTGAAATTTGGAAAGTGGGAGAAAGGTAATGGCAGAAGTAAAGTGTGAGGATGGGTCATGAGCTGTGTTGTGACGACTCAGCTGGCAAGAGCATTGTCTTTGAAAGGCAAGGTTCTGGGCTCAAGATCTGGTACAACACATGCAGTTTTAATCTACTAGGAAGTTTCATGATTTCAATTTGTCTCTCTCACACCGGCAGATACAGGAATTTTTTCATGTGTAATCATGCCCCTTCCCCTCCCCCATCGTCTCAGCTAACAAATCTGCTGACCTGTCTTTCTCCTTTCTATTAAGACATGGATCATGCTTTGTGTACTCCCATCTTCCAATAGTATAAGTCAGGATAGTTCCCATATGAGTTCTCTCCAAAGACTGCAGCAACCATCTCAGTTCTCAGTTAACTTGGTACGCAGATTTGTTACACTATTTCTCTATGTTGTCTCTCACCTACCTAACACTAGGACTTGACTTCCCAATATTTGTGACATGGTTCCCCGTTCCTGTACCATTTGGCATACACCCCTGCCATGGCTACTACCCAGCAGCGAGACTTGTTTCTTCCTAATCACTTTCCTTGGTAACCTACACTTATTTTCCTGGCTGAACACTGAAGGGTACAAATCTTTGCTTCCTGTTTGTGATTCACTTGTCTTTTCTGCAGAGCCTATGGTTCCATGGGAGAGACCTAATGAGTTTCCCATTTAGTTCTCTACTACAATCACCACAATGGAATTCCAACCTAACATCTACACATACTACTCCCCTTCTGACTACACTATGGCCACATCCACAATTGTATTGTGTTGGAACACAGGCTGTATACTTAAAACTAGAACTAAATCACTCTATATACTTTATATTACATGAATTTTAATTGTTTATGAGCTGCAAAAATTAGGCCTATACAGGTTAGCCCTTCAGGTTATCATATAACATAAACTCTTAATCATGTCCACTTAAAACAAGAACTCAGCACTCACTTAACTGCAGAGTCTTTTAATTAACTTAATCACAATAAAATATAACTTTCAATAACTACACAGCACAAGTATTACTTGATGTTAGAGGAAGTTAACAATCAACAAAATACTGCCTGCTATCCAAAGTGAAATTTTACATGACAATATACATTCAAAAACTCAGTAGTGAACTCCTCATCCAGTCTGTCAAGAAACATGTGGACACAATTTAAGCCCAACAGAACAGTACAGTAATAGAACAGTAATACACCATGACAAATAGTTCCTCAGTTGCAAACAATCTCGATGCTTTCTTGTCAGGACTCATGTTGTTCAATGCAGGCATGACCTATATTTACATCAGTTGTGAAACTGCACCTAAGATTAATATCGGTTACCCAGCTACACAGTTCACTATCAACTGTCAATGTCTAAATCTGTTTCATATTGCATGTCATGTGGCTACAGAAGAAAGATGATCATATTGATATATAGGAGTTACGGTGAACAAAAAGTGGTCGTCAAAGACTTTTCATAAACTAAACATTAATAATAGTGATGTTAAGATTTGCTGCGAGTCCTCTGTCAGTGATTAGTGTTTATGTTGTAGAAGAAGGTGGCAAAAGGAAAATAACACACTTTACATCATACTTAAAAAAGCTGTCTCTGCCACTAATGCTTCTGATCCCTTGGCAATTATCAGTAATTTAAATGAACTATTAGGAAACCAACATTTCCTTCAAATTACAGGTACTTTTAATGACTCAATGCTAACTTGATACCATATGGAATTGAGAAAATGTACTGTTCATGATAAAATAAAGCCAACTAAATCAGTTTTTAGACACAAAGACACTTGTAAATGGAGAGCTAGTTGTTTAAAATCATTTATATAGTATTAAGTCATGAGAAAATATAATCACTGTGATAATGTAACTATGTTTACATAGGCAATGATGAACAGTATCTATTTATGATGGAAATTTTGTTATCATTGAAACAGAATCTTTCTCCAAAAATATGAACACCATATAAAGTGGGTGATGTTTCTTTTTCAGCTGGGAAAAGTAAATAGCAAAAGTTGTGATGCAGAGTTAAAAGGGAAACCTTAAAACAAAATGTCACTTGAAACTTTCTGGCAGATTAAAACTGTGTGCAGGACTGACATGTGAACTCAGGACATTTGCCTTTTGCGGGCAAGTGCTCTACTGACGGTGCTACCCAAGCACAACTCACGACCCATCCTCACAGCTTTACTTTAATCAGTAGAGCACTTGCCCACGAAAGACAAAGGTCCTGAGTTTGAGTCTCGGTCCAGCACATAGTTTTAACTTGCCAGGAAGTTTCATATCAGCACACACTACACTGCAGAGTGAAATTTCATTCTGGAAATGTAGCTTTTTCCACAAAACTGTTCACTTAAACATGACGATATGCACTTATTTGGCATAACTTTCAGTCACTTCCAATATGCTAAAAATCAGGACAGACTTTCATTTGCAAAAATTATGGTAAACCCTGTATTTCTGTCAAGTTAAGTAGGTCCAGGACATGCTGAATTTTATTGTATTATCCTTTTTTTTATTTTTCATTGCATAAAATAATTCAGACTGGGATGAGAGCTCTTGTGTATTGGCAGAGGTGGCAATGGTGGACTCCAGCCACCTGGCCTCTCAATTTTAGAATCTCCCTCAAGGTATTTTTAGAAAAGTTACAACACCATCATTGATAAACATTGTACCACTGTTATCATATTTTCTAGATCTTTTGTATACCATTAAGTACAGAAAAAAATGGCCAGTATTTCCATTGAACAAGAGTTAAGAATATCAATTACTGCAAATACCAAAATTAACATCTACTCTACTTATTATCAATTTCTGACAACCTCATTTCAGTACCTTGAACCACTGACATAATAAGAGATGTCATATCTTACACAACACACCATGTATAAATGGTGGAATGCACTAAACACTACTGAATAAGACCAGAAAGGACACACTGCTAAAATTCCACTAATCAATGGTAATGCACATCATTACATGTATGTGAAAGCTGCATTCCCACTCAAAAGGAAAAGCAAAAAAATCAGTTGAAACAAAGTTACTGTGGAAAGCTGCATTCTACAAGGCAGACAGACGAATGAAGATATATGATACAAACTGTATATGCATGCTCTAATCAATAAAATGTAAAAATACATAGAGAAATGGAAGAAGACATTTGCAGCAGATGGTTGATGATGGATTACCTAAATACATGATGCAATACTTCTCTGCTCAAAAGGGGGAAAAATCAAATAAAGAAGCATATGAATCAAAGTTTCTGTGGAGACTGAAAGGTCCTTGAGGATCTGCCCACTATGCATCTATGGATTGAAAAGTATCTATCTATCCATTCAGCAGGGAAGAAAAATGCAGGGAGGCAACATAGAAGATGGATCAAACTGTGAAGACAGAAGATCCTTGCAGTGCAGAAGATATTTCAATGCAAGCATTGCACGATCCTTCTTGACCTCTGTATCTAATGGGTCCGCTACTCTGCAGCACACTGTTTTCTTAGAAGTCTTTTATTTCATTCCCTTTTGTCCCTCCTCCTCCTTACGTATTGTCTCACGCTGACCTTCACCTATCTTGCACTTCTTCAACCCACCACATTAGAACCAATTACTCACAGCATCCAGACTGTAAAGGTGCTAGAATAGCTGCTTGTATGCAGTATTTATACCATCTGATTCATGTCATAAGTTCAATAGGTAATCTAAGAGTGTGACATCATTGTCAGAATGCTTTATAGGTAACATTGTAGTTCACAAGCACTCTGTCATGTGAAAGAAGCCAGTAGTACTTCTAGCACATCTCTCCTAATATTTCATTTTAGGATAAAAAAAGAATTCTATGACATTTTTTCTAATCAGACTGATGGATTTAAGAAGAAAACTGGTAAGTCTTTTCTATTAACAAAAATTATATACAATATTATTTTTAGCTATTATTGCACATTATTATTTCTAAACTCTTTCCATCAGTAGGTGATTTCTCATGAATGCTTGATTTTTTATTAAATTTTAAGTTTTCAGCTAAATGAACAGTTATTCTTAAACTTGATTTAAGCAAAATGAAACACATCTATAGGTGACAAATTAGTACACAATGAACAGGGTTTGAAGTTTCAGACTCACTATCAGTATCCTGATTTTAAATACTACACCATGACTTGTTATTCAAATGCATAAGTTTTTCTTCATATTGTACTTGATGAGGTTCTTCATTGACAATAAAAGAGGACAAGAAAGACTAAGAACATGACACTGGTTTCCCGTAACTTACAACTTAGATCCTGGTGCATATACACTAAACATCAAATTTTTGATAAAGCAGATAGCACCATCAGTACCTGAATGCACAGAGAATTTCTCTGCATATTAGAATAATGAAAAGCAAGAACCATTTATGTGTGTGACAAAGCTATATGCCTATTTTCTCAAAACTGAATATTATTTTCTCAATTTAGCTGTGGAGGTAATTAGCTGTATACTATTCAGATTTCACAGTGCACTTACCATTAAGCCAAAAAGCAGGAGTAAGCTGACAGTTCCTATACAGGCCACAATAATAGCTGCTAAGAGACCTGGTGTTATTTCTCCATTGGGATCTGATTCAAAACCTGGGTCAGGAGGGGCTGTGCTAGTGTCATTTAGGCCATCCTTCACTAACTCCATGTTGAGAATCTGAGGATGAAATATTGAACTTCATGAGTTTCAGTGTGATAGGTGAAAATAGCTGTATAACTCTATACATGTAATAAAAAGAAACAACGATGATTGTATATTTTATATTACCGGTACTCCTAAAATTTCATTAACTACATTGTACAGCAGTGTAAGTAAAACAATAGCATGTTACTTAGTGTACCATATTTGATAAATGTCTGCTCCTGTTGGGCATTAACAGAGTGGTTTCTGATGTAATTTTCAGGGGCACAATAGTAAGCATGCTGCTCAGTCTGATTACGTGAAGAGGTACTGAATTATAATATGACTATCTATTAAAACTTTAATGGTCTTTTTCTGACATAATACAGAAAATTACTACATCTCACCTGAAATGGAAGTGATGGGTGGCTTTCATCCCAGATCCTTTTCAGCAACACACTTAGATCATAATCAAATGAACCATTTTCATCTTGTATATAGACATCTAGAGTTCTCTCTCTAGTAATGTCATCACATCGCACCTCTTTCCCTGGCATATGGATAACTACTTGCTGGTACATAATTACCCTGCAATTCAGATAAAAAATGACAAAAGGGTCATTCTGTGTGAAAGCATCTTTCAAACCTTATTGCTGTATACATTTATGAACCAAAACATTATGACAACTGCCCTCCACAACACTGAATGCTACCTGGCAGTGTTGCAGACACAAGGTGTTAAGAGACATAAGTTAGACGAAGTAGAAACAAATTGGAAATAATTCTTGCTTGATGCCTTTCCTGGCAGTGATGGCATCTCCCAGCAGGATAATTGTCCTTGTCAAAAGGCCAGAATGATGCTACATATATTTGAGGAGAATGATAGTGAACTCATGTAGATGTCTCTGCCACCAGATTTGTTTGATCTGAACCCAATGGAACACATTTGGCACGCTGTTGGGTGCAACCTCCACACCCACAAACCAGTGGCTCTTATTTTATGGTAATTTTTTGACATATATACAGATACCTGGTGCCACATACCTGCAGAAACCTAGCAAAGATTTGTCAAATCCACGTCACACAAAATTTTTGTTGTACTCATTGTGTACTAAACAATTAAGCAGTGGTAATGATTGTCTTGACTCATCAGTGTATTTAGTATAGCTGTGTTTTGGTGTCTCCCTTATTTCTTCTTGTTGGTGATACCAGACATTGTGATGCTAGATAAGGTTCATCCTTGAGTGAATTGTATGATACTATTGACCCAGCCCAGCATGATACAGGTAGCATTATGTATCCAGGGTCAGACAATGTATCTGGCACAGTAGTATTTTCTTTGGGGGCTACTGGATAGAGTTATGTTAAAATTCAGAGAACAACATTAGGTAACTGTATATCATCACTTTCACATAACATGAGTGATGTAAGCAGCACATGCCAGAAAGTTGTCTGGAGGCATGACTGTTACGTGTTCCATATTGGATTGACATTTGGAGTGACCACTCATGACAATGATGGGTGCACTTTGTGATGTAAGAAATATGTTTACAACCAATGTGAGTACTGTATGTGAATCTTGGGTGTATATGTGTTGGAGTAATTCAATATGTATTGGAAGCTGGCTGGGATGGCACAAATAAAAGAAAAAATAAGAAAAAACATCCATGATATTGAGCTCCTGTGACCACTATTCTTGTGAATCTTAGTACACACTGTGATGCACTGTTGAAACTCATTGCCACAATTCTTTGTTGCAGAATGTGGCAGCTTTTTCACTGTGGCCGACAAAGAATCATATCTGCATCTAGATTTGATTCAAGGAAAGCAGAAAGCTGAAAATCGAGTCATCTGCAGTGCTGCTGAAAGAACATACTGTTAGTAAATGAAGCAAAGTTAATTATAAAAAGTAAAATAAAATAAAAACAGAAGTTAGATTTACATGTTTTTTTTGCTGTGCAGTTGTTCTCAAATAATTACAAGAAAAATATTGCTTAAAGATACTTTCACATTTTAAGTCTCACATCACTGTCTGATGATGAGGTGGTTATCTTTTCATTATTGGTCATATTGTGGGGCGGCGGATTAGTTGTAAAAATTAATTGCTGGATAAACACTTGCATGTAGAATCAGTTTCTGGCTTTTAGTATGTTGTTAATGCTGTCTTTCGCCGTTCTCAACACTGGCTCTCTATTTACTTCTTGGCACCCAGAAAGTGATTTAATAAAACATGGAGCCAGTAATTAGATATCCTAGTGCCCACTTCAATTGAGATACTATTATAGCTGCAGCTTATAGCTCTGAGGAATTAGGAGATTGTCCGGGATTTCTAATCAAAAACGGTTTTCCAAAATAGTTGAGTATAATCTGAAATTCACTGATAAAAAACACAAGTATTCCTACAACCTAACTAACAGAGCAGTTCAGAGTCTAATGAGCTAATGCAACTATAAATGTCCGAATTAAATGTTAAAAAGAATGCTCGCCATAATTTGATGAAAATATTTCATCAAACGCCACGCTAAATATTTGGTAGAATGTCTGTCCCGCGACGGCACTTGAAAATACGACAATACGCAAACTGAAGCTAGATAATGAAAATCATTCCAGAATTAACACTTCACATAAAATGTTTTCATGGTTCCCGAGGCTGTTTGTAGCAGATACACTGATGCGACGCGACTACCGACACAGATGGCGTGTCATTCAGCGTCTGGAGAGAACTGGGGCCTTCCTTCCTCGCGCAGCGTCCTTATATATAAACCCGCAGTGCGGACGGCGAAGGGAACGCCTGATCTTTTCGGCTCTCTCGACTAGCCGCTGGGCTAGTAACGCACCACTTCAAGTTACATAATAATTTATAGCTTCTTTTGCTGATGGCCGAAGAAGCTCTTAATTTAAACGTGCATTCAGCACGCAGGTAAGTATTGATAATAAAATTTTGATGTGGCTAAGTTAAATACTTTGGGCGAGAGAATTAATTAAATTACACTGCACGCAGTAGATGAGCTCTGAACTGCCCCTTTTGAGATCCGCTATCGCTATAATTTTATAGGTATTAAAAAGAAACTTTACACATCTTCATAATCATAGCGGACCTCCAACCTATTTAAATCTAAACATCCTAGCCTTATTTATTAGCCTACTTAATCTATCTTGCTTCCTTCAGTTTTGAGATGAAAACCACAAAATCATGAATTTCCACTAAAGTCTTCATTTGTGAAATCCAAAGTACTGTTATTATTAAATCATTATGAAAGATGAATCTAAATATAAATTTTGAAGTCTCTAGCTCTTTTCTGTTGCGCCAATGATTTTTTCAGAAAAACGCCCAAATTTCGAAAATGACTGAAGTTATCGAACTGATATTTAACACACATTAATTTAGCATTATTTCTGGCATGCTAGAAAAGTTTTAGGTTCTTTTGCTTGATTTTTAAAGTATTGCGCAACATTTATGACGTCAGAGCTAGTTACAGCAGACTGGCTGGCACACAATGGAAAATGATGTGAATTTACTACAGCGTGAGTAGGCTGCTTCCCTACAATATTTATTATGATATTTCAAAGTTCAGTAACTTGCTGCACATTTTTCAAAGAATTTGTAGTGAATTATGAGTATAAATTGCAACTGCTAATCTGCGGCAAACAGAAACTGGCAGTCTGAAGAGTCATTTCACATAAAGCTGTGAGTCCAATGAGTTCTACCATTCACTGCTAGATGGCAGTGGCATCATATTCACAGGTGGCAGTTTACTAAGTCTTCATAGTTCAGCTAATTTGCCACAGAATATTTGTAAATTGTGGACACAAACATTTCTCATAAACTGGTTTTCCTATGAACAAATCTCTACAATAGTTCCGGAGATTAATCAGAGGCAAGCAAGGGACTTTAATTTATATATGTAAAGAAGATCAGCAACAGCAGTAGCAAAAGTATTATTGCACATCATTTTACATTTGGTCTCACACACTGTACGATTTTTGTACAGTGTTGCGTGGAAATTTTATCTATGTGTAATGAATGATCATAATGTAGCATAAATAAAAATTTTAGTCACTGCATACAAACAACAAATGACATGTGTTACCTTCCTGTGTACTGCTGTAGAATTTGAGCAATATTGCAGGGAAGCCCTCCCAGATATAGACACACCTGCTCTCCAGATGCCAGAAGGCTGAGTCTACAAAATGCAGTCACTGTCTCACTTTTATCAGGTACATCCCATTCATTCAGTTCTGTAAGGAGAGTGAGGTTCAATAAGTAATGTACATGTCTGTTTACGTATTTCTCAGGCACAAATCTAAGAAAAAAAGAAAATATTCACTGAGACAATTATATTTTAACATTTATTATAAAATTATATTACTAACATAATTTGTGTAAATGTTTATGATGTTCATAAAATTTGTTGCAGTAAGTTAGGAGTGTGAGGAAATATGATTCTTTCACTCTCTCTTTCTTTTTCTCTTTTTCCTTCTTTAGTGATTTATGAATAATACCTACATTATTAAATAGTCTCTTGGCCAAAATTAGTATAAAATAGTTAGTATGCAATGCGTGTTGAACAACAGTTGAAATTAAACTTTTTGACAACGTAATCAATGATTATACATCAAGAAATCTAACTCTGATTGTCTGTTTGTCCGCCCATAGTTATTCCTATACACACACAGGCCTTCAGTATCACTGTGATATGTTCAACAATATCCAAATATGTAAGTTTGTATAAAAAGTTTACATTGTGGCTAATGAGCAATGATACTCTACATGTCAGCCATCCTTGAGGTTAGCAGTGCAAATGTCCAACTGCAGCACTAAGGCTTCCATCAGTCTATAAAATTTGTGATACCTTTGTCAGAATCTTGTTCCGTAGTGGTTTCAGGTACATATGTAGCTGTGTCCATAGCTCCATCTTTGGTTATTGTAGTAGCTTCTTCCTGCCACCTATTGTTATTGCTGCCCTCCTGCATTTAGAAAAATATACGTCATTATTGTTCAGTCTGATAGGCTACATTATACAACAGCAGAAATGGATAGACTTGATCTTACATAAACTCAGATTGTGCTTATTTAGATATATAAAAATTGACTTGCTCTTACCAGAAGCAGACATTAATATTCACATACCACACAAAAAATTGCATAAAATTCTTTGGAGTATAGCTGGGTAACCACCTAAAATGCATACATCTAAATCTATGTTCTGCAAACAACTGCGAAGTGTATGGCAGGGGGAACTAGCATAGTACTAGTTATTAGAGCTTCTTCTCATTTCATCCACGTATGGAGCATGGGAAAAATGATTCCTAAACTTTTGTGCACACTTTAATTAGTCCAACCTTGTAAGGCTTTCATGGAATGGTTTGCATCTATCTTCAAGTGCCTGTCAGTTTAGTTTCTTCAGAATTTTAATGATGCTGTCCTATGGGTCAAACAAATAAGTGACCATTTGCACTTCACTCATTTTTGTACAATCATTCTCCATTTTAATCCTATCTGGTACAAGTTGCACACACTAGAGCAATATTTTAGGATGGCTGCACAATTGTTTTGTGAGCAATCTCTTTAGTAGACTGATTGCATTTCCCTTGTGTTCTACTAATGAACTGAAGTCTGCCATCTGCTTTACCTATGACTGCACCTATGACCTATGTGATTTTACCATTTTATGCCCCTACGAAGTGTTACGCCAAAGTATCTGTATGAGATGAAAAATTAAAACTATGACTCAATGTTTTTTTGTGTGTGTGTGTGTGTGTGTGTGTGTGTGTGTGTGTGTGTGTGTGTGTGTGTGTGAAGCAAGCTGAAAAACTTTACACCAGTCCAAAATCTTATCAAGATCTGACTGAATATTTGTGTAGCTTTTTTCTAACTGTACTTCATTACAGATAACTGCATCATCTGGAAAAAGTCAAGATTACTAGTAATATTGTTTGCTAGGTCATCAATATACAACATGAACAGCAAGTGCTTCAACACTCTACCCTGGAGCACTCCAGAAGCTACTTCTATGTTTGACAATGGCCAGTCACATAACAGGATGTGTCCTCTCTAACAATAACATATATAGACAAAAAACCAGAACATACAGACAAACTAATCAAGAATCTCAGTACTTTATGTTCTCCACTCAGAACTGGCTGTCATTCTGTCATCTTGGAGATCATTCTGTTGGCTTCTTCTTCTTCTTCTTCTTAGTTTCCATTTTGGCCTGTGAGACCACATACATGCTCTACATTCCTCCACCAGTCATTTCTGTTCCTGACTGTCATGGTCCATTCTCTGCATTTCTGTCACAATTGTCCTTCCATCCTGTCTGTGGTTCTCATCAGCCCCTTCTGTCCTCCACAGATCCTGATAATCTTACAGTAGTCTTTCCTCTTCCATCCTAATTAAGTGTTCTGCCCACATCAGTCTTCCTTTCTTCATCCTTCAGCCAACATCAGCTTGTATGCATAGATCTGCCAGTTCCTGGCTTTTTAATATCTTCCCTTCCTGTAGCTAGGTGTTTGTCTTGAGGCCAAATATTTTCCTTAATATCTTCTTCTTGAAGACTAGCAGTTTTTGTTCATCTACTTTCCTTAATGTAAATATTTCACACCCATATAGAGCTACTGGGAGAATTACACTGTGGTACAGTCTGACCTCAAAACTGGTCTACTGCAGAGCATATACCATAGCCAAAAATTGGCTGTATTTGTGGCTGAGACCCTTGCCTTAGTCTCCATTTCCTTTCTATCCTACTCACTAAAAATACTTCCAAATAATTAAATGTGTCTAATCTTTTATAAGTGAATTCATCAACTGTTGTGGTGACCATCATTGATTGTCTTACTCATGACCATGTACTCAGTTTGCTCCTCATTAATTTCTAAAGCTGTTTTCCTTGCAATATTTCTGTAAGAACTTGTCATGAACTGCAAATCCTCTTTGCTATCACTTATTTGAACAATGTGCTTCACATATGCAATTTAATTTACTGTGTTATTATCCAGCCATTTTCCAGCTGGGTTTAATTTTTTACATTCTCTTTCTATCTTTTCTAAAATTAAGTGATTTTATATATTTTCACTCCGTGTCTTACAAAATTATTTCTTCAGAAATACTGGCAAAATTAACAATGTTTATTCTTCAAAAGTGTGCAGTAAAACCACTGTACAAAGGAGGTAATCAAACATTTTGCAAAAGCCTCTTCACAGATTGAGAAATTCTCACATTACTCTGTTGTGCATTTAGTTTTTACTGGTCTTTGCCACTAAAAACAAAAATCAGTTTCTACTATACAGAAACAAAAATCAGTTTCCACTGTATTGTAATCTGCACAACCACAATACAGGGCATAAATAATAATATTCTGTAGATATTGCCTCTGCATCTTAGGTTAGAGTGGATTCCATGTCTAATATGAAGGTCTTCAACTCAATCCCATCTAACATAAAACAAAAAACTGAGAATCCCTACAAGTTATGGACCAAATTAAAAAGAAACCTTATTCGTCCATGTTTTCACAAGTTCTCTGATTATACAGATAGCTGAACAGAAAAATCCTGCAAGCTGAATGAGAGGTAGTACTGTTTATTCTAGTGACATCTCTGTTCCTATGATACAGTTCTACATTTATGGAATTTAAAAGGGAGGTAGCGTTTAACTATAGGATTAATGACTCACAAATACAGTCATGAAATATAAATTCTTGGTAGTAACATTCTATTGATAAATTATGTGAAAAGATCACATAGACTCAGTTGCAGGTAAAGCAAGTGGCAGAGTTCAGTGCATTTGCAGGATACTCTGAAACTTACATTTACCCATGAAAGACTGGTCAGCCCATACTTGAATACTGCTCAAATGTACAGAACCCATTTCAGGCTAACAGAGAACATCAAAGACATACAAAGAAAGACAATGTGGTCTTAGGCCTTGTTTGGTGAGAGGGTGTAAACAGAAATGCTAAAAAAAATTAACTGGAACACACTCAAGGAAATATGACATGTGTCTCAGAAGAGCCTATTGATAAAACTCCAAAATCCGTGACAGAAGCTATGAATATTCTTCAGCCTCTATAGATCAGTCCCTTAATTGAAATTAAAATTAGACTAGTAAAAGCTTGCACAAACAGGGTGTATACACAGCCATGAAAAATATTCCTGGATTTTCCACAGACTTACTGGTTAAAAATATACTTTTTTCTGGGTGAAAATGCTTATTTTTCCAGGTGAAAATACACTATACCCCATGCAAAAGTACATTTTTCAATGTTAAGTGACAATGTACTTTTCCTTGGAACTGTAAAACATATCAGTCCTTTAAATGGTAAAGTTTTATACATCGGCATAGAACTTCCCAGCACTCCCAGCAAAAACACACATTTTGGAAAGATCTTTAATGCATAGTAAATTGACATAGCATTTATTGGTATTAAAAAGGTATAAATTTGAATTCACTAAGTACACCACAGTAGTTTCTGAACACATAACACCAAAATATAAGAAGCGCTATGCTCATGCTACAATATGGAAACAGAGACCTCAGTAGTGGCCTGGCAGCAAGCTTTGAATTTGGAAAAATATGGTGTCCTAATATGTATTCTTTCTTTGCAAAATATGACTACTAGATGATATTTTTCATCAAGAAAAGCTAGACTTTCACACATAATACTGGTCATCAAATATTTTTTGCTGTTTTTTCTGAGCATGTGGTAGGGTAGGATCCTAATAGCACAGTTTAAATTGTAGCAGCAGAATATTTCTGACAAGCATGATTGTAAATTTCAGTGTTGTTCACCAAACATTCTGTGGGTTATCTGGCTGAATACATGTTCCACAAGCACTTTGAGTTTTCCATTGAACACTCCATTACTTGCGAAATTGCTGAAGAACTCACCTCACATCCCCCATCCCACCCCACCCCCTTTCCTTTTTTTTCTTTTTTTGAAAGATAATTATACTTTTTGCCATCCTTATTGCATAGTTTGTAATTTATAAAGGAAATATGAAAAACTATCTGGGTCTTTTTTAGCATGTGTTACCCATTAAGTTGTATCAAACACAAATGTACCAGTAAAATTTTAAATAATGGCTAGTCTTCTGATCCAGAAATTTTTGTAAATGGCTGGTCCTCAAAGTGTTAAGTTTTGAATGAGAGTCAAATGCTCTGTGGTTTAAGAAATTCATCGCATGTAACATAATTCATTTTGCAGAAAAGGAAATTTACTTTGAAAGTAATGTTTCTCAAACCACCATTCACAATATTTTATTGTGATCTGTTAGAAATGTAAACACTTGTAATGTCATGTTCATCAAAAGGAGGCCCACAAGAAAGACAGGTCATGGTGGGTACATCACAGCACATGACAGTACAGGTCTTACAAGTGCCAGGAGATGTCTCTGGCAGGAAGTGAGTAACTATTTCAGATAAGTTTAATAATTATTGACTGCATTTTTAAGTGCATAGTAGCTCTCGGCAGCACACAAGAAAGTTAAGACCCTTAATGGGCACCATTTCAAGTGGGTGTTGTTTTCTGGTGGGGCCTGCGTTGAATAGTCTTCATGCTAAAGCTTTTGATGCAACAAAAAATTCCCATAATTCTAAAA
Source organism: Schistocerca americana (assembly GCF_021461395.2). Taxonomy (NCBI): domain Eukaryota; kingdom Metazoa; phylum Arthropoda; class Insecta; order Orthoptera; family Acrididae; genus Schistocerca; species Schistocerca americana. Next base: position 350,946,603 of record NC_060125.1, on the reverse strand, counting down.
GATTCCCAGGTATTTCCCAGATTTTTCCTGGACGAAAATGTTTCAAATTTTTCGTGGTTGTCCTGGGGCATATACACCCCGAGAAAGGTGTACAACCACTCAGTCCTTTCACATCCCATCAGTGAAAGGAAATAATACAACCAAGAAGTGCACATTTCATATTAATTTACATGTTGTTGTTGTTGTGGTCTTCAGTCCTGAGACTGGTTTGATGCAGCTCTCCATGCTGCTCTATCCTGTGCAAGCTTCTTCATCTCCCAGTACTTACTGCAACCTACATCCTTCTTAATCTGCTTAGTGTATTCATCTCTTGGTCTCCCTCTACGATTTTTACCCTCCATGCTGCCCTCCAATACTAAAATGATGATCCCTTGATGCCTCAGAACATGTTCTACCAACCGATACCTTCTTCTAGTCAAGTTGTGCCACAAACTCCTCTTCTCCCCAATTCTGTTCAATACCTCAATTCTGTTCAATACCTCCTCATTAGTTATGTGATCTACCCATCTAATCTTCAGCATTCTTCTGTAGCACCACATTTCGAAAGCTTCTATTCTCTTCCTGTCCAAACTATTTATCGTCCATGTTTCACTTCCATACATGGCTACACTCCATACAAATACTTTCAGAAACGACTTCCTGACACTTAAATCTATACTCGATGTTAACAAATTTCTCTTCTTCAGAAACGCTTTCCTTGCCATTGCCAGTCTACATTTTATATCCTCTCTACTTCAACCATCATCAGTTATTTTGCTCCCCAAATAGCAAAACTCCTTTACTACTTTAAGTGTCTCATTTCCTAATCTAATTCCCTCAGCATCACCCGACTTAATTCGACTACATTCCATTATCCTCGATTTGCTTTTGTTGATGTTCATCTTATATCCTCCTTTCAAGACACTGTCCATTCCGTTCAACTGCTCTTCCAAGTCCTTTACTGTCTCTGACAGAATTACAATGTCATCGGCGAACCTCAAAGTTTTTATTTCTTCTCCATGGATTTTAATACCTACTCTGAACTTTTCTTTTGTTTCCTTTACTGCTTGCTCAATATACAGATTGAATAACATCGGGCAGAGACTACAACCCTGTCTCACTCCCTTCCCAACCACTGCTTCCCTTTCATGTCCCTTGACTCTTATAACTGCCATCTGGTTTCTGTACAAATTGTAAATAGCCTTTTTCTCCCTGTATTTTACCCCTGCCACCTTTAGAATTTGAAAGAGAGTATTCCAGTCAACATTGTCAAAAGCTTTCTCGAAGTCTACAAATGCGAGAAATGTAGGTTTGCCTTTGCTTAATCTTTCTTCTAAGATAAGTCATACGGTCAGTATTGCCTCACGTATTCCAACATTTCTATGGAATCCAAACTGATCTTCCGCGAGGTTGGCCTCTATCAGTTTTTCCATTCGTCTGTAAAGAATGCGCATTAGTATTTTGCAGCTGTGACTTATTAAACTGATAGTTTGGTAATTTTCACATCTGTCAACACCTGCTTTCTTTGGGATTGGAATTATTATATTCTTCTTGAAGTCTGAGAGTATTTCGCCTGTGCCATACATCTTGGTCACCAGATGGTAGAGGCCATCAGTAGTTCTAATGGAATGTTGTCTACTCCCGGGGCCTTGTTTTGACTTAGGTCTTTCAGTGCTCTGTCAATCTCTTCAAGCAGTATCATATCTCCCATTTCGTCTTCATCTACATTCTCTTCCATTTCCAGTACATCGCCCTACATTCTCTTCCATTTCCAGTACATCGCCCTTGTATAGACCCTCTATATTCTCCTTCCACCTTTCTGCTTTCCCTTCTTTGCTTAGAATCCATCTGAGCTCTTGATATTCATACAAGTGGTTCTCTTATCTCCAAAGGTCTCTTTAATTTTCCTGTCGGCAGTATCTATCTAACCCCTCATGAGATAAGCCTCTACATCCTTACATTTGTCCTCTAGCCATCCCTCCTTAGCCATTTTGCACTTCCTGTCGATCTCATTTTTGAGACGTTTGTATTCCTTTTTGCCTGCTTCGTTTACTGCTTTTTTATATTTTCTCCTTTCATCAATTAAATTCCTCTGTTACCCAAGAATTTCTACTAGCCCTTGTCTTTTTACCTATTTGATCCTATGACGCCTTCACTACTTCATCCCTCAGACCTCCCCATCCTTCTTCTACTGTATTTCGTTCCCCCATTTGTGACAATTGTTCCCTTATGCTCTCCCTGAAACTCTGTACAACCTCTGGTTCTTTCAGTTTATCCAGGTCCCACCTCCTTAAATTCCTACCTTTTTGCAGTTTCTTCAGTTTTAATCTACAGTTCATAACCAATAGATTGTGGTCAGAGTCCACATCTGCCCCTGGAAATGTCTTACAATTTAATACCTGGTTCCTAAATCTCTGTCTTACCATTATATAATCTATCTGATACCTTCCAGTATCTCCAGGATTCTTCCATGCGTACAGCCTTCTTTTAGGATTCTTGAACCAAGTGTTAGCTATGATTAAGTTATGCTCTGTGCAGAATTCTACCAGACGGCTTCCTCTTTCATTTCTTTCCCCCAATCCATATTCACCTACTATGTTTCCTTCTCTCCCTTTCCCTACTCTCGAATTCCAGTCACCCATGATTATTAAATTTTCGTCTCCCTTCACTACCTGAATAATTTCTTTTATCTCGTCATACATTTCTTCAATTTCTTCGTCATCTGCAGAGCTAGTTGGCATATAAACTTGTACTACTGTAGTAGGTGTGGGCTTCATGTCTATCTTGGCCACAATAATGTGTTCACTATGCTGTTTGTAGTAGCTTACCCGCACTCCTATTTTTTTATTCATTATTAAACCTACTCCTGCATTACCCCTATTTGATTTTGTATTTATAACCCTGTATTCACAATCTTCCATATTAGATGTACCACTTATTTTTGACCAAATATAAATTCTTTCGTCGGAATTAATCTTACGCCTAGACCTACAATTAAGAGACAATGAACCATAAGGTACTAAATAAGAACCTTCACTAATAACAATAATTTCAGACAAATGTACAGTACGAAATGCCAAAACTTCACGAGATGTAAAACTTTCCAATCCAGTTCTAGAAGCATCATGACAAACAACAGCAGCGAATGTAATCCAACCATTACCTATACTACTTGATTCAGATGATTTAGCAATAGAAAAATTCAATTTCAGACCTAAAAAGTATTTAGGACCTGACAATACAGACATACTCGCAATCTTCTTCAGATTGGATACCTTCTTACTGGTACCTGGCACTGGAACGGAACCAAAAGTGCCAGAAATATTCAACAAATCTTTGTAGACCAGCATACGTCTGCGATGGCGATATCCAAAACGGCGACCCATTCTCGAATAATGCTATTCATATAATGAATGCGCGAGGTTGCATCAGCAGCTATTTATAGCTCATGATCCAAGCGCACGCGGACGTCAGCCAATTTAGATCTTGAACATTCAGGTTTATTTGAAAAATGTCTTGTGGCATGTTATCATAAGCATGGTCTATTTCCATTAGCAATTCAGAGCACACCATATATTAAATGGAAATCACCAAGACGTTGCAAATTTACATATACACATTATTTACGTCCTAAAAATTCTGTTGAAATTAGTAAAGACTTATCAGTTCAGAATTTGGATGAAATGGAGAGACGCATGAATTGTGCTAATCCGTATTTTGAGAGTAAGAATCAACCTAAAGTTGCTGTTGCATTGAGTGGATTTGAACCTACAGCTAAGTCAACGAGTAGAGTAGTGTACAAAACATTTTCTGGTCATTGTGAATTGAGTGTGTATTATTGTTATTCTAAAAGATATGATGTAGAAATATTTGTTGAATATTTCTGGCACTTTTGGTTCCGTTCCAGCGCCAGGTACCAGTAAGAAGGTATCCAATCTGAAGAAGATTGCGAGTATATCTGTATTGTCAGGTCCTAAATACTTTTTAGGTCTGAAATTGAATTTTTCTATTGCTAAATCATCTGAATCAAGTAGTATAGGTAATGGTTGGATTACATTCGCTGCTGTTGTTTGTCATGATGCTTCTAGAACTGGATTGGAAAGTTTTACATCTCATGAAGTTTTGGCATTTCGTACTGTACATTTGTCTGAAATTATTGTTATTAGTGAGGGTTCTTATTTAGTACCTTATGGTTCATTGTCTCTTAATTGTAGGTCTAGGCGTAAGATTAATTCCGACGAACGTCGCAGACGTATGCTGGTTTACAAAGATTTGTTGAATATTTCTGGCACTTTTGGTTCCGTTCCAGCGCCAGGTACCAGTAAGAAGGTATCCAATCTGAAGAAGATTGCGAGTATATCTGTATTGTCAGGTCCTAAATACTTTTTAGGTCTGAAATTGAATTTTTCTATTGCTAAATGATCTGAATCTGGAATGTGATGCCCTCACTGAAACAAGAAAACAGGCATGGCAAAACTGGCAATCACAGAAAACAGAAGAAAGCAGACTGAATTTCATTCTAGTTAGAAAACCAGTAGATAAAAATATAAAAAGGATTAAGAAGACACATGAAAACAAAACTCTCCTCCAAATTGATGAAGAGTTTACTAAAAATGACATAAGAAGCTTTTACAGATCTTTCAAACAAAGGTTATCAAGATACAAAGCATCCACCCTCCAATTTTGAGATGTAAATGGGACCATCGCTCACAATAATGCAGAAAATTGCAAAATACTAGCAGGCTACTTTGAGAAACTCTTGAATTGTGAACCTATCCTTGAAAATTTTGAATCCACCCGAAATAACCTCGAGAAGCCAAATTCAGATCCACTGACGACTGAAGAACTACAGAAGGCCATTTCAGAACTTAAAAGCAACAAAGCGTATGGAGAAAACCAAATAGTGGTCGAACTATGGAAAAAAGCTGACAAAAATGCAATTTTCATCCCTACAGTGTGTTTTCGATAAAATCTGGAAAGAAGAACAGATCCCCACAGAATGCAGAACAGTTCTGATCGACCATATTCACATGAAAGGTTTGAAGACAGACCCCAACAATTACAGAGGAATATCACTGCTGGATATAACATACAAGATTCTTTCTCAAGTCCTTTTGAATAGGACAGAGCTGCAATTGGACCCACAAATTGGGGAATATCAGGGAGGTTTTAGAAAGCGTAGATCATGTTCGGAACAAATACTAAACCTCAAAAACCTCATGGCATACCAAAAATCAAAGGCAAAGACATATGTAATCTCCTTCATTGATTTCAAAAAGCATATGATTTGACTGATAGAGAATCTCTATTATCGTCCTGGAAGAAATGGGTATGGATAAGAAAACAGCTATTATTATAAAAGTGACCCTTACAAATACATTTTTGAAAGTTAAATTTATGGGCAAATTATCAGAAGCCTTTGAAATAAAAACAGGAGTGCACCATTGCTGATCAATTGTGTGCTTGAGAAACTAGTCAGAGAATGGAACACAAATATTAAGAGTGGTATAAGACTGTGTTGCAAAAAGAAGAATCTTAAAGTAAATTGCATTGCTTTTGCAGATGATATGGCCCTGTTTGCTGAAAAAATGGAAGAAACATGGGAGCAAACGCTTGAACTAAAGAAACAAGCAGCTAAAATTGGTCTTCACATCTCCTTTGAAAAAACTAAGATACTGACAAACATCAAGCATTCATGTAAATACCTCAAAGTTCAAGAATAAAAGACTGAAATAGTAAAAGAATTCAAATATCTCAGGGACTGGATTAGTTGGAATGCTGGGGAAAGCAAAGCAATGGAATCCAGAATAAATAAACCCGAATTGGCCTTCCAACTAACAAAAAATAAATACATCAAAAAATACCTTTCATGAGGATCCAAAATTACACATTACAAGACAGTGATTAAGCCAGAAGCACTGTAAGAAGCAGAAACACTAAACATGAATTTCAAAGGCCAAATGGAGAAACTTGAGCTAAAGGAAAGAAAAATTTTAAGAAAAATTGTAGGACCAAAATTTCAATACAATAAGATTATTTACATCAAAAATGAAACTCTCTACAAGAAAATTGAAAAACTTTCAGATACTGTGGGAAAGAGGAGAATAAATTTTTATGATTATCTCCTCAGATTAATGAAACAAATCTTTGACTTTTTCCGTAACCACAAAACAAAACTCAACTGGTTTAAAGAAACTGAGAAAGACCTAGTAGAATAAAAGATTTCAGAAAATTCACGTATTGATCGAACAGCTAAATTAATTACTAAAGATGAAAACATAAGGTTCCAAGACAAATCTACGCAAAAGTCCAAACTCTTCATCTTGGAAGAATTGGAAGAAGAGAGGAAAAGAAGATTAGAAAGAACGAAGAAATATTGGGCCCTAAGAAAAGAACATTGCACAAAGAAATGATTGATCCAGCATACCCCAAAGAGGATGAAACAAAAGAAGAAGAAGAAATGAGGACAGGATGATAACTGGAAATCAGTCAAAGCTCCTACAACATGAAAGTTTTGTAAAAAATTGATTTTCTTTAACACTGTCTGAGAGGTCTAATTACTTCAGATGTCCAAAGAAATAATACATTTACATTGTTTCAAATTTCAAAGTGGGATCAGTGACCAAATGTTTATGAAAGCAAAGTTGTAAGGAAAACCACTTTAATAATTAATATTTTAGATGTTATAATGTTATATTTACAGAATCTGTGTTTTATACAATGAGTGAATTCACTTAGTGTCTAGAAAAAGGAATTTACTTTTGTCGGGAAAGTATCATGAGCGACAATATATATTACAATTTATTTACATGGGTGTGATGTAAATACAGTTTTTCTCTTCACATTTATTCCATTATGCTGTTATAGAAGGGGCAGTCATGAAGTTTGTATTGTCACTGTGAAAGAATGATTTTATAATCAAGAGTCATGGTTCCAGAATAAGATAGTCTTTATTCACATGTTCATCACAGAAATGGCACATTTGTCCTACATATGGATTAAATAAAGGATACTGTGATTGAACAACTCATTTTGTCTACAGGAGAAATTGTCCACTCCTCTTGTCACTTTGCCATCCCGGAAATATACATGAAATGGAAACAGAAAGAAGTCACAAGGTGGCTCATTGCTAGAATAAGGAGGATGGGTAATATATTACAATAGCTGTCTGGCACTTACTGACATAACCTGACATCAGTATACCATGGTAAGCTTCCCTCTACCCCCTTTAAAAAATAAACCAACCTTTCCTTCCAAAAGGCATATCTGTGATCACATTTTTCATTAATGTTCTGCTTAACTTTTTCACGGTTTTATCTGCTACTTGATCTTAAAGTCATAATTACAATCAATATTGATTCATGATGATCATGCACTCATACAACACCACCAAGATAAGGCTAGTGGAGCTCCTTCATTTTGGCTGCCACTTATTATCACTGCTGTTTTTCCCCAGAGGTGAGCAAATGTTGTGCTTACCAAATGGAGATCTTTGGTATATCTAAAAGTTTATAGCTGACGATTAATCTACACCTTCATTACTAATGACCCAATTGAACTGTGGTGGTCATTAAGGGCATGGACTTCCACCTGCATGACAGTTCCTGGGTCCTGTCTGAGAGATGTCCAACACTATTGGCTCATCTTTCAGGAGTATTTTCCCACACTAGAAACCCTTTCGTTACTTACTTACAAAGTTACACCTTGTGACACTGTCACCATACACAATAATAAGCTCTTAATGAAGTTGCTCTCTATTTTTTTCTGTTAAAATGATTGCTCTGGCTTCTATTTTCTCTATAGGGAGCACCAGTTTGAATTTTGTACTCTAGTAAGGGAGTAGTTTGATGGCTCTATGGATCAGTGTCAAGCAACAAATCCAAAGGGCTGAAGTACCATCTCCAGTTAGCCCAAAGATTTTTTCTGTCACATATTACTTTTTTTCATCACTAGAAATAATTCATTAATGAGAAAAAAAAATCAATTGTCTCCATGGTTCAGAGTACATCAGTAATTGAGTTCAAAGATCAGAAAAAGGCAAATGCACACCACTTTCAAAAGAACCATGATTAGTAAATCATAGCAGCATTCAAATGAAACTTAGGGTTGTGGATAGCTTCACCTTACTTTAACACGGATATGCAAAAGAGTAGTCCAGTAAAATTGTATATGCTTGTAATTGCAGAGTCATATTTTAGGGTGTAGTCTTCACATATCGCAGTGAGCTCATAATGAGTTTCCTCAGAATTTTATACTTTCAAAAAGAATAAATTATCTCAGAACTTCCCAAAAGTTGTTGGATTTTGTACATTCCTCTTCAACCTTCTTTGGCAATAAAAGCAATTTCATTTGGCACAACTTGAAGTGGGTTTATCCAATTCACAAAACTCTGATATTGTTTAAAACACTATTTTGCTACCAGTAATGAATGAATCAACAAGTCAAATACAGTCAAAATATTTCCCACTTTAGCAATGCCTTGAAAAATGAATGAAATGATTGTAAGGCACTGGTGGCCAGGAGTCCCCATCTGGAGAAGTTTGGTCACCGAGTTGCAAGTCTTTCCAGCTGACCCTGCATTGGGTTGACTTGTGTGTTAATGATGATGAGAGGATAACACAACATCCAATCCCTGAACACAAAAAATCTCCAACACAGCCAAGAACTGAACTTGAGTCCCTGCATGGCAGTTAGATATGCTGACCATTCAGCTAAGGAGGTGGACATTTTAGGAACAACTTTCAATGTTTCCTAACACTGACAAAAATTGTGTTACACTTTTAGTTGTGTTACATATCAAATTAATTAATTGATTGATCATCAAACCTGTGGTTGATCTCCATAAAGCCATTGGCTCCCCTCTTTATTAGTTGTTGTCTCCCTTTCTGTTGGCACCAGTATCGGTGTAGTCACTGTTGTTACCACATCATCCATCTTCTCTGTGGTTGGAAATGTGACTGCTTCATCCTTACCACTGTCTGTCTGTCTTGTGGTCATGCTGTAAAACTCTGTTGTCAGAGGAGTATCTTGTGGTTTCTCTGTTGAGTTATCTACAGTTTTGATCACTGAAGGAGCAGCTGAGATCAGACCTGATGTTGCTTCTGGCTGTACTGTTGTATACATAGTGGTGTCCATATATGAATCTGAAAATTACAGACAAAGAGTCATGTTAGTCAACAACAAATACAAAAAATATATTTCAATAAGCACATGCTGGAAACAAGGTAAAATTTGATAAACTATAGCATGATAGGAAACAGAAAATAATTATGGATTCATGATTAGTTAAATATGATGATATATAATGAATAACAAAAAGAACCACTGTACTGCCTGTTCTAAATACAGCCATTAGACAGTATATTATCTTTACTGAACTTAAGGTCAGTAAGCATTGATTATCCTTGCTGTTCCTGACATTCCAAGGCTTTCATTGGCTCAGGATTACTTCAAGGACCATAAGTTGCTATTCCAAAGTTGTTGTATTTCAGTCAGCTCCTTCAGTTTGTGCACAACATTTTGAATCACCCTGTACAGCTACTGCACATTTGAATATGGACTAAAGACTTTTTAGTTTAATGTCCCTTACATAGTTTTTGTCTGTGAACTGGAATGTTATTTTGCCTGAAACGGGTATGTTGCTATGTGAAGGGCATATCTGCAAGGTGTATAAGTCCATACATGTCCACTTAAGCTCATATACAGGTTTATGAAGCCTTAAATAAAGAAACAACAACTTTGCAAAATCAGTGACATAAGTAATGTTTCATTAGTGAAATCCATTTTAATTTGATAAGCTACAGTAATCACTTCTGGATGAGCTAACAAACAAATCCATAACTTTCTGCAAATAAGATAAAAGAGCTACATGTCTCAAACACAAGGATTTTTTTGATGAAAGTGATCTCAGGTTATTACAAATACAAACATCTATATTCATACTAGCTGGAAATTATGTATTTAGTAACAATTCCTTCCCTCACCCCCCCCCCCCCCCACCCCTCCCAGTCTCTCTCTCTCTCTCTCTCTCTTTCTTCCTCTTTCTCTCTCTCTCTCTCTCTCTCTCTCTACAGGATTTCCTCTCAGTGATTTCCAATCTGACTACCTATCTGCTGAATTTGCAGTCACAATTGTTTTAAATGTCATCCGTCTACTTTTTGCTTGTGCTATGTTCCATTGTAGTTTCTTAACATTTCTCTTTAGTATGAGCCACACAGTGTATATTTACAATCATAATTATATTTACCTGTTGAAGTTATTTCTGTTGTTTCTGGCACGGTTGACTTTTCAACTGGCATAGTTGAAACTGTCCAGTTCTCATCTCCACTTGGTGTTGTTATTTCACCCCTTATTGCAATTGGAGAACCAGTGTTGATAGATGTTACTGCAGTGGTAGAAGTTTCAAAAACAATGGTTGTTGGGGACAATTCCATGTGTCCATTGTTATGAATCTCTGCACAGATTTATGCATCCATATGTTAACATCACACTAAATACTTTCCTTAAGGCTTACATACAAGCAAGAACATTTCAAAGAGAAGTGACTCTTCCATATAATGATGCAAATTAAAAATGATTTTTTAATTTCTTAACAAAATTAATATAGTACAGTTCATCATGACAGACACCATTTCTGAATGTGTTTTTTTTAAATATATAATGGTCATTAATTACTACTGGTCACAACCATTAACATATGTAATTTTCAGCTGTAATAAAGTATTAAATTGAATAAAAACAAAAGACATGAAAATAAAGATGCATAAAAATCAAATCTTGAAAGTATACCGGTAATGATAAAGAGCAACATGCACAGCCCAACTAATTAAGCAGATTAGCATTAACATCCAACAATATAGTGATGAACTGTGTTTCACAACAGCTTTCCAAAATAAATTTCATAATATAATTGATATATCATATAAAGACAGACTAATGGCCAAATGATCCATAAAATAATACTATGAATATCAGATGACAAATAAATAATTTTTACCAGAATCAGACTCAGACTCAGATTTTTGGCTTTTCATGCACAGTTGGCTTAACCGTGTGAGCATTCTTCCTGATCTGACTCAGACTTTCATTTTCACTGATGTTTACACCAGAGGTTCTCCAAAAGGGTATGTGAGAATAGATCCACTGGGGATATAGGGGTGGTGAAGGATCATCATTCAAATGATGTATGTCAATTGGCAGGGTAAATCAAACTCCTCTTCCAACTCCATTACCACAATGGTGTCACTCTCATGTACCCCATGGGCGGAACCTCTGCTGGAAACATCAGTGGCAATGAAAGTCTTCAGCCAAGTCTGTAGCTGTCATCAAACATTCATTTCATTTACTTTCTTTTATATAACACTTTTCATCATGTACATAATACTTATGGTAACTGCTTCGGGAAAAATGAAGAAATAAAGAAAGAAACAAGAGATCTAGGTTTGTGTCCTCGTCTAGCAGACATTATTAGTCAAAATATACAGTACATTGTGGAGTCAGTGTGTCTGTGCAGTTTTTGCAGATATAATTCCATGTCATTGCATCCATTGTTTCCATCCTTGTTATCAATTCCTTTTATTCAATCAAATGTAATTAACTGGGTAAAAATATTAGTGAAGACAAATAAATGTAAAATATCAACATGTCTTATCTTCTATAAGACATACATTTATGTATTGTTAAAAAAATACCTAAAAATCTCCAAATGTAAGTAGTCATTTGTCTGAAATATAGCATGTAACCATAAGACTCTAGAGAAATACTGGAAGAATCTTATATCTAATATAGTGAGCAAATTACCCACTCATTAAACAAAAAGAAAAATGTAATGTAGAAGTACATAGTGAAACTTAAAAGGGCGGAGAGGCGCCACTTCATAAACTGTAAGCAGTGGTAAACTGCACCATGGTCACCTCATACACAAATGAATATTGTTTTCAAGGTATTCCAACCAAAATCTAAACAGCAAGTAGTTGTTTGTTATGAACATAAACAGATTACAAGTATATGTCTCTAACACACTGCTCCTTATTTTGTGTCCCCCACAATGTTTGCTTCTGGTGACTGACACCTGATACCATAAGACCCAGTTTTAGATCCTCTACTGTATTGATCACAAGCCTTTGCAGTCACTCTTCAATCTGGCCAAACCAATTCCTATTTGTACTGCTCAGAAATTGCAACAATTGGCTCTTCCTCTCTCCAACTACCAGTTCAAGATCATATATCAGCCCACTTCTAAGCATGCAAATGCAGATGCTCTCTCATGTCTACCTATGGGAGCTGATGCTGACTTTGACACTTCTGAAGCAGCGTGTTTTCAAACTGATGTGCACGAAACTGACACTGTCTGGGCAAATCATTTAGCATGCAGACATTGCACATTGTTTGGCTAGGATGTGCAAATAGAAAGGATGTCTGAACAGTGTCAGATGTGTGCAGAACATCAGGCCGCCCCTCCACAACATTTTTTGAGTGGTCCAAGGTAGAGGAGGCTTGGCAGCATTTGTACGTTTTGTTGGCCCTTACTGGAACACATGCTGGTTAGTAGTTGTTGATGCATATAGTAAAGTCCCCTTTGTTGTTCCCTTGCTCCACTTTGCAAGCACCTTAGTTCATTTTCTGCATCAAAGTTCTGCCAGAATTGCTTGTCATGGACAACGGACCTTAATTTGTCTCTGCAGAATTTGAAGATTTCTGTACAGCAAATGGCACACACCATCTCATATCAGCACCATTCCACCCACAATTGACTGGCGCAGCTGACCATTTTGTTCGCATGTTGAAACAGCAAGTGGACAAACTTCTTGTACACTTATTACTCCCAACCCCGCAATGGCCCTTTGCCCCCAGAACTGCTACATGGGTGACACTAAAGCACACTCTAGCATTTGCTCCATCCCCCACTGTGGTCAGCACCTGCAGACTCCAGTCAGCCAACATATCAGATTAGCCAACCCGTGTTTTACAGAATCTATGGCAGAAATAAGTCATGGGAGCATGGTGTCATTACTAGTTCAATTGATCCACACATGTTTCAGATTCAAGGTTCTGATGGATTGCAGAAATGGCACCTAAATCAAAGTTGCCCTAGTTGCTGGCAAAGTTCTGGCACTTCTTGTATGTTCACAGATTCCTGGACTTCCTGGTCGATGCTACCTGAGTGCCATCCATCAGAGTGGGGTCATGCAATGCTGTTTCCGGACCTCGAGTTAATGGACATTGAACTGATGCCATATCTATCCACTAGCCAACGTCCAGCAACACCTGCCCTGCCATCACCACTGGGTCAACCCCACGCTGATGCCTACCAAGGGGCCTCCAGTCAGGAAGATGCCACTGCAGATTCACGCCATCAAGTAGATGCCCTGCTGTGGGTGCTGGGATGCGCCCTCTGCATTGTTTTTCAGCCAGTGTTCCCTTGCAGTCTCAGGACAGCTGTTGGGGTGCAAGCAGTGACTTGGCATTGGCTACAGCACCGGTTGTCACTCCAACACTGGTTCCAACAGCCACGCATCCCCCCCACTGGTAGTATGGTGCTCGACCATATGTGACAGCGGTGCAGTGGTTTGGGGGGGGGGGGGGGGGGGGGGGGGAAGGAGAGCTATGTCATCCTAACAAGACACAGCCTGGGAAAAAGCACCACAGGCATGAAGATATGAGCTGGTGCCAGTACCATAGTGACTCGCCATTTGTGCAAGTTCCACCAGCGCCAAGGGTGACACTGAGGATGAAGATATCGACTTCACCTCGGCCGATTGTCAACTGAATGCAGTCCACCAATGACTTGATGACAACGGACAGAAGCCTACTTGGAAGATAGAAGAGCAGCTCTAGTTCACCTGGTTATAGATCATTGTCCAGGGCTGACTTACACAGGGAACGTCATTTAGTGAACTCTTAGAATTGAACAGATATTGTAAATTGCATTTGCTAAGTATTTTAAAGTTTACCTATGATTATTTGCACTTAGCCACTGAGAGTCTTTTTTGTGTTATATTACATGTAGTACTGCAAACTTCATTATTCGCACAAAGATAAGCAAAGCCCTTTTAACTCTTTTGCGTGTCTTTGTTACTAATGTCTTGGAGTGTTGTAGAACCTTTGTTCTCCTACTCTGTTACCTGACCCTGGAACCCACCTGTGTAATAGTTGCTGGGAGAAATTGTAATAGTGGGGTACTTCCCCAAAAGCTGTTTCACAAACTCACAAACTCAGCCTACCATAACAACAGTGGCAACTCGGCCTCCCCAGCAGTAGCAACAAGGCCTTTACAAAACTGATGACAAGGTTTTACAAAAGTATCCACATGTGCTATTGTTGGATGACACATGGATCAGGCAATGTCAACTCATAAAGAATGACTTGCATGAAAAACTGCCACATCATGCAAGATGTTTAAATTTATTACTTCTTTTGGTGCTAACTATCAGAACATATTTCACTGACAGTATACACATATGCGGCTGAATGTACCTATACAAATATATCATTGTACAACATGCAGTTCAAGAGATATGATGTCTCAAACACTGAGATATGTGAAAAAATGTTGCCTCGTGCATGAAGCTTTAATACATTTATTCTTTACTACTAATTTACATTCGAGTCACCTTAAGGAAATTCCTGATTCCCTGATACCTGGCAGTGCTTTTGATAGCTTTCAACTGTGAAATGCAAATGACTGTAGGCAAGAACAATAGCCATTTATAGTGCTACAAAAATGCATTTCCATACAAATGTTTAGAAAATGACTTTGTAAACATAGGATGGAACTTAAACCCAGCATGCAGAAACTGTCTGGGATCATATATCTTAATTTGGATACTGTACTTACACATTTGATATTACGCATATTTCTCTGTATTACTGTTTCATAATTTCAAAGGTGTTTACATGAATACATGGAAAATAATTTTTTTTATACTTCACTACAAACACAGTTCATTTTCTGTTTTCATTTCTAACAGAAGATTGTCAAAATGAATAACCAGGCAAAGCAGGGTCTGTCAGCTAGTAGGTTAATAAAGTGTTGTCTTACATTTACAGATGAAGCTTTGGGAATTGACATCCCATGCAAAATTATTTTGAAGAATTTGGAAGATTTGGAGCGGGAACAGTGACACCAGCTTTTCTGACAACTAGGATGAATGTGAGGAGGAGAGAGGTAACTGGGCAGCAAATTTCATCATGCTGTCAACCACAAAAGAGTAAGTTGCATACCTAGCTCTTTATGAATATCTGCCATGTTCAAACTGCAGTTTGCCTGAATCCATTTGTTGCTGGATGTAAACTGACTTTACAATTGGGCAAATATTCAACAATAATGTATGTTTCTTCAGGAGACAGTAAAATTCTAGGTAGGGACCAGTGACATACTTACATGTTTTGTGCAGCAATTTTATCAACGTTAATCGTGAGGTAAGATGAGAATGAAAGGAGGTGTGTCAGTTGCAAGTCCTACACAACCATGGAAAAAGAAGTGGATAGATGACTTTTTGGAAGGAAGTGATGAAGGAATATTGTCACATATTCATGTCAATACAGATGTGAAATCTTTTATGTATGTAAACAAACAAACAAACCTTGTGTTCTTAGGGCTCTCCATAACCACAACCTCAGTAATTGGAACATATGTTGAAGAAACAACAACATATTTGTGACAAGCAAGATTATAAATAAGAAACATCCAAATATTGGTGAAAGTTACATAATAGATCCCTTCCTCACATTTGTCATAGTTTATGCACAATATATGTATGTAACATGTATCAAAATACTCATCAGAGACCTGTCCATTATCGACTGAATGCTTTCTGACTTCACAACACAGTTTTAGTTTTGATAGCTGAAAGCACATTAAGTATGGCAAGGTGCATTTAAATATGGCGCAAACATAACTCATTGTGTTATGCTACAGGTCAGTCACATTCATTTGCTTTGCCAATCAACAATCAAATTATAAACTTTAAACCTAAACTGGACCTCACACTTCATGACAGACAGAGCCATCTGTCACAACCAAGATTTTGGGGTGGGGGAGAGGGTGGAGGCGAGTGGCTTTCCAACTTTAGTGCTGCCTGCATATAATAAATTGCCTCTTTTTTCCTCTCTCATTCATTAGATGAAACTATCATTCCAGATAATCCTACAGTCATTATTATATTATTATTATTATTATTATTATTATTATTATTATTGGGCCTGGTGGTCTAGCAGTAAAGCACTTGACTGGCTACCAAGAGGTAGCATGATTAAATCCCAGTCAGACCTTACATTTTTCAGTCTGCGTTTTAATCCAGTCTTCACCTCTCAATCATGTAAGGAGTAACCAGAAATGACATGTCATTCAGATTCTACTTTAAACTGCAGATCCCCTATCCCCAATTGGATAATTGTGGTAGGTCAGGTCCATGCATGTTGCTGAAGTGGTGTCCAATTGAAAGACTAACACCAGGCCAGTGAGCCACATGAAATTAATATTATGATAAAAACTGGTGTAAACTATTTCTTATTGTTTATTTCATTTCTGCTTGTATTATCAAATTGAATTAAAGTTCAGGGGGAAGAAATAAGAACATTGATGTTTGCTGATGTTATAATTCTGCTAGAGACAGAAAAGGACTTGGAAGAGCAGTTGAACAGAATGGACTGTCTTGAAAGGAGGATGTAAGATGAACAGCAATAAAAGCAAGATGAGTTTTGCCATTTGGACAGCAAAATAACTGACATCTTGGGTTGTCGGGTGTTCTGCCGGATATCAGCGTCGTACTTGCACGATATTTCGGTCACGTAGCTCGTAACCTTCATCAGGTGTGACCTGAGACTGGTCTCAGGTCGCACCTGATGAAGGTTACAAGCTACATGACTGAAATATTGTGCAAGTACGACGCTAATATCTGGCAGAACACCCGACAACCCAAGATGTCATTAGATCGCCGGGAAAGCCTGAAGAGTTACAGCAAAATAACTGATGATGACCAAAGTAGAGAGGATATAAAATGTGGACTGGCAATGGCAAGAAAACTATTTATAAAGAAAAGAAATTTCTTAACATCAAATATAGATTTAAGTGTTAGGAAGCTTTTCTGAAGGTATTTATCCGGAGTGTAGCCATGTATGGAAGTGAAACATGGATGATAAACAGTTTGGATAAAAAGAGAACAGAAGCTTTCAAAATGTGGTGTTACAGAAGAATGCTGAAGATTAGATGGGACAATCATGTAACTAATGAAGAAGTACTGAACAGCATTGGGGAGTCAAGGAATTTGCAGCACAACTTGACCAAAACAAGGGATTGGTTGATAGATAACATTGTGAGACATCAAGGGACCACTAATTTAGTATTGGAGGGAAGTGTTGGGGTAACAATCATAGAGAAAGACCAAGAGATGAATACAGTAAGCAGACTCAGAAAGATGTAGGTTGCAGCAGTTATTCAGAGATGAGGCTCAGAAAGGATAGAGTGGCATGGGGAGCTGTATTAAACCAGTCTTCGGACTGATGACTGGAACAACAACATTATCAAAATGGCATAAGCTTAGATTAGATATAATGTTAAACAATTGGGGTAAATATGGTATATTTTCATAAAAGCTATTAACAGAAATTTCTAGTGCAGTGCATTATATTCACTGCATTTCATAGATAACTATGATTAAAAACTGACCACTTTTTCCATACCTGAAGTTCCATTACAGGTGTTGTTGAGTTCGCATCCACCACTATTTGCTTGCAGTAAAACTGCAGGTACTGGTGACACATTAGTGCTGCCAGAAGTGTTACTCTCTTCCTCAGGTTCATCTACAGCATGAACTATTGTTTCAGCTTTCAAGTTGTCTACTCTGTGGATATAAATGGATCAAGTTTAGGAAAGATTTTGAATGGATAACTCACAACTGAAATATTAAAAGACAACTTGGATGGAGGGAACTGCATGGAGCAGATTATATTAATGAACAAGACCGAACATTATAATCAAACACTAATTTATCCATAACAGAAAGAAGAGGATGCATTCAAAAGAGTATAGACTAATATACTCTAACTGTTGAGCAACTTATATGCTTAGAAACTGCAGTGGTTTGTCTTGTGGTATGCCTTGTTGCAAAGTAGGTATCAAAACTAATTATGTTGTAAAAAATGACTGTCCCACCAAACATTGGCAGCTTCCTTTTTCATTCAGAACTGTTCACATATATTAACCATTACAAAAGTTTTGGGACATGATCGCAACAGTTAACAGATTGCATAATGGAAATTCTGAAGAATTTAAGTCAAATATGAAGTTACCAAAACAGTTCTACATGAAAATGGTCGGGTCAACATCCGATCTCACGCGTCGGCTTTGACTCGTGACGTAAGGGTGTTGTGGTGTGTGACGTCATTACGGCGCGGAGTTTGGTTTGTGAGTGTGACGTGTTTGTAGATGTTGCCTCGTTGATGTTACCTTAGTAGGAGTTTTAGGGCCTGTAATATATAGTTTACCTTTTTACTGTACTTTTTGTTTTAACGTCGTCTATGAGGCTTTTATCAGTTTGCCATTAGATTGTTCAATCTTTATGGTCTATATGTTTTGTCGCTACTCGTTATGTCTAATGAATCAATATTGTTTTTTTCTTTTTTTTTATTTGTTTCTTTTTTTTATCTTTTGATTGACCTACACATTGATCTGTAGCGTAACCCTGAATACGAGGTTAGGTTGGGAGTTTTTTTTTGGTGGGGGGGGGGGGGGTCAGGGGGGGGCGCAGCCCCCCCTCCCTGCCTGGCCTTGAGTACCACTTGTTTATTATTATCTTTGTTTGCTATCAATGTTAGCAGATTGTTCTTGTGAAACCTTTGTGTGTGTTGTTTTTCTATGTGTTTTCGTCTTTGTGATACGTATGCAACGTTTCTATATCCGCCATATTGGAATTGTCGTTTCTGCTATATTTGTGACGTCATTAGTCAAAGCCGACGGGTTAGATCGGACGCTTCCGTATTTCCAAATGGTCAATGCTGGAAGAAAAAGTCATGATGAGTTTTTAATTACAGATTTTCCTAACAAATGAGAGACAATTTCAATGACACTTACCCATTGGGGATGATAGATGACTAGGGAGACACAACATGGGAAATTGGTTTCTGAGGAAGGTGGGGAGGGTAATTTCAGTCTGTGAAGGCTTGGTGGGACTCTCAGCATATTTAGAGAGGTGCTGCTTGTCATTGCCGATGCTATGATCGTGGGTTGCTAGGCTGTATGCAAGGGACATCTTGGTGTGGAATGGGTGGCAGCTGTCAAAATGAAGATATTGTTGGTAGTTGGTACATTTGATGTGAATGGAGGTACTGATGGAGTCATGCATGAGGTGGAGATTTGCTTTTAAGTGGTGCCTCGAAGGAAAAATATTTATTGATGAGGATGTAGTTGATCACAGTGAGCAGGTGGAGACAGTCTGGTATTGGGAAAGGAAGTACTCAATGGTGGTAAGGCCATGGATATTGAGGACATTGGTGTAGAGGGAGGTGGCACTGACAGTGATAGGCAGGATGCTAGATGCTAAAATGACAGGACGTGTGGAGAGTTGATAGAAGAAATAGTTAGTGTGTTTTGTGTGGGTAGGTTATGGGTAATAGTTGATATGTTGCTCAACAAAGCCAGAGATTTGTTGTGTGAGATTGCTTTGCCAGGGATTGTAAGTGGATGATTCAGAAAGCTGGCAGAGTTGCTCAACCAGGTAATCCCTGTGGTTCATAACAACAGTGGTGCAGCATTTGGTAGCAGGTGGGACTGAAAGGTTGAGATCAGTATTCAGGTGGTGGATCTCAGTTATATCTACAGGTGTGAGGCTTGTTCTCATGTTCAGGGATTTGAGGAATGGCGGTTAGGCAAGGTCTGAGGTAAGGAAATTCTGGAAAGTTGTCACTGGATGATGAACATGTGCATGTATGAATGGATGGAGAAAGAGGTGGGGGCACAGGTTGATGGAGGAGTAAATTGGGTGAGGCAGGAATCAGTATTGGCTTTGGGTCAAGTCAGATTGGTGGGATTTGAAGTGAAAAAGTGTTTCTACCATGGACACGAGGACAAGATCTTTAAAAACCTAGAAACACTGAATAGTGGGTAAGACAAAAGGTGAGGCCTTTGGAAAGTGGCAGTGTGTTTAAATTGGCCACTTATGAATGAGTATGTGTGCACTTCTTCATTTTATGAAAACTATCTGATAACTAAAAGTATCTGACAGTCCATTTTTAAATGTTCCTGTTAGCTGTTCAATACCTGCACAATGTGGTGAGTAGCATTCTATCTTAATTAATACTGCTGTTCCATTCCAGATTTTCCCTGTTGTAATTATATTATATAATATAAATACCTTTCATGTCTGTGATTAATCATAGTTGATGGTATCACAGTTGAAATAGGAATTGGAATCATTTTCATCTCTTCATGTATAGTTCCAGAAGAATCAGAGAGACTTTCTATTCTAGCTGACTCAGCCTGTGAATCATTAGTACTGTCCAACATCTTTTCTTCAGCTACTACATATTTCTCTCTTTCTTGGCTACTAATAAAACCATCTTCTGACTCAGATTTGTTGAAAGTTTGTGGTTTGATGCTAGTAAGTGGCAGAATCCTTGTCCATGAGTTGCTGGAAACCATTTTTAGTTTTCATTAAAACAGCATATGGAACTAAACATTACAATACAGTTTTAATAATAATACAAATATCTTCATTTGAAAAGATAATACAAATTTACTGTCTTTGATATATCTTACAGTTAAAATTATAATGATATCCAAATTTGATCAGCACATATAGTTTCATGGGTGGATAACTTAATTTTTTTCATTTAAAAGTTTATACAGAAATGTAGCATAGATTAATTTTATTGAAAGGCTGTTTTACCTGTAATTTGCAGTTGCTGCTGTTATGAGCTTTTTATTTCTATTGAGACTATCAATTGTTGCTTTCGTTTTGCTTTTGAAGTCTTCATCTTTTCCCAATGTTTTGTCCTTGGCTGTTGTTGGTGGAATAGCAGAAGTGGCAATCTTTACTTGTCTGATATCTGAGTTTTCTACTAACACACCACCTTCAACTGATCCTTCAAGATATTTACTCTCCACAGATGTATTGTTCATTTTTCTCTCTGTCAAGTCACCACTTGCATGTTCCTGAGGTTGTAACAGTAAGGCACACAATTATTCCACAACAGAATTACACACACACACACACACACACACACATATATATAATTATAATAGAGGGAAACATTCCACGTAGGAAAAATATATCTAAAAACAAAGATGATGTGACTTACCAAATGAAAGTGCTGGCAGGTCGACAGACACACAAACAAACACAAACATACACACAAAATTCAAGCTTTTGCAACAAACTGTTGCCTCATCAGGAAAGAGGGAAGGAGAGGGAAAGACGAAAGGATGTGGGTTTTAAGGGAGAGGGTAAGGAGTCATTCCAATCCCAGGAGCGGAAAGACTTACCTTAGGGGGAAAAAAGGACGGGTATACACTCGCACACACACACATATCCATCCACAAATATACAGACACAAGCAGACATATTTGAAGACAAAGAGTTTGTGGCCTCTGTATATGTCTGCTTGTGTCTGCATATGTGTGGATGGATATGTGTGTGTGCGAGTGTATACCCGTCCTTAGTGTTTTGGAGTCAAGTCCAAGTTCCTCTAAAATGTTAAACAAAGATTGCCGGTCATATATATATATATATATATATATATATTCTCACAGCTCATACACGTGTGGGCACCTCTCAGCACCACTTTTTCATACTGTTTAGATTTGTAAAGAATAGAGAGATAGAAGGAAAGGAAAAAGGAGAAAAATGTGTTGCTCTATAGTCACAGTGCTGTGAAAGTCCTGATAATTCAGCTTCTGTGTTCATGAACAGGCCTTCTAGTCAGGTGCATGCAGGTATACCAATACAAAGTCAAACAGTGGTAATGTAAGAGTAAGTCTGATAATCAACAAGGAAAAAAGGAATGCAAATAAGAAGTTTCTATGAATAATACAGTCATTCATTCATTTCCGTGTCCAGTCAGCATTTCCAGAAGGTAGCAACTCCGATGGCCTTGTTTTTTCCCTCAATCAGGTCCTACGTTTAAAAAGGTTTAACCAAGCATTACCAAAAAATTGGGAATATTCTAAGAAAATCAAATCTGCTGTGGGGTACCTTCTCGGGGAAGCCTCAGAATGGGTTACAGTAAATACTGAATTTTTTTTTTCCTGGGAAGACTTTCAAAAGAAATTTAAAGAAAATTACTGGTTTGACAGTGCACAATAAAAGTTTGTATCAGATCCATGGGACCTGGGCAGAATCATCTATCCCCCAGGGATGTTAACATTCTGAGTTAACGGGTCGAGTGACGACCATCGGATCCCAAGTTATTTTTGGCGTTTCTTCTAAAATAGTCTTCCTGCACCAAATTCCTTTAAAATCTTAAACTATTGTGTCATCTATCCCCCAAGCACATTAACATTCTGAGTTAACGGGCGGAGTGACGAACGTTGGATCCCGAGTTGTTTTCGATGTTTCTTCTAAAATAGTTTTCCGGCAGAAAATTCCTTTAAAATTTTAAGCTATTCTGTCATCTATCCTTTAAAATCTAGAACTGTCCTGGAGTCTTATTGCTTAAAAACTAAATATGACTATAAAATAGAGGACAACTTAAGAAAATCACAGAAAACGTGGTATCTAGACAAAATAAACTGAACAGATTATTATATTTATGGAAAGAATAATAAGATGTGACTAGCTGAACAATTGTTATACCTTAGTGTATAGATTTTCTATTTTGTATAGAGTATTTTATACTTTCTATGAGATGTGATATAGATGGGAGGGTTTGTATAAAATTTTGAAAGGAGTGGGTATTATAGGTAAGAGCATGATTTACATGAACAGATAAATCATGACTAACACGAAACACACAGCACACCTCACTAACAAATGAGCCTGATTCTTCACCATTTGAAGTTTCCATAGGGTTGCTAGTATTTCCTTCGGGGACTTCGACGGTGAAGGTCGGACAAGTCCATTCTGTAGGAGACAATTTAACACCGAACCTCCTCCGGCATCTCACTCAAGTACCTGAGAGGTAGGGATCCTGGGGAAGGTGGGTGAGAAGGGTTTCCTGTCTTTGGGGCTATCTTCTTTCTCTTCTTCGATCCTAGCATCCATATCTATTTTTTTCCTTTCTTACTTCTCATTTGAGGACCTGTCTATTTTTTCCCTCTTTCCATATTCATTAACTTCTGTCATTGAAGTCCTTCCATATTTCCATGGTTTCTAATAACCTACATCTTATCTTTAGATAAGAAAGCCAAAGAATCAGACTACATGAACACACATCTGCATATACACAAGTATACACTTAGACACAAACATACAATTACAGACTAGGAAGCCTGTCACAGTGTGAGAACTGCCAAGTGTTTTAGGGGAAAATGTGGGTGCATCTAGAAAAATATGCACACAAATATAGGAAGCTATGATGGTTCTACATCGAATATACATAAGAAAAGGGGTATATAAACTAAGAAAGAGGCACGAGCAAAGAGAGAAAATGAAAGCAGGAGATAACGTTAATCATGCTGATCAATAAGAAATGTCACTATAATAAATCCTCTAATGAATTGAAGGATAGTGGGACATGAATAGTATATGTTGACATAGTATCTATTGAAAGTATAGAAGTTGATAAGTAGAAGAAGACTCTAGGGAGTAAATGATGTATTAAAGAATAAATGTGAAGCTTAAGATAGATTTATATCTTTACCAGAAAATACTTAATTATATTATACATAGAAATATATACTAGAGTAATGAACCGTGAGGCCTACTCAGAAAGGAGAAGGGGGGCTTACTCAGTATTCACTATGTATAAAGGGCAGGCGTACCTATGTGGAGATAAAAAAAAAAAAAAAAAAAAAAAAAAAGAAAGAAATGTATACTGTTGAAATATAAAATGTTATTATGTGTGATATTAGTTGCATAAGGATTATGTATAAAATATCGTGTTATCGATCTGGGGGGGAGGGGGGGGGGGGATATATAGTGATTCAAGAATTTCTATGTAAATTCTAGAACCACTCAGCCTTCTACCATCTCTAACACACGATATTCTAGATACGAGTGTGGGATGGTAAAATCCTACCTACTGAACATCACATGTTTGTGTGTGCAGGTTTAAAGTCGGTCATGAGAAGAAAGTAGGCACAATGGTCGAACGGCGCTGACAAGTACTTGTCTGGCAATCCATAGATGTTTTAGAGGAAGAACCATGGAGCTTTTATGCAGCTCTGTGCCTATTATGTCATTGACTATTGTTATGTGAAAGAAGAACAGTTGAAAAAGTAATCTTGTGAACTCTTAATCCAGCCTTGGTAGAGGCAAGATCTATTTTATGATTCATGTGAAGTAGAGTCATGGTTTTTAAGTCAACTCCTTTGTAAATGTAATTAAATTTGTTTCTGACATTGGACGGAGTGAGTGGCTTACTGGAAGTCGTATATGTACGTGGAAAGTGAGAATTTTATTCTGTATGGATTCCAAATATACCGTTGGTTGACGAAAATTAAAGTTCACATATCTACTTGTTTCACAAGTAGAGAGAGAGGCTTAAATATTCCCATACCTAGCATCATTCTACAGACACAAATCCAAGAGAGTTTTCCAGCAGCCAGCTAGCCAGCAAAGAAGATTGTCTGCAAATCCCTAGTAAGTCACCTCATGTAAAATAAATGGAAAGTTTGTACAGCTCCTTCTCACTTTAAATCACCATGAAAAATGTTAGAATTGTTGGAAAAATAGGAAGCACCTGTATGAATTTCCAGAGCTCAGATGGTGTGCCAATACTAAGATAAAATTGGAAGGCTGAAAGATAGAAGGCATATACAGATGGGCTATACAGTGGAAATGATCTTGAGATGTAGCAAAGTGATATGCTTGACCCAGTCCCTCCACTAATGTAATTATTCTTTTTTCCTTTTCAGCTCTTTTGCGTAGGCAATACATGTGCCATGTGTGTACATAAAATCAAAAAATTCTTGTTTGAGTTATATTTTTCAAAACTTTATTATTCAGTGTATAGTTATTTGATGGCTGATAACAGCAGAATATAACATTCACAAAGACACATTTTCTTTAATACACTCCTGGAAATGGAAAAAAGAACACATTGACACCGGTGTGTCAGACACCATACTTGCTCTGGACACTGTGAGAGGGCTGTACAAGCAATGATCACACGCACGGCACAGCGGACACACCAGGAACCACGGTGTTGGCCATCGAATGGCGCTAGCTGCGCAGCATTTGTGCACCGCCGCCGTCAGTGTCAGCCAGTTTGCCGTGGCATACGGAGCTCCATCGCAGTCTTTAACACTGGTAGCATGCCGCGACAGTGTGGACGTGAACCGTATGTGCAGTTGACGGACTTTGAGCGAGGGCGTATAGTGGGCATGTGGGAGGCCGGGTGGACGTACCGCCGAATTGCTCAACACGTGGGGCGTGAGGTCTCCACAGTACATCGATGTTGTCGCCAGTGGTCGGCGGAAGGTGCACATGCCCGTCGACCTGGGACCGGACCGCAGCGACGCACGGATGCACGCCAAGACCGTAGGATCCTACGCAGTGCCGTAGGGGACCGCACCGCCACTTCCCAGCAAATTAGGGACACTGTTGCTCCTGGGGTATCGGCGAGGACCATTCGCAACCATCTCCATGAAGCTGGGCTACGGTCTCGCACACCGTTAGGCCGTCTTCCGCTCACGCCCCAACATCGTGCAGCCCGCCTCCAGTGGTGTCGCGACAGGCGTGAATGGAGGGACGAACGGAGACGTGTCGTCTTCAGCGATGAGAGTCGCTTCTGCCTTGGTGCCAATGATGGTCGTATGCGTGTTTGGCGCTGTGCAGGTGAGCGCCACAATCATGACTGCATACGACCGACCACTGGTGATCGTCGAGGGGACACTGAATAGTGCACGGTACATCCAAACCGTCATCGAACCCATCGTTCTACCATTCCTAGACCGGCAAGGGAACTTGCTGTTCCAACAGGACAATGCACGTCCGCATGTATCCCGTGCCACCCAACGTCCTCTAGAAGGTGTAAGTCAACTACCCTGGCCAGCAAGATCTCCGGATCTGTCCCCCATTGAGCATGTTTGGGACTGGATGAAGCGTCGTCTCACGCGGTCTGCACGTCCAGCACAAACGCTGGTCCAACTGAGGCGCCAGGTGGAAATGGCATGGCAAGCCGTTCCACAGGACTACATCCAGCATCTCTACGATCGTCTCCATGGGAGAATAGCAGCCTGCATTGCTGCGAAAGGTGGATATACACTGTACTAGTGCCGACATTGTGCATGCTCTGTTGCCTGTGTCTATGTGCCTGTGGTTCTGTCAGTGTGATCATGTGATGTATCTGACCCCAGGAATGTGTCAATAAAGTTTCCCCTTCCTGGGACAATGAATTCATGGTGTTCTTATTTCAATTTCCAGGAGTGTATGTTCAAGATTCGTGTTTCTCTGGAACCTCATATACTTCAAAATTCAATTTCACAAATAATTCACTGTTTTAGGATTGACATACACTATATGAAAGCCTTCATTCTAGTCGTTGTAAAGAAAATCTTATCTTTCCTAAAAACTGATTAATGAAAAAAGTAATGTACGTTCAAACGTATTGGATTTCAGAATGTTCAAGTCACAGAATGTAATCCTTTCAGACACCCAGCCCTGATTTTCTGATTCCAAAAATGTGTAATTTCCCTATGATAGCATGTTTGTTAGTGAAATATTAGAATTAGAAAATTTGAGTTTCCAGGAATTTCTTGGTGGACTTTTTTTAAATCCAGCTTGTAACTATGCATGACCAACCTTCTGCTACATCCGTTACTCCAATTTAAGGCTATGTTACCACTTGTTACTTGAAATATCTTCACTGCCTGGTATGTAGATCTACCATCTATTTTTCCTATCTTTTATGTCATACTAGCTGAGTACCTGGAATTGCCCTGGTATGTATTTATTCCATTATCTATCAGTGTATCTCTCCCGCTCCCTCTCTCTCTCTGCCCATCTTTCCCTTTGCCCTGTCTCTGGCTCTCTCCTCTTCTTTCCTTTCTCTGTCCATCTCCTCCTCCCCACACTATCCATCTCTTTATCTTCTCTTTCTCTGTCCTTTTCCTCCTCCCCCTCTCCTTATCCATCTCCTCCTCCCACCTCTCTTTACACATCTCTTCCTCCCCTGTCTCTGTCCATCTCCTTCTCTTTCCTTTCTCTGCCCATCTCCTTCTTTCCCCTCTCTCTGGCCATTAACCCTTCCTCCTCTTTCTGTCCACATCCTCCTCCCCCTATCTATGTCAATCTCCTACTTCCCTCTCTTTGTCTGTCCAACTCCTCATCTCCATTCTCTCTCCTGGTTATTACTCCCACCCCATTTTGAGGCTGGTGGTTCTTAATACCACACTATTTCTTTCCATGCTGTAGCTAATATGTGTACCAATTTTGGCTGAAATCGTTCCAGGGGTTTAAGGTGAGCTTTTTACTCATGGCTTTGGCTGGCACATGTACATGTTGAGTATATTTCACATGTATTTAACATATTTATCATGTGTTTGAACACATATCTAGTGAATTTCATCCTGAAGGTTCATTTTCACACTGCTCAATGTTTATGTCATATCTCCTGAACATGTGTCATAGAATAATACGATAGTGTAGATACATCCAGTGGAATACGTGACTCATTTTGTGACAGCTGTCAGTGGGAAAAAGTTTTTTAAAGGTTTGAAATTATGTTTAAAGATTGTTGTCATCATTATCAGTTACTAGACGAATAGTATGGATCTTCGCGTGCCATGAGCTACACTACTTTTCCACCCCCACCCCCACACCTGCGATAGATAGGTGGTTCTTACTCCCAGGGTGAGTATTTCTAGACAGTAAGTGATATTTGTAGCAAGTTTGGTTGAAATCTGTCCAGTGGTTTAGGGGGAGATGTGGAACACACATACATAAATATGAGGTCTGTTAGAAAAGTATCCAACCTTTGGCCAGGAAGGGGAGAGGGCAGGAGGGCAGGCTGGGGATCTTGAAGGGGACTGGCTTACTTGGATCACTGGACATGTAATCATTCTCCAAGTAGTTCCCTTTGGGTTTCCACACACTTATCCCAGTAGTGCAGCCACTGTTGAAAGCACATCAAAAAAGCCTCTTTTGGAATAGAGTTTAGCTCATCTGTCATTACTGCCATAATGTTCTCCCTTGTCTGAAATCACATTCCTTTCAAAGGCCTCTTGAATTTCAGGAACAGTCAGAAACTGCAGGGGGCCATGTCAGGAGAGTAAGGAGCCTGTTGAAACACTGGAATCTAGTTTTTCACCAAAAATGTCTGAATCAATTGCAAGAAATGTGCTCCAGCATTGTCATGATGGAGACACCAATTTCCTGTTTACCACAAGTCCAATCTCTTGCCATGCACAGCATCATGTAGGTGATGGAGGACATCCCGGTCATCCTCTTTGGTGATTGTTGTGGTGTGCACTCACAGTGTGCCACACCATGGGAGTCAAAGAAAGCAGTCAGCATCACTTTGACATTGCTGCACTCTCAGTGGGCCTTCTTTGGTCTTGGTGCTGAGGAATGCTGCCACTGCAACAACTGGGATTTGGTTTCTGGGTCATATGTGTACACCCAGGACTCGTCACCAGTGATTATGGTGTTCACAAAGTAGGAATCACTGTTTGTTGAGTCCAGCATGACATATGAGGCTTCAACATGAAGTTGCTTTTGTTCTGCTGGCAACGGCTTTGGCATAAATTTTTCCAATGCTCTCTTCATGGCCAAATCTTGGGTCACAATGGAATGTGCTGAAAAAGTGCTGGTGCCCACCTCTTCTGCAATTTCTCTGATAGTCACATGACAGTTCCGTATCACCATAGTATTCACTGTGTCAAAGACCTGGTCATTTCAGCATGTCGATGGCCGATCGAAGTGTGGCTCACTCTCCTCAGATGTGCAGCCATCTTTCAACCTGTTGTACCACTCCTTAATCTGTGTAACGCCATAGCATCATCACCAAAAGCTGTCTGTATCTTCTGAATGGTTTCCACCTGGCTGTCACCCAGTTTCTGGCAAAATTTGGTGCAGTAGCACTGTTCCAATTGTTTTGCCGTTTCCCTTACAATGAAAAACTGATGCTAGCAGTACAAACAATCTCACTTGATTGCTGCTTTGCCAGTGAGTGACACTATAAAGCTCATGCAGGTACACTAGATTCACGTCTATTAGGTGTTAAAAAAAAGGGGGGGGGGGGGGGAAGAAGAAAGGTTCAGATACTTTTTTAACAGAGTGAATATGTACATCCATTTTTATAATTTGTATGGATTTAAAAACCTTAAGAAGGGTACAAGCCCAGGAGAGAATGGAATTCCTGCTGAACTTCTCAAGCCTAGAGACAAAGCCCACTGCTCCTAAATCCACAAACCAGGAAATACTGAAGGAGTGGAAGGTAACCGTGACATGCTACATCCATAAAAAGAAAGATGAATCAGTATGTGACAACTGTTGCGGTATACAGTCACATAACAGCTGCTACAAAATCTTCCCCAACTGTCTCCCAGAACGAATCAAACCACTGGAAACAGAAATTACTGGAGAGTACCAAGGAAGTTTCCAAACAGGGTAATCAACCATGACTAGATTTTTGTCTTAAAACGGATCTGGGAGAAAATGTATGAATACAACCAAGAATTACATCTTCTCTTCAATGACTTCAAAAGGACTTATAATAGATCCATAGAATGAGTTTGGTTAAAAACCATGACAAAATTTGGCCAATCAGAGAAGTTGGTGAGACTTGTAATGATAGAGGCATGAAAGCTATGATTAAGACAGGCAATAAAATGACAGAAAGTTTCCAATTGGATACAGGGTTAAGATAAGGAGATGGATTGCCATTTGCTCTTTTCAATGTGGCACTTGAAAAGGTAGTTAAAGAGTTCAACAAAGAGAACTTTTAAGGTTTTCAAATCAATAATGAGAATATAACTTGTCTATGCAGATGACACTGCCCTAATACTGTGCACGCAAGAAGAAGTGAAAAAAAAAAAAAAAAAAAAAAAAGTATTCAGACCCTGGAATCAGTGCCATCGAAATTGTGGCTGCGAATTAGTACTGAAAAGACTGAGTATATGACCATAGAAGTAAGTTTCATAATTCCAAAAGTCTAATGTACCACAAATCAACACACGAAAGAATTCAAATGTCTTGGACTGATTCTTAATGAAGAACCTCAACTGAAGCAGAGATTAAGGCAAGAATGCAGGTGGGAAACAGATGCTATTAATTGGTAAACCCAGTATTAAAATGTAGAAACAACTAAAATCAAGACTATATGAAATATTAATAATGCCTGTATGGTTCTCAGACCTGGAGCACACAAAAATAAGATCTTAACCTATTGCTTACATTTGAGAGAAAGGTCCTCAGGAAAATGTATGAATCAGTCTGGGACGAAAGTACTGGACAAGGGAGATTCACAATTCACAGAAGGTGTCACAATACAGAATTAAAGAACTATACAAGGAGCCTAACATTGACAGAGTGATGAAAAATAAAAGACTTCAGTCATGTAAAATAAAATGAAAGTAAATAAGTAATAACTTTGCATTTTAAAACATTGTAAAAACGTCTTATGCATTTCTTTAAATAGGCAATATGCATAAAGTCTCATCAGTCAGCACCTAGCACTCATCATGTAAAGTTCCTTGTTAGCCAGACCTGGTTGTGCTTTCCTGGGGTAATGTTTGTACAGACTGTCACTGCCAAGCTTCAGTCATGTAAAGTTTCATGGCAGTACTATGTACAGTCAATAGTGTATTGTCAATCGTGATGAGCTATAATAATTTACAATCACTTGTATTGAACAATTACTGAGTATAGACAATGTATTAATGTCACTTTGTAAAATGCTATTAGTCTTCTTGGGGTTTATGTAGTTTACTGATCTGTTAAGATATCAGTATGAAGCTTGCTACACAACAGCTGATTACCATCAACCAAGAATGGAGCTAATATATATGCATAAAACTGAAAACCTACTTTGGTGATATTGTGCACAGTTATTTAAAATTACTCAGAGCATTCCAGCAATCAAGTAGACTCAAGAAGAAGAAAAAATTAAAGAAGCAGAAGAAGACTTCTGAGGAATCCAGCTGACAGATCAGTAAACTTATATAAACATGAAGACAACACTATAGAAATGGGAAGAGAATGTAGGTGAAATTGAGAATACTGCAAGAAGAATCTGAGAGAACACTGAAAGAAGCAGGTCAATAATAGTCCCCTGAAATAGAAGACATTCCCTCAGAATTATTGAGATTCTTGGAACAGCCAGCCATGACAAAAGTATTTCTGTTGATATGCAAGATATATGAGACAGGTGAAGTACTCTCAGACTTCCAGAAGAATGTAATAATTCCAATTCCAAAGAAGGCAGGTGCTGACAGGTACGAATATTATAGAATGAAAAGCTTAATTAGTCATAGATGCAAAATGATAACACAAATTATTTACTGTAGAAAAGAAAAACTAATAGGAGCCAACTCCATCAAAGACCAGTTTGGGTTCCATTTATGTATAGGAACATGAGAGGCAACAATGACCTAAACAATTATTTCAGAAGATAGACTGAAAGCAAAGCATTGTAGATTTAAATACAGCATCTGACAATGCTGCCTGGAATACTCTCTTCCAGGCCGGCTGGAGTGGGCGAGCAGTTCTAGGTGCTACAGTCTGGAGCCGCGCGACTGCTATGGTCGCAGATTTGAATCCTGCCTTGTGCATGGATGTGTGTGATGTCATTAGGTTAGTTAGGCTTAAGTAGTTCTAAGTTCTAGGGGACTGATGACCACAGCAGTTAAGTCCCATAGTGCTCAGAGCCATTTGAACCATTTGAACTCTCTTCCAGAGTCTGAAGGCAGCAGGGATAAAATCCAGCAAGCAAAATATTATCTACAGCTTGCACAGAAACCATACTGCTGTTACAAAAGTCAAAGGACATGGAAAAGAAACAGCAGTTGAGAAGGGAGTGATGGGTTGTAGCCTATTCTCCATGTTATTCAACCTAGACAATGAACAAGTTGAGAAGGAAATCGAGGAGAAATTAGTAACAGGAATTAAAGTTCAGAGAGAAGAAATTTAAGTCTTGAGGTTTACTGATTGCATTGTACAAGGGGTCTTCAAAACGTTTCTGGCCCGAGATAGTTACTGTAATGTCTCACACAAACAACACCACCTCATTTTATGGTGACTTGTTGTGGGTATGCAAGTCAAATTTTGTGGCTCCAAATTCATTAGTTTGCCACTAGGATGCATTGTATACTGTAGTATAAGCAAAATAGCAAATATCAAGAGAATCAAGAGCAGCGCAGTGATTGAGTATCTTCATTTGAAGGGTATGGCATCCAAAGAAATTGCAGAGGACATCCGGAATACACTTAAGGACAGTGCTCCCTCTCATGCAACAGTGAAAAACTGGGTGTCTGACTTCAGACATGGAAGAACGAGTGTGGAAGATGCACCAAGGAATGGAAGGCCTGTCCCCATTGCCACTGATGAAACAGTGAGTGAAATTCATGATATGATTTTGCAAGATCATTGAACAATGTTGTAGCACATTGAAACCATATTTGGAATCTCCCATGGGCATGCTCATGACATTGTTATGGATATTTTGGAAATGGGGAATGCAGAAAGTTTCATCTCAGTAGGTCCCGAAAGAGTTGAAGGAGCATGTCAGTGTCATGAAGAAATCGTCTGCTACATTTGAAGCAGATGAAGACGGCTTCCTTGCAAGGCATGTGACAATGGACAAAACATGGGTTCACCACTCTGATCCTGAGACAAAACAACAGTCACAACAATGGAAACATCCTTCATTCTCTATCCCAAAAAAATTCCGTGCGCAAAAATCAGCCAGTGAGGTGATGGCATCAGTCTTCTGGGATGTAGAAGGGGTAATTATGGTGGATTACTTGCAAAAGGGCATAAATATCAATGTATCATACTGTTGCACCCTCCGGCAGCCTTTGAGAGAAGAGATAAAGATAAAAAGGCACGTGGAGTTCTTTTGCATCAGGACAATGCACCGGAGCACAAAGCCCTCACAACACTGGAAACTGCGTGACTGTACGTTCAAATTGTTATGTCATCTGCCATTGGCTCCACCATACATTTCTCTTGCCCCACACCTAAAACAAGACATCAAAGGATGATGATTTGACAATGGTGATGCAGTGATTGATGCTGTGAACTCTTAGTTGGACTCAATATCAAAGACCTTTTATTTGAATAGTTTGCAGAAATTATCTCAGCGTGTGCACAAGTGTATTAGAGTACATGGGTATTATATTGAAAAATAAATTGGTATTATGAAATTTCAGTCATTTTTTGTTTGTTAGGCTAGAAACTTTTTGACCCCTCCTCATATAATTCTATTAGAGACAGGAAAGGGCTTTCCAATCAGTGATCAAATTATTGACAGCATCAGTACAAATGGAACATTTTGAATCATGTGTGGTCATAGTTTGTTTTAATACAGTATGAGGGAGTTTTCAATGAACTGTAAGGAAGTACAGAAGAATGGTTATTTGGAACAAGCAATACTAGATCACCTAGATTTGTGGCCTGAATTACACTGTACAACTCCGTTAAAAATCATTCACAAAAGATGTTTTGTAAAATCTTTGGTAAAGTATTGGAGTACTTGCATAATATGTTTTATAAAAGCTGGAGCATGGTCTTCACCTAAAAAAAAAAATTTTTTTTTCAAATTGTTTGACAGTGTAATACATGCCTCAATTAACAAATTGATGAATCAAGAATCTGTACCTGTTGTCCATATGCCTTGTTTTGATCACTGTCTGTCTTTGACTGAACAGAATATTGGTTTAAAGGAACAGGTTCAACTGTTGTCCGATGTTGAATTGCTCCAGATCTGAGGTCTTTAAGAGCTGCCATATCCTTGTCCAAAGATGGCTTCACAGTGTTAACAGGTGGCTGTGTCTGTTACAAAAAATGTTACTCTGTGTATTACCAAGTGCATAACACACTGATATGTTAGTGAATATGGTGAAGATAACAGTAACCAAATAACATTCATCTTTACATTTAAGGAACAGCACCACTTAATTAATTTACGATGTCTCCGAAAAGTATCTCTTTCTGAAACTTCATTCCTTAATGCATTCTGATAGGGGTCTAAAAATTAATAATACCCACTATATTTCTTTTCAAAAGCTAACAGAATCCCATAAATAATTCAAGGTATATTTCTAAACTAAGATCATAAAAATATAACAGTAATATTTTACTGTGTATCTACTTCACTTTTCCACATAATCACTGTTCACATCCATACACTTTCTGTAATGCTGCACCAGCTTCCTTAGCACCTTTGCATAGAAGTCTGCCAGCTGGGAACTGGACCAGTTGGTAACATGTCTCGAGTTCATCATCATTTTGAAATCATTGTCCATCCACCCACTTTTTCAAATGCAAGAAGAGGAAACAGCTGCTTGGTGCAAAGTCCCAACAAAAATCTAGACTCTTCTTCTTGATTTCGGCAGTGCTGTGAGGTCTTGCATTGACATAAAGCAGGATTATGTAAGACAACAGTTTCCCCTGGCATCAATTTTGGATCTCAGGTCTACATCTGCTGTAATTGTTGACCTATGCTCTACAAAATCAATCAAAAAGATGCCTTTTTCATCCAAAAAATGGCAGAAGAATGGTTATTTGGAAGAAGCAATACTAGATCACCTAGAGTCAGAAAGAGAGAATGCTTAAACTTTTTTGGTTTGGGTGAACTTGAATGGTGACACTGCATTGCCTTTCTTTCAATTCTGTGTTGGTGTACGACAACTACATCTCATTGCCTGGGAAAATGTGGGAAAATATGTCATCCCCATCTTGCCTATAGCACTCTAAGAACTGTTGTGCATTACACATTCTTTGGCCTTTGAGGTGAGCATCTTGGAACCCACCTCACACACAGTTTGTGATATCCAAGTTTTTCAGTGACAATATTGTAAACTGATGTTCGATCAACATTTTGAAATTCATTACCCAGACCATCAATCACTGATAACTTTGAAGTTTTTGGTTCACTTGATCAATAATGTCATCAGCCCAAATACTAGGCCTGATGTTTGAGCAACATTTTGGAATGCATTAGCCAGACCAGTAACCATCAATCTCTGATAACTTCGAAGTTTTTGGTTCACTTGATCAACAATGTCATCAGCCCAAAAAATGGGCCTCCAACTCCACATTTCATCGCCAGCTTTTTTGTTGCCAGTTTGAAATTCTCGACGCCATTTTTGGACTTGTTTGTTACTCATTACTTCAGGTCCATACACCAGCCATGGATTTCAGCAGCTAAAGACCCTTTTGCTAGAAAAAAATTAATCACACCCTGCACTTCAAAACTGATGGGATCTATGGTTACCTCAGGTATTGTGATTTGCTCTCACCAACTGGCAAATGACTACTGAATCAAACCTACCTGTAGTAGTTTCCTAAAGAGTTGGTGGACCATGCTGCATGTGTGAAACTTCGTTCACGCCTACCATCAATTAAATATTCATCATATTCATCATTGGACCTTAGTTTTGGAATCTGCCTCATATATATGGAGGTAACGGTATTGAAATGCACACCCTCATTCTTCTCCAATGACAGTCAGCACCCAACATAATAAATAATTATTTGATGACTTGTGTAACTGTGATGGTAAAGAATTTCTGTGAAGCACTATGCATTCAAATGTCAGTTGTATGCCTTTCCAAAATACCTAAAAACTATAGGAAAGAAAGAATGCTTACGGCACAGTTAGCATAAAACTTAAGTAAAACTGAAACATTCTGACCTAAAACAGAGGAAGTATAGCTGCAGATTAATATGACAAGCAAAATGTGAAAGCAGTCAGAAGAACAACCTTGAGAGCAATACTATAAAAATTCAGTGAACATGAAAATAAATTTCACGTCTGGACATTATCTATCTAGTCACTGTTGATCACGCATGTGCTAAATGGAAACTGATAAAATAGAGGCTAACCTAGGGCATCACACACATCCGTGCCCAAGGCAGTATTCGAACCTGTGACCGTAGCGGTCGCGCGGTTCCAGACTGAAGCGCCTAGAACTGCTCGGCTACAATGGCCAGCAAAACTGTTCTCTCATTTATGGAATACTGTAAATTTATCATATGGGTTTATAAAAATTTTTTAATTGTAAAGCATATGATAAATAATCTATTGTTATGTATACTTTGTAAGCTGGTAAATCAATAAGTAGATAAATTTTATGTGCAATAACTTGCATACAGCGTAGGTACATACAAAATTTACAGGAACAAATAAATAAAACAAATCAGCCATTGGTGTAGGAACTTTACTCTGTCACCTATCAACCAATTTTCTATTTCTACTCATGCCACTTTTCAACCAATTAACACTTTAAGTGAGCAAAGAAGTTTCATCAATTTTACTGGAAACTATAGATAAACGTAACAATGGAAAGTAATTAGAAACAAAGCTGACAGAATAATGAGACAAAAAGTCCACAGAGTTGAAACTTTATGTGACCACAAAAATATATTACACAAGGATATGTGAAGTAGAACAGTTGACATTTGGTTCTCACCGAGAAGCCATCAGATTTGAGTGCATGCAGCTGCTGTTGAAGGCTGACAGCCACATCTTCATGCCTGGTTTCATTGTCGTTACTGTTGATGGCACTGAGTGGTAGTGGCTCTGGTCTCACTACATCTTCTGCATCTTGAGGAATCTGTTTTTCTTGCTGAATTGCTGAGTCTTCAAATGATGACTCCATCTCTGACTGCCCAGTGCACATACAGAAAAACAAAAATATGTTACATAAGCTAGGCGTAAAAATCTAAACTGGGTAAAGTAGAAGTGTAAGTTCAGAATCAGTTTTACAGCAGAGTCCAGAGATGGTAACCAACTTAAAGGGTGTTCACAGGAAAGCTTCCTTCTTCTGTAATGGAAGAGTAAAATGAAAAAAGAAGTATGCATATTGCCAACAAATTAACAAAGCAATGAAATTATAGAGAAAAAAATGAATATCACAGAATGCAAAAGACAGGTTTCTAAAGTCTGAAAACTTAACACATAAGCCCTACTGGTAAAAATAGTTGGTCAGCCAGTGAGAAAGGGGCCATTAATTTCAAAGAATGAAATCATTCACACACAAATAATCACATAACGTGTGGTAGGATGAACAGGAAACATAGAAATCATTTCACAAGTCCAATAGAGTAGCACTGCTATGAATACTTATGTTTTCCTTTTTTTCCATATTTTGCATTAGTCCAAATTGTACCATTGGTTAGAGTCCATGTTAAAATGTAGGACCCTTATGACTGGCTGAGTGAGTCATTACAAAGGTCAGAGGAAGGCAAGGGCATAGGACCATGTTTAGTAAGCAATGTTGTGTTCATATCAACCTTTGGGTTAACAGCAACAAAAATAATAAATTTTTGAAAATATAATGTGATTGCATAGATAAAAAAATCTACTCACCAAGTGATGGGAGGAGACTCAAACATAAAAGAAGGGGGCTTGGAGAGACTTACCAGACAGTATGACAAGTATCAACAGTATTGGATGCTCACATTCTGTGAGACACTGTGGAGAAGTTTGTGCTTTGATCCAGGATATTTGTGCAAAATAGGGTGGTTAGGAACTGTATACCACCAACTCTCCTACCCTTGTGAGCTCAATACTGGTGAGGAAAATTTCAATCTCCATCAGGATTTGAATCAACTACCTCCAAGTTGACTACCACCCACAAACATGAATTAGTGACTTTGGCTGTGGAGAAAATGAAAGGAGCATGAGAAGCAGTATGGAAGGTGTTGTGTCTTAAGTGAATTTTTCCAGTGTGAGTGACAGTGATGAAAGCAAGTACAGTTTAGTGCAATGTTTGGATTTTTGTTGATAGAGGATGAATATAGCCTTCTCCTCTCAAATAGTCCCAAAGTGGTTAGCAAGCTTAAATCCCCTTACTACAGATGCGTCACCATCAACGGTACTGCATGCTCATGTTCCTTGAGACACTGTGGATAAGTTTGTGCTTTGATCCAGGATATCTGTGCAAGATAGGGTGATAAAGAACTGTACACTGTCAACTCCCCCCCCCCCCCCCTTGCCAGCTAAATACTGGTGAGGAAAATTTCATTCTCTGTCAGGATTTGAATCAACTACCTCCAGGTCCAGTAGCATTCAGAAACATGAATTAGTGGCCTAGGCCATGGAGAAAATGAAAGCAGCTTGAGTATCAGAATGGAAGGTTTTGATTAACAAAAGAAAATGAAATCACAGAAACTTAATTTGTTTATTGTGTTAACATTAAACTATCAGTACACTGCTTAATACTGTTCATGCTTATGCCAGCTAAATTTAATCAAGCAAATTATAAAGAAAGCTGCTACTATGAAAAAAGCTGCTCCCTTATTAGTTATACAAAATGATACTATTTATGTCATTTTGGTAGCTTAACATGTACTTGACTGCAGTGGTATGGTTACTTACATCTGTAAATATAACACCCTGTTTGCTCTTTGTCATGTACCATTACAAACAAAACAGCTACTTTTCATTAACTTTTCAATTCCTGAATGGTGTAGATACTCACCTATGGTAAGTGGTAGAAAGAAAGGCTCATGAGACACATTTTAAATTTTCTTTTCATAGTCCCAGTTTCTTATTTTATGTTAGATGGGAACATCTAAAATACCTTTGCACTGGAATGCATTACAGTAACTCCATACTGAACCCAAGACAAGGAGAAAAAGTGTACATGAAAATTATTTAATTATTTGTGTCTTGTAACGTGATTCTGGAGATGTCCTTCAAAAGGAATCTGCTCTACAAGATATTCTTCCTACACAGTTCTGCTGAATGAACATTTTATTTACCATACTTTAGGTGCACTACCCCAGAGGGTAATTTCATGACAACATGGAGCAAAATGTGTAAAATAAACACAATGAGAGATGCTTCTTAAAGAAAAGTATGTTGAACTGATCTTGTAACTGTATGCTGGACTGATGAGTGAACTGATTTTAAATTTCTATTCACCTGAATCCCATGAATTTTACACATGGTATTTCATTTAGTGTATAACATTTAATGTCTGCTTTGGGCAGCAGCAGGACATTTTTGCTTGTGTGAAATCACACATTCTGGCCCGAGCTGCCAGACATGACAGTTGTGTGTGTAAGGTGTGCATGCATTGTGTGATTTATTTTATTTTTTATTTATTTGGTATGCATATTCCATGGATCCGTACATGCAAATGATTCACCTGGATGTGGAACATGTCAATACAATTGTACAAATACAATTAATGCTACAGAATAGCAATATAATACAATGATCAATAACATAATATTGTATCATCCATCTAATAACTAAGAGACTAAATACGTCTATTATTAAGGGAGTGCATTATTTCTGGAAAAGAATTCATCTAAGGAGTACAGTGGATGGTCAAGCAGGTTTTTTTTTTTAATGTACCTTTGAACAGCGTTTCATTTTCTCTTGTATATTTAATATAATTAGGCAATGAATTAAAAGTCTTTACAGCAGTATACTTTACCTCCTTCTGTATAAGTGGTAATTTTTTTAGTTCGACATGTAGATCATCTTTACCTCTAGTATTGTAGTTACGGTATGAACAATTTGTTTCATACTGAGCATAGTCTTTATTAACAACATTCATCACAGAGTATATGTACTGACATGTTGTAGTCAGTATTCCTAACTGTGTGAAAAGTTTTCTACATGAGGTTCGTGGAGGTACCCCACACATGATTCTGACTGCTCTCTTCCGAGCAGATAAGATTTTTTTGAGGCTGGTGAATTACCCCAGAAGATTATTCCATAACTCATTTATGAGTGAAAGTATCCAAAGTAAGGTGATTTTAAAATGTTGACGTCCCCAAAATGAGTAATTATTTTTAAAGCAAAAGTTGCTGATGAAAGCCTTTT
The DNA here is from genome assembly GCF_021461395.2 of Schistocerca americana. Lineage (NCBI taxonomy): Eukaryota > Metazoa > Arthropoda > Insecta > Orthoptera > Acrididae > Schistocerca > Schistocerca americana. Next base: position 350,906,520 of record NC_060125.1, on the reverse strand, counting down.
TAGAGTAAGGGACACATGCTGTTCCCAGTTGAGTCTACTGTCAATTTGAACCCCTAGGATTTTAGTGGAGTGCACCTGTTCTAGTTCTTGGTTGTCATCAGCAATTACTATATTTTCTGGAGTTTTATTTTTTGTGTGGAACTGTATAAAATTAGGTGAATGTGTGTGTGTGTGTGTGTGTGTGTGTGTGTGTGTGTGTGTGTGTGTGTGTGTGTGTGTGTGTGTATGCGCTTCTCTTTCTTTTTCTGATGAAGGCTGTGGCTGAAAACTAATATGTAAGTGTCTTTTAATTGTACCTGTCTGCAATTACAGTAAGTAACAGTCTATCTTTTCCTTGCAATGTTGATATTCTAACCCACCATCAAAGACTTTGAACAGCTCACAAAATGTGTTAGCAGTTCTGATGTGACACATTAATACGTGGAAAAATAATGAATCTTTTTTTTTATGGCGCAACAATTTTTAACTTGTGAAATTCTGTATAGAAGTTATTTACCTCCTTTCCTTTACAGAAAAGTTGTGTTCCTATTTACACGGGTTTTGGGAACCCCCCGCCACCCCATCCATCCCCAATCTTGCCAAATTTTCATTATTTATTTTTTGTCTCTACAAGCTACTCTGGGAGTTACTCCTCGTGAAAAAGTACTAACCAGCATAGTTGTTTGTTTGTTTCTTTGCAAGTTGCTATAATCATGTTTAAGATATGGTTATAATTTATCATTTTAATTCTCAGTTTAAGATACCCTCTTTAGAATTAGCAAATGAAGTTCAGACTATTTGCTACTGCATATCTCAAGTGAATCATTTTCTGCATTAGGATTTTCACTGTACTTTCCATATTAATGCATTTTGCCTAGTATACGTTAATAAAATTTAAGAAACCTAAGATTCTTCAACTAGTTTGGGTTTAGCAACTATATTACTGTGTGCTGAAACAAATAAAATACTTAAACATCATACTTAATGTGACAAATAAAGAGTTGGAAATAACCTAATTTTTTATTTGCGATCTGTCATGGTAAAACAGATATTTAAACTTATTTGTTTGCTTATGTTAAACAAAGAGTGTTAATTGCAGGTAGATGGCATTCAGTCAAGTTTTAACTCTATGATGTAGTTATAAATGATAATAAAAAGAGAAAAGACTGAAGATTATAGTAAGCTATAGCTGTAGCAAATAAAATCAGAAACAATGTATATTGTTCAAACAAACATACATTTGCTCCCCTTTTATTGTGATGTTTCAGAATTTATTGTTTAAATGTAAATGTCTTGCATGATAAAATGTTCATTTCAATGAATGCCCACAAATCACTGTGTGCTGCAAATTGTTGAGTAAAGTACCAAATTAGTTATGTAAGGAGATATGTACCTGTCTGCCACCATGTGCCGTAGTGGAGTGTGACTCATCATCATCATCATCATCACCTAGTTGCACACTGTGTAGAAAAGCTGTGGCATAGCTAGATCTAGTGCCATTTACTACCAACAGATCCCTTCGTATACTGTCAGCTGGTGGGCCAGCACCTGTCTCATTATATATCACTGACACATGGTTAGTGAATTCAAATGCCACCTGTAAATGTGATACACATTAAAATCTACCATGTTCTATCATGTTGAAGTCTGCTCTCCACAGTTCACTTTTTGGTTCAATCTCTAGACTACTAGTACAACTACCTACATTTGATATTTTATCAGATACTAAATCTATTATGTTCACAAAAGAACTTCCTCTATCAGAAAAAAATATAAATTTGTATGTTGATTTATTTTATTTCATTCTGAAAGTGTAAATTTGTATGTTGAAGTTTTTACTAAATTTTGAAACTTTAAGATAAAAATCAGTGCTGAATCACCAATAAAGCTTTGCTTTTATGCAAATTGGTGATTTATTTCAAATTACTTGAACTCAGACTAAGAGCATCCCACTAGCTAAGTGTTATTGGAGTAATGATTTTGTATGTATGTGTATGGAATAGGATTTGCTGCAGTTTTAATCATTCTTAAACCACCTTTAAGTCTTGTCCCTGTATTTATTGGAACATAGTTAATGATGGTACTACACAGCAGAGAGTGCAGGAATGTACAAAGAAACAAGTGATTAGAGATTATCATATACTTTACTCCCTATATCCCAACAGGCCTTCTGTCTAATGTATACTAACAAATTTGAATCACAATGTACAAATCATGTGGGTATCCTCTACACAAATTATTACCTAACACATGCAGTTGGGATAGTCTTTTCATCATAGAAACGTCCACCTACAATAATAATTTATTTTAATTTTTAACCAGGCTGAGCATAATGATTACAGTTTCTGGTACACAGATAATAGAAAAAGTGGAAAACTCATAAAAAGGATTCAACATCATACAACTACATGCCCTACAAATGCAACTGAAAAATGAAAACATCTTGTTAACAATTTTTTATTATAATATATCTCCATGTACATGTATGCATTTCTGTAAAAACTCTAATTTAACACTGAAAATGTTTTCAAATTACTGATGCCCCTCTTAACTGTAATTTTTTTGAAAACTCAGTGTATTACATGCAGTACACCCTACCCTTGTGGTGTTGGATTTGTCTTTTTCTTAAACTTAAATGCAACAATGACAAACAAAAGTAAGCTTCATTTAATGAAATGCCCACTCACTTTACTTCTAATATCAACCACAAAGAATGTTTTGGTTAGTATAATTTGACAAGCAAAAGGAGAAGGTCTAGTTACACATAGTTTCTGATCAGCTTAATGTTTGTCAATTTGCTGATTTAAAATCTAGACTTCCACCATTAATACTGTTCTGTCCACAGCATGAGAACATTAGGCTCAATGTTCTCATTTATGTTTTCACAGAGGAATACACTAAGTGTCATACATTAAGTTATACTCTCTGATTTCTTTCTTTTCCATGATCAGTACAGCAAACACATTATGATGTAGAGTAAACATTTTCAGTTGTAAATTGAAAATTTGCACCTGGATGAGCACATGAATCTGCATTTAAAAGTAAGCCCAGTCTCCTTACCATTACCCTACCCATCGCGCAAGCTGGCATCACCAAAATTCTCAGTTTTACTGGAATGCTGAACAGTGGTCCACAGTCCTCCTCAGCATGAGAAAAGATAACTGCAAGGGACTGGAGGTGGAGAGCATGATTTTATGGTAGAATATTTAGCAGATATTCATTAGATCATCTACTATGAACACTTACACTGGAAGACTTGATAATGATGAGTCAGATCTTTAACACATTGCAGCCACCATAGCACACAAGATGCTTCATCTACATTAGAAGCCTTGAAAATATAAGTTATACCATTCTCTGCATGAGTGTTTACTCCAACTGAATATATAGAAATTCATGAAATTCTTGCAGTTTACTGATATCCTACCTTCCTCTATAGGCTGCCTTTCTGAGGAAAGAAATAATTAAGAGCCAAGCAGTACCTATAAACACTTTTAGAATGAATTAACAAAGTTTCAGAATTATGGGAAGTAAATAAAATAAAAAATATTGATTGACCTATGCCTGCCATGAGTAAGTACATTGATCTCATTATCTTCAATTTTATTTTCGCATTGGACGGGGAATTTGAATATTAAATTCCAGTGGAAGCGCAGTACACCAAAGGTATTTCAAGCTTGTTTTAGAGTCTCTATCCTCATCTGGAAGCTGTACTCTTTTCTATTTTGCTCTTCAGTTGAGGCTTGCTCTTTCAAAAGTGAAAAAGCCACAGTTGATTCTGTTGTGAAAATCTGCTTGTGATCTTCTCATTGTTCTTGTTTTATACATAAAGTCACATGTGGCTGCATTGAAAGATCTAAATGCCCAGCTGATAAAACTTAGTTAAAGAAGTACCCTACATCATTTATTGCATAGGAATATCAACAAATGATTCTTAAGCAAGCTTTGTTAACAATGTAATCTCTGTCATCAACATTGTGTTGCAAGTTCATAATAATGCTCAGGAGACCACTGTGGAACAGAAAATGAAAATAAAACTCTTGAGACAGTTTTTAACATATAAAATGTGGGATAGTAAATGTACATCAAATGTACTCTTAAAATGTTAAAAAATGTGAACTGTATAGTTTTATGTCAGTGCTTTATTATTTTCAGTTCTTTAAGATACTGCACAATCATGCACATGTAATACTACTAGTAAATAGTTGCTACGATTATTAGGGGCTTCCTAAACCAGTGTTCATTATCTAATTACCCAATATCACTTCTGATTGATGATGTAAACACCCCAAAATTGATTTTGAAAATGTATATATGCCAGATTTTAACTTCAGTGAAACATCCAACCATTTTTGAGATATGTTTGGGTTGTTAGGTTCATATTTGCCTTTAAAATTTTCAGCTAAGCAGAAACAAACCTTGGATTGAACAAGAATTTAATCACCTACATTTAATTGATGAAAAATGACCACCGTGCTGACAAAACTGGAAAATGAAATACTATACCTGGTTTCCAGATGCTATTTATGGATAACAGTTAACAAATGGAAAAATATATTTCACTGGGCTATCAAAACAGAAGTAGCAGGATTGATAAAGGAGAAAGACTAGTTGAATCCCACAATAAAATTCAGATAGTAACAGTGAATAGACTGTTCAAAAATCACAAGAGGAGAAGGAATACTTGAAATAGGCCTGGAGTGATGGATGGATTCTAACTGCTTTACAGAGATTCTGAAATCTGATACTGAATTGTAAGGCATATCCAGGGGCAGACATAGACAAGGATTAATTACCAAAGTACTGAGGAAAGATATGACATCCAGGTGCAGATATAGACATGGATCAATTACTGAAGTACTGAGGAAAGATGAGATGTATTCGAAGTTCTCCGAGGTTATAGATATACTGCAGCAATGAACACCCCAGTATGCAGTTCGGTCAGAGGAATGGGCATCTCTAAAAACGGTAATGTTAGAAGTTAGACAGACACACACAGATACTAGGAAAATCACTGCAAAGAAATGTGGAGCAAAAGAAGAAATACTTCAATTGATCAGCAAAAGAATGAAACATAAAGTTTTACTTAGGAATGAAATAAATAGAAAGTGCAGGGAAGCCAAGATTAACTGCCTACAAGGAAAATGCGAATAAATTGAAACAGAAAGTGTCACTGAAGGGACTAATTCAGATATATGAAAATCAAAAGAACCTTTGGTGAAATCAGAAGCAGTGCATGAACATTAAGAGTGCAGTGGGAATTCCATTGCTAAACACAGAGTAGTAAGATGTCTCATTATGTGACAAAAGAAGAAATGGGAATCAATAAGGAAGACGTAGGGGATCCAGTATTAGAGTCAGACATCAACAGTGGTCAGAAGACTTGCAATCAATTAACAAAAAAGGGATACATAATATACCTTTGGAATTTCTGAAAGCGTTTGGGGAAGTGGCATCCAAACAACAATTCAAATTAATGTGCAAAATCTATGAGACTTGAAACATACCATCAGTCTTTTCGAAAAATATCATCCATACAATCCTGAAGACAGCAACGGCACATAGGTGGGAGAACTAACGCACAATCAGACTAATAGCCTATGGATCCAAGACACTAGCAAGAATAATATCTGGAAGAGTGGCAATGATAAGCAAGCATCTGTTAAATGACGGTAAGTTTGGGTTTAGGAAAGGTAAAGGCACTAGACTGGCAATTATGATGCTGTGCTTGATAATGGAAGCAAGACTTTGGAAAAATAAAGACACTTTCATAGGACTTGTCGATCTAGAGAAAGCATTTGACAAGGTAAAATAATGCAAGATATTCAAAATTCTGAGAAAGATAAGAGTAAGATCAAGGGAAATAAGGGTAAAATACAACATGTACAAGAACCAAGAGGAAGCAATAAGAATGGAGTACTAAGAATGAAGTTCTTGGATTAAAAATCATCTAAGACAGAGACAGAATGTTTTGCCTGCCAGCACTTTTAAATCTATACATCGGTGAAACGATGATGGGAATGAAACAAAATTTCAGGAGCTGGATTAAAATACAGGGTGGAAGAACATCAATGATAAGACTCACTGAAAACATCGCTATCTTCTGTAAAACTTAAGAAGAATTACAGGGCCTGTTGAGTAGAATGAACAGTGTAATGATCACATAATATGGATTGAGAATAAACTGAAGAAAGACAAAAGTAATGAGGAGTAGCAGAAATAAGATTGGTGACAAACTTAACAACAAAATTTGTGACCAAGAATGAGACAAAGTAAAGGGATTCTTCTACCTTGGAAGCAAAATCACAGATGACAGACAAAGCAAGGAGAACAGAAAAAGTAAACTATCACAGATACAGTGTGCACTCTGGCCAAAAGTAATCTACTAGTATCAAACATGGGCTTTCATTTGAAGAAAAAGTGTCTGAGAATGTTCATTTGGAGCACACCACTGTATGGAGTGAATCATGGTGTAAAAACTGAGAAAGAAGAGAACTGAAGTGTTTCAGATGTGGTGCTACAGAAGAATGTTGAAAATTAGGTGGGCTCATCATCATTTGGTTATGTGACTTGTGGCAGGTTTAGATCCATGCTTCTCTGTCCTCTACATTCTCTGATACCCTCCTTGCAGTCTGCAAATGTTATTCAGCATCTGATACCTTCTTCTGATCTTCCATCTCTTCCCTGGAATAAAACCTCCAGTTGCTTTGACTAGAAGGCAATCTTGTCTCATATTACATCCTAGCCAATTTCCTATTCTTCATTATCAGCAGCATCCTCCAATCTTATCCCACTCTTCTCAATACCTCCTTATTCCCAACTTCATCAGTCCAGCTGATCTTCTCCATTCTGCACCATATCCATGTTTCATAAGCTTCAGTTTTCCTCTCATCCTGCTTTCTTGATGTCCATGTTTCTGCTCCATACAAGGCCATGATGTATATCAGGCATTTTACTACTCACTTTCTTAACTTTTTATACAAATGACTAGCTAAGAGTCTTTTCTGCCTTTGGAATGCCTCCTTCACCAGTGTCAACCTGAATTTTATGTACTGTTCACAATGTGTATCTTCCATAACCCAACTCCCCAAATACTTGAATGCTCTCACCTCTTTTGTGTTTTGCTCTCACCTGTTGTGTGGTTTCAGGACCTAACTATACTTCACTCTTCTCTTAAGTCTATAGCCAAGACATTTGCCCCTTTTTTTTAAATTTTCATACCATATGCTACACAGACTTAATTTAGGTCATTTAGCATCTGAATCACCGTCTCTTCATTTTCTGCAAGAATCAGCATGTATCTATGAATATTGTTCTGTTTCCTGTCCGCTTACCTTGATGCCTCTTTTCCCATTGAAACAACTGATTCCTCCAAATAATTGTTAAATAGGATCAGCAAGAGAAAATAATAACGAAAATACAGTGGTATAATACAATACTAGCAATGATGGCTGTATTAACATACTTGTTTAGCTTATGTCATTATTATCAGTACTAAATGAAGTATGAAATGAATAATGCAAAAATTACTGCATGTGACAATCACATTGTTATTGTCAAGCTTTACCTCTTGCATCTATACATTATTCATCTAGGACATTTTTGTAAAACTCCTTTGCATCAGCTGGAATTTCAAAATACTGTAGCAAGGCAGACTCATCTTTCTTCTCTTCTTTGCTTACCATGTTTTGTTTTGGTAGAAGGGTGCATATTATCATTGTTGGACAGCACAATTTCTTTTGACTCCAGATGTCAACTTATACTGGATCTCCCAAGTATGTATCACTTACTGACATATTAACAATTTTCTTTGCTTTTTTGCATGAAGTGACATACTGGCTGTTTATTTAGAATGGTAGCTTGGATTTTAGTACTTTTTGTGCCCTCTTTTAGATTTTTAACAGTCCAGTCTGTGTTTAAAACTTTGCAAGTACCATCCTCTTCTGAAATATCATAATTTTGTTTAGGAAATAAGATTCTTTCTTTTTCCTGTAAGATTTCTCAGTTCTACACTCCTGGAAATGGAAAAAAGAACACATTGACACCGGTGTGTCAGACCCACCATACTTGCTCCGGACACTGCGAGAGGGCTGTACAAGCAATGATCACACGCACGCCACAGCGGACACACCAGGAACCGCGGTGTTGGCCGTCGAATGGCGCTAGCTGCGCAGCATTTGTGCACCGCCGCCGTCAGTGTCAGCCAGTTTGCCGTGGCATACGGCGCTCCATCGCAGTCTTTAACACTGGTAGCATGCCGCGACAGCGTGGACGTGAACCGTATGTGCAGTTGACGGACTTTGAGCGAGGGCGTATAGTGGGCATGCGGGAGGCCGGGTGGACGTACCGCCGAATTGCTCAACACGTGGGGCGTGAGGTCTCCACAGTACATCGATGTTGTCGCCAATGATCGGCGGAAGGTGCACGTGCCCGTCGACCTGGGACCGGACCGCAGCGACGCACGGATGCACGCCAAGACCGTAGGATCCTACGCAGTGCCGTAGGGGACCGCACCGCCACTTCCCAGCAAATTAGGGACACTGTTGCTCCTGGGGTATCGGCGAGGACCATTCACAACCGTCTCCATGAAGCTGGGCTACGGTCCCGCACACCGTTAGGCCGTCTTCCGCTCACGCCCCAACATCGTGCAGCCCGCCTCCAGTGGTGTCGCGACAGGCGTGAATGGAGGGACGAATGGAGACGTGTCGTCTTCAGCGATGAGAGTCGCTTCTGCCTTGGTGCCAATGATGGTCGTATGCGTGTTTGGCGCCGTGCAGGTGAGCGCCACAATCAGGACTGCATACGACCGAGGCACACAGGGCCAACACCCGGCATCATGGTGTGGGGAGCGATCTCATACACTGGCTGTACACCACTGGTGATCATCAAGGGGACACTGAATAGTGCACGGTACATCCAAACCGTCATCGAACCCATCGTTCTACCATTCCTAGACCGGCAAGGGAACTTGCTGTTCCAACAGGACAATGCACGTCCGCATGTATCCCGTGCCACCCAACGTGCTCTAGAAGGTGTAAGTCAACTACCCTGGCCACCAAGATCTCCGGATCTGTCCCCCATTGAGCATGTTTGGGACTGGATGAAGCGTCGTCTCACGCGGTCTGCACGTCCAGCACGAACGCTGGTCCAACTGAGGCGCCAGGTGGAAATGGCATGGCAAGCCGTTCCACAGGACTACATCCAGCATCTCTACGATCGTCTCCTTGGAAGAATAGCAGCCTGCATTGCTGCGAAAGGTCGATATACACTGTACTAGTGCCGACATTGTGCATGCTCTGTTGCCTGTGTCTATGTGCCTGTGGTTCTGTCAGTGTGATCATGTGATGTATCTGACCCCAGGAATGTGTCAATGAAGTTTCCCCTTCCTGGGACAATGAATTCACGGTGTTCTTATTTCAATTTCCAGGAGTGTACAAAACACTCGGTTGGAGGCATGTAGGTATGGCCCTGAACAGAGAAGAAGTTATGCATAGTATTGAATTTTGTGCTCTTTTTCAATAAGGCTATAAGCATTGCCATTGTACGGTGCTTTTTATTTTAGCTGTTGCAAGAATCTGAGAAGAGATGTGTGGTGTCTTTGATGTGAATCCACAGTTTTTTGACTATGCTCTTTGGTTTTGTCTTCTTGTCTTTGTGTTCTAGTACTATGTTCGGCAGCCATCTTTCTGTATTCGCTCTATAAAGTGATGAAACAAATGTTGTTTTGATCCTAAAAGGGTGTTGTTATGGTTCAACACCACATAAAACCCACAGATGCATTGTGTTGGCGCCATCACTTAATTGTTTTTTTACCTAAGTCGGAAAGGAAGTACAGCAAAGATGAAGCAATTTGATTGTGTCCTCTTGAAGATTCTGTCTCCAACCAGTTGTAGGAAATGATGTCTTTTTGCTCCTTAGTGTGCACAGATTGCATAATTGTCTAGATCAGAAACCGTCACTGACTGGAATAGGCTGGTTTTGCTACACGTCAATGCAAATCTCAATGACAGTTGGAGTACATTCCTTCATTATATCGTAAAACTGCTTTGCATGAATTTTATGTAATATGTGTCTAGTTTGCAGTGCATTCTTATTTTGAAGACATATTTCTGTTAGACCAACCTTAAACGTGGAGCAGGTATCATCATGAGGTATCCTGAATGACAGATTGAAATTTTTGTATAAGATATGCTTGTATTTTGATAAAGAACACTGTTTCAGTTCCAATTTTTTTTTCTTGACAGGATCTCTTGAACATTTTCTTGGCTGTGAGATCCGAAGGGAAATAACCTCTCGTAGTATTCCCCTGACCATGATGGCTCTCTCTGCATTTATATTTATTTTATATCATTCTTAATAGCAATAGTTACCTCCTTATGATCCTTTCCTCTTTCATTGCCTCCTCTACTTTCCTTTAGCAACCTTCCTCCTTCATGGAACCTGCTTGCTAGATAGGACAACGTATTCTTTGACATGCTAGATACTTCTTGGAAAGTGGCAGCACAAACAGGCACTATTTCATCATCCCTTCTTCTAATAGTATGTTCCACTGTCACTATTTTCTTCCTTTTTGCGTTCTGGGTGACCACTACTCTGCACTGAGGTGAGGAAATATCAAGAAATTTTAACCAAAACTCATCTTGATTCACTTTATTTAATGATGTCACGTGATGATTTAATTGGGGAATATTTTCAGAGGAGAGTCCAGCAGCTTTGCACTCTTTCATTCCTTTAGCTTTTGGAGGTGAAACCTCAAGTCCATGATTGCACATAATGGTAAGTTCCTTTTTACACTTTTTTGCTTTGTGTTTCAGGTCTATGTAAGCTATTCTTGAATCGGGATTTCCTCCTATTGAAACACTCTTTAACCTGCATGCCGTTTTCAGAATCATAAGAATCATCATCAGTTCTGCTTCTGCTTGCAATGCTTCTTTGAAGACTTATAGGTGTGCGCCATTTGAATACTAATGGAAAAGTGAGCTGCAGGTGTTCTGATGACAATGACGTCTTGTTGAAACACTATTCCACCAGTAAATATCGCTACAACAATGAGTAAAATCATTTAAGGCATCCAGTATACTCCATTATTGTTAATTGCTTGCTGCTGAAAGAGAGCTGAGAGATTAGAGTGTAATTATATTGCATTTGTTGGCTTCTGCTGTAACTGTAAGAATGCATATATGATGTTTTGCTAAAACCATGTGATTTGGAGTGGTCATACGTACAGCAGTAGTCAACATTTACTAAAACTTGGTTCAGGTGTTGATGTAAAAGGTCAATATTATGCCATTACCATGCCTAACTCAGTTTTGAAATTTTTTTGCATATATCTAGTTTTCAAAAATTGCTCTACTTCATCCTCGAAACGAAGGAACAGTGGTGCAAGAACCCAAAGAATATGGGCCCATTGAAGAAGCTTGCACAGGATAGAGCAGTATGGAGAGCTGCATCAAACAAGTCTCAGGACTGAAGACCACAACAACAACAGCATGTGCTATCAACTACATGGGTAGTTTTCGCTATTAACTTACATACTGATTTAGTTTAGATTTGTTCATAAAATCTCTGCACAATGCCATACTTTTTGTCTGTAGAAGCTTGCTTTTCATGTGCTGTGCAAAATAAGATTTCTGTCAGTCAAATTTTACCTTCATTTTTCGCTGCCTTTGTGTAACAACTTCTATGCATGGCATACCTTAACAGCAGCGCCGAGGACATGCATTACCCAACCGAACTGCTAAATCACTGAAGTTTATCAAAAAATCACAAGCTTCTCTGTAATAATTTCATGACATCCTTAGGTTTCTGTCTCTTATCCTCAGCATTTTTCACCTTGATCGGATAAAGTTGCTTATCAGCTACAAAAAAGGTTATGAACCAAGGACTATGAGGTGGTGGGGTGGCTTGCGTGCCTCAGCAATAGAGATAGCCATACCGTGGGTGCAATCACAATGGAGGGGCTGTTGAGAGGCCATACAAAGGTGTGGTTCCTGAAGAGGGGCATCAGACTTTTCAGTATAATCAGGGACGACGGTATGGACGGTTGACTGATCTGGCCTTGTAACATCAACCAAAACAGCCTTGCTGTGCTGGTATTGCGAACAGCTGAAAGCAAGGGAAAACTACAGCCGTATTTTTTTCCTGAGGGCATGCAGATCTACTGTATGGTTAAATAATGATGACGTCCTCTTGGGTAAAATTACCGGAGGTAAAACAGCCCCCATTAGGATCTTTGGGCGGGAACTACTCAGGAGGATGGCGTCATCAGGAAAAAGGTATTTTACGGATCAGAGTGTGGAATGTTAGATCCCTTAATTGGATGGGTGTGTTAGAAAATTTAAAAAGGGAAAAGGATACTCTCAAGTTATACATAGTTGGAGTTAGTGAAGTTCGGTGGCAGGTGGCTCAAAGGGCTCTGAGCACTATGGGACTTAACACTGTGGTCATCAGTCCCCTAGAACTTAGAACTACTTAAACCCAACTAACCTAAGGACATCACACACATCCATGCCTGAGGCAGGATTCGAACCTGCGACCGTAGCAGTCGCGTGGTTCCGGACTGAGCGCCTAGAACCGCATGACCATTGCGGCCGGCAGTGGCAGGTGGAACAGGACTTCTGATGAGGCGAATACACGATTGTAAATACAAAGTCAAATAGGAGTAATGCAAGAGTGGGTTTAATAATGAATAATAAAGTAGGAACGTGGATAAGCTACAATGAACAGCATAGTGAGCGCATTATTGTAAACAAGACAGACATGAAGCCAATGCTTACCACAGCAGTACATGTTTTCATGCCAACAAACTCTGCAGATGATGAAGAGATTGAAGAAATGTATGATGAGATAAGGGAAATTATTCAGATACCTAAGGGAGATGAAAATTTAATTGTGATGAGGGACTGAAATTCAATAGCAGGAAAACGGAGAGACGGAAAAATAGTAGACGAATATGGAATGGGGGAAATGAATAAAAGTGGAAGCAATCTGGTAGAATTTTGTACAGAGCATAAGTTAATCATTGCTAACATTTGGTTTAAGAATCATTAAAGAAGGGTGTAAACATGAAAGAGACCTGGAGGCACCAGAATGTTTCAGACTGGTTGTGTAATGGTTAGACAGAGATTTAGGAACCAAACATTTCCAGTGGGAGGTGTAGACTCAGTGCACAATTTATTGGTTATGAACTGTAGATTAAAACTGAAGAAATTGGAAGAAGGTAGGAAATGAAGGAGATGGGACCTGGATAACTTGGAAGAACCACAGGTTGTTGAGAGTTTCAGAGGAAGCATTAAGCAACGGTTGACAAGAACAGAGAAAAGGAATACGGTAGAAGATGACAGAAGAGGATCAAATGGGTAAAAAGACAAGGCCTAGTAAAAAACCTTGGATAACACAAGAGAAATTGAATTTAATTGAAGAATCAAGCGGGTGAAAGGGAATACAAACGTTTAAAAAAATGAGATTGATGGGAAGTGCAAAATGGCTAAAAAGAAATGTAAAGATTTAGAAGCATATTTCAGTATGGAAAAGGCAGATACTGCCTACAGGAATATTATAGACGTCTTCGGAGAAAAGACAAGCAGATGTATAAATATCAAGAATTCAGATGGAAAACCAATCCTAAGCAAAGAAGTGAAAGCTGAAAGGTGGAAGAAGTATATGGAGGGTCTATATAAGGGAAATGAACGTGAAAGGAATATTATAGAAAGGGAAGAGGACGTATATGAAGAGGAGATGAGAGATGTGATACTGCAAGAACAGTTTGACAGAGCTCTGAAAGATTTAAGTCGAAACAAGGCGCCTGGAGTAGGCGATATTCCGTCAGAGCTACTGATAGCCTGGGAGAACCAGCCATGACAAAACTCTTCCACCTGGTGTGCAATGCATATGAGGCAGGCGACATACCCTCAGACTTCAAGAAAAGTGTAATAATTTCAGTTACAAACAAAGCAGTTGCTGACAGGTGTGAAAATTACAGAACTATCAATTTAATAAGTCATGGTGACAAATGCTATCATGGATTCTTTAATGATGAATGGAAAAATTGATGGAGGCCAACCTCGGAGAAGATCAGTTTGGATTCCGGAGAAAAATAGGAACTCGCGAGGCAATACTGACCCTACGACATATCTTAGAAGATATGTTGAGGGAAGACAACTCTACATTTATAGCATTTGTAGACTTACAGAAAGCTTTTGACAATGTTGACTGGATTACTCTCTTTGAAATTATGAAGGTAGCAGGGGTAAAATACCGACAGCTACAGGCTGTTCACAACCTTTAATGAAACCAGAAGGCAGTTATAAGAGTCGAGGGACATGGGAGGGAAGCAGTGGTGGAGAAGGGAGAGAGACATGATTGTAGCCTATCCCCTATGATATTCAATATGTACAGTCGTGGACAAAAAGAGCGAGACCCTCGCCTTTTGGTTATGCTGATCCGCACAGCTTTGAAGTCTGCTACACAGCATAACAGGCAAGGCGACGAAGTGCTACCAACATATTATGCACAGGCGTGAAATTGAAAAACTATCCGAAATTTGTCAGACTGTTTTCAATCATGTGTAAGACTGTATTAATGCTGATTAGTGTGTTAAACACAACATCTAAATATAAGATATCAATGAAAGAAGAAACGCTAATTAGTATGAACTGTACTAATAAAAATGAATTTCAGCTTATCGAGATAACATAACTGTTTTAGTAAGACAAAGTACCCCAGATCGTTACGAATTAGCAAAATATTATGCGCATTCGGCCGCGAAATGATCTGTGTCAACGTTTAGACCAGTCATACCGGATTACCGTTGCTGACCTACCACGAAAGTGTGCAAATTTAGCGATGCGTGAAGATTCATAACGAAATTCAGTTAAAAATCATTCAGTGCCATACTTAAGTCAATTCAATTACTGACAGATGCGGAAAAAGTAGGCAGCAACAAGTATCGACATTCACAGGGCGCCGGTACAGAATAAAGGCAGCAATAAAACGTATTGGGGGCGCGAGAATTTCTTAAAATTCCCTTACTGATAGTCTATCTGCCTCCATCGAGATTAGAACCGAAAACAAACCAGACCTCCCTTGCAGTAGCAAACACCTTTCACTAGGCTAGCAGACAACCCAGGCAAACAGCCCTCTATTATTACCCCAGACATGAATAAGCCGGCAATTTCGGAACGAAAATGGGAAAATGATCTGCAATTTCTGTTGCACAGAGTTTTCTGGATTTAAAAACATGAATTGTCTACGTTTATGTCACCGCTATGTGACAGTCATTAGGGACGTTTATCGAAATAACAAAAACTGTTATTAGCGAGTAAATTTAGTGGAATAATTCTGCACGACCCCAGGAAATAAACGGCGACTTAGGTGCCAAACGTATTCTACAATGTTTCGAATTCTCCATTAGACGTCCCACAGCCAGAAAACATTCATTAGCCGAAGCGTTCCTTAAGGTAGCTAGCAATGGGAACGCTCGCACATCTAAAACGCGGTGGCGTTAATAGTGGGATCTGAAGTGCCACGTGTATAGGCAAATGGATTTTATTTGCATTCCTGTAAACATGATTTGGATCGAAAGCGTAGCTACGATTAATATGCTGATGTATCGACTGAAACTGGAACATTTCGAATAAAGAGTAGGGGAAATTATTATGCGGTCCTCATCCTCAGTAACTGTGGTAGCTATTTTCGTTGTTAGGATTTCGTCACGTAAATCGGTAAAAATGGAACCCTTACTAGTCTGACGTTCTTGAACGTCTATCTGTCTACCCAACCTTTAAAACCCGTTTACCTCGAGTACAGGTAGACATAATAAGCGGAAATGTATCGCATTTCCTGCGGTATACGGTCCCTTGGTGGTGTAAAAAAGTGAGCTATGTCAATGCAATCTAAAGATACGGCAGTTTATGTAAAGAAAATTTACGCGAAAGGTCAAAAAATGGCTCTAAGAACTATGCCACCAAACTGCTTAGGTCATCAGTCCCCTAGATCTAGAACTACTTCAACCTACCGAACCTAACACACATCCATACCCGGGGTAGGATTCGAACTGACGGCGCAAGGAGCCGCGCGGTTTGCGATATGACGCCGTTGAGCGCACGGCTGACCCGCGCCGGCAAGCTGTTAATATCATCTGGGGTTACTAAAAAGTTATTCACTTCTGGCGAATGATTTTCTGCGCAGTCCATTTAAGAAAGAATAACTAAAATATATTTGATGTTACGGAAGAGGAAGAACGCCTAATTCATTTCCCCTTGTCTTTATTCATGATGTTAGATTCGCAATCTGAGCATACGTACTATCCATAACTACACTTTATATCCAAGTCATAGTCACAGATGTGCGAATACAACACATTGGCTTATACTTGAGGTATTTCGTTTCCCATGAAGTGGTGGCAGACGATGCTGTGGCGTCTTCGAAGTTCGAGTTTCTCCAGTGCTAGCTATCTCAGCACATCAGCCGAGCGAACTTGCATAGTATGCTGGTAGCACTTCGTGGCTTTGCCTGTTATGCTGTGTAGCAGACTTTAAAGCAGTGCGGATCAGCATAACGAAAAGGCGAGGGGTCTCTCTCGTTTTGTCCACGACTGTACATAGTACAAGCAGTAAAGGAAACAAAAGAAAGATTTGGTGTAGGTATTAAACTTCAGGGAGAAGAAACTAAAACTTTGAGGTTCGCCGATGACTTTGTAGTTCTGTCAAAGACAGCAAAGGATTTGGAAGAGCATTTGAACAGAATGGACAATGTCTTGAAAGGAGGATATAAGATAAGCATCAACAAAAGCAAAACAAGGATAATGGAATGTAGTCGATTTAAATCAGGTGATGCTAAGGAAAGCAGATTAGGAAACAAGACGCATAAAGTTATAAAAGAGTTTTGCTATTTGGGCAGCAAAATAACTGATGATGGCGAAGTAGAGAGGATATAAAATGTAGACTGGCAATGGCAAGAAAATAGCTTCTAAAGAAGAGAAATTTATTAACAGGGAATATACACTCCTGGAAATGGAAAAAAGAACACATTGACACCGGTGTGTCAGACCCACCATACTTGCTCCGGACACTGCGAGAGGGCTGTACAAGCAATGATCACACGCACGCCACAGCGGACACACCAGGAACCGCGGTGTTGGCCGTCGAATGGCGCTAGCTGCGCAGCATTTGTGCACCGCCGCCGTCAGTGTCAGCCAGTTTGCCGTGGCATACGGAGCTCCATCGCAGTCTTTAACAATGGCAGCATGCCGCGACAGCGTGGACGTGAACCGTATGTGCAGTTGACGGACTTTGAGCGAGGGCGTATAGTGGGCATGTGGGAGGCCGGGTGGACGTACCGCCGAATTGCTCAACACGTGGGGCGTGAGGTCTCCACAGTACATCGATGTTGTCGCCAGTGGTCGGCGGAAGGTGCACGTGCCTGTCGACCTGGGACCGGACCGCAGCGACGCACGGATGCACGCCAACACCGTAGGATCCTACGCAGTGCCGTAGGGGACCGCACCGCCACTTCCCAGCAAATTAGGGACACTGTTGCTCCTGGGGTATCGGCGAGGACCATTCGCAACCGTCTCCATGAAGCTGGGCTACGGTCCCGCAAACCGTTAGGCCGTCTTCCGCCCACGCCCCAACATCGTGCAGCCCGCCTCCAGTGGTGTCGCGACAGGCGTGAATGGAGGGACGAATGGAGACGTGTCGTCTTCAGCGATGAGAGTCGCTTCTGCCTTGGTGCCAATGATGGTCGTATGCGTGTTTGGCGCCGTGCAGGTGAGCGCCACAATCAGGACTGCATACGACCGAGGCACACAGGGCCAACACCCGGCATCATGGTGTGGGGAGCGATCTCCTACACTGGCCGTACACCACTGGTGATCGTCGAGGGGACACTGAATAGTGCACGGTACATCCAAACCGTCATCGAACCCATCATTCTACCATTCCTAGACCGGCAAGGGAACTTGCTGTTCCAACAGGACAATGCACGTCCGCATGTATCCCGTGCCACCCAACGTGCTCTAGAAGGTGTAAGTCAACTACCCTGGCCAGTAAGATCTCCGGATCCGTCCCCCATTGAGCATGTTTGGGACTGGATGAAGCGTGGTCTCACGCGGTCTGCACGTCCAGCATGAACGCTGGTCCAACTGAGGCGCCAGGTGGAAATGGCATGGCAAGCCGTTCCACAGCACTACATCCAGCATCTCTACGATCGTCTCCATGGGAGAATAGCAGCCTGCACTGCTGCGAAAGGTGGATATACACTGTACTAGTGCCGACATTGTGAATGCTCTGTTGCCTGTGTCTATGTGCCTGTGGTTCTGTCAGTGTGATCATGTGATGTATCTGACCCCAGGAATGTGTCAATAAAGTTTCCCCTTCCTGGGACAATGAATTCGCGGTGTTCTTATTTCAATTTCCAGGAGTGTAGATTTATGTGTTACGAAGTCTCTTCTGAAGGCATTTGTCTGGAGTGTAGTCATGCACGTAAGTGAAACGTGGACGATAAACAGTTCAGACAAAAAGAGAATAGAAGCTTTCGGAATGTTGTGCTACAGATGAACGTTGAAGATCAGGTGAGTCGATCACGTAACTAATGAGGAAGTGGTGAACAGAACTGGGAGATAAAGAGATGAATGAAGTAAGCAGATTCAGAAGAATGTGGGCTTCAACAGCTATGTGAAGTTGAATAGGCTTGCACAGGATAGAGTAGCATGGAGAGCTGCATTAAACCAGTCTTTGGGCTGAAGGCCACAAAAACAACAACAAATCGTAACATAAATTAGCTAATATACTTTCTTGTAGCATAAGGATTTATATGTAGTATAAAACAAATTAAAATTTAGATGCACATGTGGCTCAATAAGATAGTGCTAAACTATCGGTATAAGGGTTCCTTTTTCCATACACAGCTGGCTCCAGGGTTTATTCTGTCATAGATTTTTTCACCTGAGGAATAATTTGCTAGTGTGAAGAATGTCAAGCTCCACCGTGAGATCCACGATAAAGTGTAGGTTTCCCTATAACTGGCTGGGTTGGAAGATTCAAAGGTCGGAGGAAGGTAACAGCTTACCGCTTCCAGTACGATGATACAGGTCAAGTGAAGCACTGCAGTGTCCGAACCAACTTTTGGGTTCAGGTTAAGAGTCTTCGGAGTATTTCTCGGCGGCATGCCTCAATAAACTCTTCTCGATTGCGAAAAGCGCGTTGTAGCTCGCAGTAGCTCCGGTCCGCAGTGGGACTAGTGAAGTCACGTGGCCCCAGGGGACGGCGCCACATTTTAAACTGCCGTCCCTGACTTCCTACGAGCGCCATGCATCCGTCTTTGCTTTCGTTCTATATCCAAAGCGGTCCTGAACACATCAGTAGACAGAGCAAAGATTGTTTCTGATGAGGACCACCTCCAGTCTGAATTGCAGGATTTGAGACGCTTGTTCAGAGGGAATGGTTACAGAAAGGGTGACATTTCTAAATCTTTTTGGTGCCACCGACGAAGGAGGTCTTGTGAATCGGCCGGATGCATTCCTGGCGTACTGTGGAGCAAAGAGCAGCAAGTTAGGACGCTTGTTGAAGAGGCTTGGTGTGAGACTAATGTTCCGGTCCACCTCCCAAGCAAGATACTAGATACGTTACCCCACTATTAAAGACGATTTAGCTCTTCGAGTAGCCGGTACGTATGGTGTCCTGGAATGTTGTACTGAAAACAAGCAAGATATTAAACGAAAGGTTGATAAGTCGGCCATAGCTGAGCGTCACCTGAAAAATGGACGTAAAATACAACTTGAAGAGAGTCTTAGTCCGTGCGTCATCACACTCGGATTCTGTTATAGAGGACGCGACAGATATTAAGTTTAACAGCAAATATTTTAACAGAGATAGGGGGTACACTTTTAGTAGCACATGGGGCGGATTCTGGATATTGAACGAAGGCGAAGGCGGATCCTTGATGCTTGTAGGGACGCGGGAGTGGCAGTTTCAAACGTGGCGTTAACCCACCGCGGATGTGACGTCGTTGGTCCCACAGTGGACTGGAGCTGCTGCGAACTGCGAAACTCGCTTTCCATGAACGTGTCACTTCGGCTCTTTGATTTGTGACAGATGTTGCAATCATGCCAATATAAGGGGAACATCATACCAGTCCTGGTAGCTGGAGGTTTCTTACTACTGATGACGATGGCGCAGGTTGCCGTCAAAAGCTTGAGTGTTTTATCCGAAATGATGCGGCTTATAAACCTGGAAAAGTTTCTTCAGTTTTAGGTTTTGACATTTGATAATAATAAGTCACTGTAAATTTATTATTTTTATAGTTTTCAAGCTGAAACTTCATTCTCAAGAGCTACATTCGTGTCTGTAGCAGGGTGTGTGAAGAAGTTACGGAAACAGAACAGATGTTCACTATTTATTTATTTTTTATTTATTTTAACTTTGAGAAAACTGCGGTTCGCGTGAAACGTAATGCATACATAACTATACATGTGGATTTCTGAGAACCTTCTTTCGTCCACAGTATATTTTCCGTCTGTGTCAGCAAAATATGCTAACTTACACATACTGAGATACTAGTTAATAATGTAGTCTTTTGATAGCTTATCGCTTTGTGCCCTTTGAAACATAATCTTCCTCATTATGTCTGCAAACGTCTTCTAATTGACTTGCGAGATGATAACGTCTTAAGTCTGAGTGAAGATAGGAGTACTAGTGAAACATTGTATTACATCAGCTGAACATTTCGAATAACGAAGCTCGAGAAGAATGTACAGAGAGCTGGAGGGACAACAGAAAGCTAACAAATATTGCAGAACAAACCTTGCTGGCTCCATCGTGAGCAGTCGCCTCTGTCGTCTGAGGGCCATTTGTTGCTGACTTAACCATGACACCCGGCGTGGTATCTTCAAGTTCCTGATGAACAGGATCCACAAGCTGGGACCGAAGTAATGTTCTCGAGTCCACAGGCGAAGCAGCCGCGGCAGTGTTACTGTTGCGTACAGTGACTTTGGAACCCAGTCCTCCTGCGACTTGAGAGGGTCCCGGTGTGGGATCCTCAAGCTCCTGTCGTACCGGATCTACCAGGCGACTAATCTTCGCATTAGATACAACTTCACTTCCAATAGCAGTGGGAGGGTACGTCACATCAGCTGTCACTGAAGGACTTCCAGAACGACTTGTAGTAGTTACTTTTACCCGGCCAGCAGAAGGCAAAAAGCCCGGGGCAGTGTCTTCCAGTTCCTGGTGGACTGTGTCAACTGGATGAGGCCGGTGCAAGACCTTAGAATCAGCAGCGGGTTCACCAAACTCTGCTTTATGGTTGCTCGATGGAGGTTCTAAATGTGTCTGATGAGCCGACTGAGGTTCTGAAGCTTGGCCAAGAATAGTATCCTGAAGCACCGGTTCTGCAACCTGTGATCGAATAAGATTACTTGGAAGGGAAACGGAGCGGCCACTAGGAATAGCGGATGGATGTATAACACCTTCAGACACTATCTTCATTACTGGCTTCCTTGTGGTTGAAGCTGCTACTGTGTCTGTTTCGCCAGGATTGTCATGTTGTTCCACCCGAATGTCTGTTCCAGCTGCATCCTGTGCTTGCAAGCTGGCAGACATTGGAGAACCTTCATTGACTCGAGCAGCTGGGGGGAACGTGTCGTCCGACATTGGAACCTTCTGATCAGAAAAGGCGTGTGTTGCCATCGGAGGCTGAGTCACTATATTTCTGGAACCAGATTGAGTAGCTTCTGATTTTCGGTCAACGTAGGGCTGAACTGTGGTTGGACTGCCCTTGTCTGGACCCAATATCGACCCCAGATTGGCATTCTCGTCTTCAGATTCCGGCTTCATATACCTCGACGTCGGCGAATTTTCATTACTTTGGAGGCCTGGTGGTCTACTGACGTCTTTCTTAACAGTCTCCCCCTCTGGAACTTGGAATGTAGAAGAGGCTGTCTGTGCTTCCATATCATCTTGAGCGAGAGCGCTGTCTTTCTGCTTGCTGTCGCTCTCCGTTTCTTCTTTCGCAGAGTGTACAAACCCGGACTTTTTCCAGCCATAACTTGTGACAGATTCTGTGGGAGATGCTTCTGTGGCCTGCTTGAGTGGCTCTACTTGGGCGCCGTTGGGGTTTTCCGGAAGAGCGGCGCCTTGGACGGCACTCCCAAGAGTTTCTGCACGAACGACAGAGCCCGCACCAGCACCATCGAGATCAAGTCGATTACCACCCTTGCTGCTTGCATTTGCGCCACCGCCTGGCGCTGGAAGCTCGGCCGCGTTGCTGGCGCCTGTGAAAAGAAAGTGTTGTTTCAGTCGGTATAATGGCACAATTTGCTCTAAGCGTAGAATAAAGGTAAGGCTCCAGAGATACAACATACATTTCCAGAACGAATTTTCACTCTGTAGCTGAGTGTGAGGTGTTTTGAAACTTCCTGGCAGATTACAACTGTGTGCTGGAATTGGAGTCGAACCCGGAACCTTTGTCTTTCACAGACTGAATTATCCAGCCATGACTCACGACCCAGTCCTTAAGGTCCGACACACAGCTTTCATCAGCAAAAATGTTTCATTGCTACATTTACTGTTCTGAGAGGCTCACTCATGTAGGAGGTACTTAACTGATGAGACGAAGCATTGTGACACGGTCTACCTCGAGAATGAATGACGTAGACCACTGTTGTAAACCACTTTGACAAGAGGTAGGCTGTTACGACGCGGCGCCTGGAAACCAGTATCTCGGAAACGGCGAAGCTGGTCGGCTATTTGCGGGCCACTCTCGTAAGCATCTACAGAGCGTGGTTCAAGGACGGTGAAACCACGTGTAGGCAACTAGGTGTTGGACGTCCACCCTTCATCACAGAACTGGAAGGTTGGAGACTTTCCAGGACTGTAACGCAAGATAGGTGACGGTTTGTGGCAGATCTGATGACAGAGTTTTCTGGTTTGGGCACGTTCCGGAGCACACCTTTCAGCGCTTGTTGAACATGGGACTCTGAAGCAGATGACCTCTACAACTGCAGTGGGTACTTTGTGGTACCATCAGCAGACGCTATCACATAGGGGGCATCGTTCCACTATATGAAGTTGGCAGTAGCAGTTATGTAAGTTACCGGGTAAAGTAGCCAAATGTGACCGCTTCTTTCAACCGCCGGCCACTTGAGGGACACGCTCTCTTGGATCGGTGACTCAAGCGCCACACGCCACGCCGATAAGAGGCCGCCGCAAGCAGCTTCCAGTCTCCAGTGTATGGGCTCCAGCGTTATAGCTGCGCATTCGAGTCTCCAGAGTCTTCAGTCTTCGATCTACTCCGAAGTCAGCTTAGTTGAGATAAAGTAGCGAGTACAAGTATACAGACTCAGGCCTCTGATTCATATTAAAGTTCAAATAGGGCTTTATATTAGTGTCGGGATCTGTACACACTTCAAGGAGCTATCTGGATTTATATCAGGACATTCAGACGAATCGTCATATCAAGCATACAGTGTATCTGTTTCTGAATCTACACTACTGGCCATTAAAATTGCTACACCACGAAGATGACGTGGTACAGACGCGAAATTTAACCTACAGGAAGAAGATGCTGTGATATGCAAATGATTAGCTTTTCAGAACATTCACACAAGGTTGGCGCCGGTGGCGACACCTACAACGTGCTGACATGAGGAAAGTTTCCAACCGATTTCTCATACACAAACAGCAGTTGACCGGCGTTGCCTGGTGAAACGTTGTTTTGATGCTTCGTGTAAGGAGGAGAAATGCGTACCATCGCGGTTCCGACTTTGATAAAGGTCGGATTGTTGCCTATCGCAATTGCGGTTTAACGTATCGCGACACTGCTGCTCGCGTTGGTCGAGATCCAATGACTATTAGCAGAATATGGAATCGGTGGGTTCAGGAGGGTATTACGGAACGCCGTGCTGGATCCCAACGGCCTCGTATCACTAGCAGTCGAGATGACAGGCACTCTGTCCGCATGGCTGTAACGGATCGTGCAGCCACGTCTCGATCCCTGAGTCGACAGATGGGACGTTTGCAAGACAACAACCATCTGCACGAACAGTTCGACGACGTTTGCAGCAGCATGGACCATCAGCTCAGAGACCATGGTTGCGGTTACCCTTGACGCTGCATCACAGACAGGAGCGCCTGCGATGGTGTACGCAACGACGAACCTGGGTGCACGAATGGCAAAACGTCATTTTTTTCGGATGAATCAGGTTCTGTTTACTGCATCATGATGGTCGCATCCGTGTTTGGCGACATCGCGGTGAACGCACATTGGAAGCGTGTATTCGTCATCGCCATACTGGCGTATCATCCGGCGTGATGGTATGGGGTGCCATTGGTTACAATTCTCGGTCACCTCTTGTTCGCATTGACGGCACTTTGAACAGCGGACGTTGCATTTCAGATGTATTACGACCCGTGGCTCTAACCTTCACTCGATCCCTGCGAAACCCTACATTTCAGCAGGATAATGCACGACCGCATGTTGCAGGTCCTGTACGGGCCTTTCTGGATACACAAAATGTTGGACTGCTGTCCTGGCCAGCACATTCTCCAGATCTCTCACCAATTGACAACGTCTGGTCAGTGGTGGCCGAGCAACTGGCTCGTCACAATACGCCAGTCACTACTGTTGATGACCTGTGGTATCGTGTGGCAGCTGTACACGCGATGCAAGCTCTGTTTGACTCAATGCCCAGGCGTATCAAGGCCGTTATTACGGCCAGAGGTGGTTGTTCTGGGTACTGATTTCTCAGGATCTATGCACGCAAATTGCATGAAAATGTAATCAAATGTCAGTTCTAGTATAATATATTTGTCCAATGAATACCCGTTTATCATCTGCATTTCTTCTTGGTGTAGCAATTTTAATGGCCAGTAGTGTAGGAATTCATGCATGCCTGTTATGCAGACAAACTTCCTTTAAACGCCCAAACCTGTTTCAGCGCTCTTGCGTCCTCATCAGTGTGTACATTCGTTCAGTTTTGAAATATGACACACTAGTTTTAAGTAAAAATTATTATAACGAAATTAGCCGAAAACACCGTATACCGTTATAGAGAGCAGCAGTGTAAACTCTGTAGTCTGTGAAGTTCAGAACTGTAACTTGCGGGAGTAGTATATATAGCGTTAGTTCGTGTATTTCCGTAACACATCAGGACAGATACTACGTGTTCGTAGAACATAGTGACGAAATATTTTTTCTCAGCAAAATTATTCTTGTACATAAAATTATTTATTAAATCGCCAACCAAATTTACAAAAGCATTATTTAGTTGTAGATCGCAAGCTATACAGCAATGCACAGAAAGTCCTGCAGAATCTAACAATCTAAACAGTCAGACAAAAAATGAATTACGCAGAAGACATAGCCGGATCGCAATTTAGCTTTGTACAAGTACAAACCATCTGCGGATATG
The DNA here is from genome assembly GCF_021461395.2 of Schistocerca americana. NCBI lineage: Eukaryota > Metazoa > Arthropoda > Insecta > Orthoptera > Acrididae > Schistocerca > Schistocerca americana. Next base: position 350,881,136 of record NC_060125.1, on the reverse strand, counting down.
TAAATGATCAGAGTTGCAATTCTCTGCAATAAAACGCCCACAACAATGCATGAGGAATGTTCGCGCTCAATGTTGTTACCAGGTCTGGTAGAGTATATGAGAGGCTTGAACAGTGTCAGATGTTGAATGATCATTGTTAAGGACACGATGATGCTACGTACTCGTGCAAGACAGTGTTATTGTCACACCTGACAGTTTGAAAGGGGCCTCATTATGGGTTTCCATTTGGCTGGCCGGTCCATCTGTCGGAAATCACAGTGGCGCGTAGAAAACATGAAAACATTAATAAAGTACAACACATTTATTTACCATGAAAAGTGTTGTACAGCAAAGAAACGTGAGGGCAGACATACAGGTCGTCAAGGTTCTGGTCGACCAAATCTGACCACCACGAGGGAGAAATGCCGTACTGTACACCAAACAAATCGCATTCCCTTCATATCTCCGTTGCCATCCGAGCGCAAGTAACGGACTCCCTGCAGCAGTCCGCGTCACCCTCCATTGCCGATCGGAGACTAGCAGCAACTAGACTAGGGAGAGATCCTACTGCTACAGTTTTTAGAGACGTACAGCAGAGTTACTCCTGGTGTCATTAAGTGGGAGCCATCGGATAGGATTTCAGGTCACGGCTGGTGGTGTCTGAGGGAACTTAGATTGGCACAACGGTACGCCACAGACGTCGTACCTCCGCAGGTGTTACCTCTCACGCGAAGGCATCATGGTGCCATTTTTCAACAGGACAGTGCTCGTCCGCACGCGGCACGTGTCTCTATGACTTGTCTGCGTCATGTTGATTTACTTTCATGGCCAGCAAGATCTCCAGGTCTGACCCCAATACAACATATGTGGGACCAGATCGGATGCCAACTCCCTTCCAGTTCAGGGATCCAAGATGTCAAGGACCAGTTATAGCAATGGCTCTACAGCATGCTTCAGGAGAGGTTACAACTTTGTGACACCATTCCTAACCGAGTTAGTGCACTCATCCAGGTCAGAGTGGGTGCAGCACCGAACTGATAAGTAGACTCTTACAGTTAAGTTCTCTGTAAATTTGACTCGAGTTTGTAATCACTGAAATAACGCCACATACTCAGTCAGACCGGGATTTTTTCTCCTTCCCTTCTGGGTGCTTCACTTTTTTTGTCAGGCAACGTATAAAATAAAGGAATAATCATAACACATATAAAATGTAGTCATTTTTTTCTGTTTTTGGTCGTTCCTTAGTTGCTTCAAAATTCGTTGATGTATATTCCATCTATGCAACTAATTGAAGACAGTTTGTTTATTGCCATACGTGGTTTGCTTCTTTTAGTTGTGGAACATCTTCAGTGGTGACTTCCTGCGCTGTTAACCCATATGTGTTTCTGGAGATATGTTCATTAGTCTCAATGCTCCTGTTGGCCGATTTCCGGCGTTCTATCATCCACATTTGATTCATCACATTGCATACATCACTTGTCCTTTACATTTTGTGTTCAACATGTCACTCTGAAAAGCATTTCACAAAATAAATCTGTCTCTTTTGCCGGTGTGAAAAACCATCATATTTGCTGGTAATCTGTTGCTCGTATACAGTATACACTCCATACAACATTCCAAAGAAATAGTTTCAGAACATATAAAATGGGGGATAGGAAACAAACCTGTCAGTCCTTCTTACCTACTGCTTCCACGTCCTATCCTTCTACTGCAGTCTGATTCCTGTAGAAGTCTTAAATACTCGTATAATCTTTCGCTACTTTATCCCCAATAGTTTCAAAATTACAAAGAGTGTATTCTAGTCAATATTGTAAAGTGATTTTTCTCAATCTACACATGCTACAAACGTGAAGTTTGTATTTCCTCAGTATACACAACTTGAGAAGAAAGTGAAGCGCCCAGTGAGGGAGGAAAAAACTAAATGAAACTTTAAGATGCAGAGGGTATTAGATGTTATTTCAGTGATTACAAAATCGAATAAAATGTACAGAGACCTGTGGTACTATGTGCCTACTTATCGGCATGTCTTTATAGTTCTCCCCACCACCACCACTTTCCCCCTGTGGCCTAGGTGCATGTACTGTTTCACGTGGGAAGAGCGTCGTAGAGCCACTATATCCTCTCCTGACATGTAACTGTTGAACTGGTGCTTGATATATGGGTTCTGGTATTGACTCAGCACCATGCAGACAGATCATCGAGACATGTGCCATGTGTGAACGAGCATTCTCCTATTGAAAAATGGCATCTTGATACTGTCACGTGATAACACTTGAGGATGCAGGATATCCACGACGTACAGTTGTGAAGTCGAAGTTCCTCAGTTGCTTCCAGCTATGACCTAAAATCGTACCTGATGGCTCCCCCCACTACGGCGCCAGAAGTAGCAGCGCTGTGCCTCTCCAAAACATTGGAAGAATGCGATCTCTTCCCAGATCGCCGACATACTTGCCAAAAATGGTCATCCTGGATAGTGCCGGACAGCGATTAGCCACTGAACACAATGTGACACCAGTCCATGCTTCCTGGTGACGGCACCACTCCAAATGCAGCCCTTTGTGTTGTTGTACAGCCTATGCATGGAATGGTAATTCCTTAGTCTGGCTGCTAGTAGTCCGTGACCAATGGTGCGACAGTCCTCTACTTGTTCTCAGACAGTAACCACAGATTCGTAGGGGCTGCAATGTGCTTGTTGTACAATAAAAGGCTATTCCCTCTTGCGGTGGTCAGACGTTGTCGACTGGGAGTCTGGTACCCCAGGCCGACAGCTTTGACAGCCCGCCAGAAGGCACGGACGTAGACGACAGCCGCACTCCTATAGTGTGTGAGCGCTGCTGTCGCCGCAACAGCGCTAAACGCGGGGCACGTGCCGTCCTGTCGGCACTCATGGTGATCCTATAAAGCGGCCAGCGCAGGGGTTCTGACCAGTTACAATCCAACACAAAGCCCACAACAGGCTCTGCCTCCTGAAAATCCTTCCAGCCGGATACGGGGTCTGCATCCTTCCACCATCGTTCACACCCACAAATTCTTGATCTGCCCCATCCTGTGTTATGCCGTTGCTTGGATTTCTGCTCCTCCCAGGTTCTATAACGCTCTCTAAACCCTCGAGCACCATGCACTCCACCTTCCGTCCCCCATGTGCACCCTATGTGACATCATCCCCTTCCCCCACCTTCTCCTTTTCCTTGAACACATCCCCACCCTGTATATTGCTCACCGACTCGATTCCCCTCCCCTCCCCCACACCCTGGTATCCACCTTCCTTCTGTCGCCGTGCCTTTACTATTGTGTCCCACCCTCTCCCAATCTCCACACCCTCCACCTCCTTTCCCAACGCAACTTCCACCACCTAGCCATCCTGGATGATGAACTTCGTCCTGACACCTACCCCTCCTACCAATTCTAACCCCACCTTCCTCCTGCCTCCCCCTCAGGACTCGCTCTCCTCCCCCTCTCTTCTCCTGAGCGGCTTTCCCCCTCCTGCACCCCCTCCCTCTCCTGTGCTCCCCTTCAGTGTCTCTGCACTCCCCCCTGCCTTTTGTTCCCTCTTCATCTTCCGCCCTGCCCTTCTCCTGCCCCTTGATGCGCCTCCTGCCCCCTTTTCCCCCCCCTCTTCCTCCCACTCCCCCAGCCTCCCCACCGCACCTTCCTCCCCTCTTTTTCCCTCCTCTCCAGCCTCCAGTCCCTCAATAGGTCCCTACCAGTGGTTTTTTATTCTTCATGAGTGCTACATTATTTCTAGTGGTTTTTTAAGTGTCATGCTCTGTTTGATTTTTATCCTGTGGCCGATTTTTAACTTGTGTTTGCCTCCAGTGTTTTTTTCAAGTGCACTTTGATTTGCCAGCTGTGTTCTTTTAACTTTATGTCGACTTTTTAACTGCCCCCAGGGCATGTCCCCTTTTCAGTGTACATTTTAATTCCCATCATCTCCATTTACTGTGTTTTTTATGTCCCCCTTTTTATCCCCCCCTTTTATGTAATCCCCCTTCTGTATTTTTGTAAAGCCAATTGGCTGAAGAGCAGTGGACTGTGCCGCTGCCAGCCCTCCCCTACACATATGAACTAGGGGAATGAAATTACAATAAAGAAAAGAAAAGAAAAAAAGGCTCTGACCGGCTCAGGACGCAGTTGTGTTCCAACAGCACTTGTGATCGCTTATCTATTCATCATTGCTCTGGTCGCTGATAGTCTGGCTACATTTTGGTATGCAATTTGGTTGTGCCCTCTGGGTTTGGTATTTCGCCATATGGTCTCTGTAATCAGATGTCCCTGTTGTGTGTGTCTGCTTTGTTCTGACGATTTCCTATTGACTTCGTCGGCCGGTGAGCTCCAGTCTCGCTCTGTTCTGTTACTAGAGGAACCATGACTGCCCTCACGTTCCCATGCAGTCTAACACTGGACCACTGTCACGTCGAAGTACCCCACAAACCTGGTTGTTCCACAAGTCGACCATCTGGCCAAATGGAGACCTACAATGAGGAGCCTTTCAAACTCTGTAAGATGCTGATAATGCTGTCGTATACCAGTATGTGACATTTCCGTGTCCTTCGTAGTGATCATTCTACACCTAATACTGTTCTCGCCTCTTACACAACCTACCAGGACTGCTAACAACACTAGTCGCCGTTGTATCTGTCACAGAGAACCGTGACTCTAATCATTTACCTATCCAATAGCGGTGTGCTCGTGTACGAAGTTACATTAACATCCAACGAGTCTTCTGGACGCTGTAACGGGACATATTCCTCTAGCAATACTTTTCCTCAACAACAGTTGTCGATATAAGTATTTTTATTCGAATTTTGGACAGCTCAATATTATCTTACTTGTTTTCCTGAAAACTTTCTCAAATTTTATACACAGTGTGTCATATTTCAAGCTAAAATTTATGAAAAGGAATCACTTTATAAAATATTTTAGTTTCGATGTTACAATCGACAAGTACGAGTTCTGAATGTGTAGTTAATTTTTTTTAGAAACATTTGAAATTACGAGTTATTTGCACACTTAAAATTTCTATTATTAATAACGCAATCCTGTACTGTTTACTACTTTTATTTCTGGCTTCATTTATGAAATAATAATAGAAATTAATAACGTAACGAAAACTAGTAGGAACTCATTTGTTAAGAAAAATTGTAAACCCTTTGAAATATTGTTGTTTCCGCAGAGCGTGAGAGTCGTAAACCTGCCTTTGACGTGATCGGACGTCTTTTTGTGTAAGAGGTGCGAACGATGTAAAATTTCGGCTTTGTTAAGGTTAAAAATCAAAATACTAAATGATATACTAAAATGTGAGAAAATCAGTAGAAAATATATTCACGTAAAAAATTCTGCAACATGAATCTTCCAATTTATTTAGTTCAAACCAACTGCGAGGACCTGATGTTAAATTTTTAGCTTCAAGAATCAGACCCCTAGCCAAGAAGAATTGAAGCCATTTCAACATGACAAGCTAAGTAAACGCAAAAGTTTATTGTGGTCTTCGCTCCTCTCAAATCTTCATAAAAGGCTTTGCTTATTAATTACTTGGACTGGACATTGTTTAATGTGGACAACAGATGGAAGAAGGAAGGAGGGGGGCAGATTACAAGGCTTCATTCTTTTGGCCAGCAATGTGTATGGAAACTGTCTCCTTTATTATACCAAACGTGGACGGTACGTTCAAACAACAATTGTCGGTATCCCTCTGCATAAGCCTAATTTTTTTCTGAATGTACCGCCACAGTCACAAGGGGTGATGTCTGCTGGAAGAAGTGAAATATTTCTTGACTCGGAAAGCGAGCTCCCGCCATTTCGTGAGTAAGAGCCTCATGCGCCACCACGCATTTCTTGTAGCATCTATCACTGGAAACATTTCTGTGATGCTTTCATGCTGATTAAACCGTGGCGAGCTGCTCCGCTCTTCTCTGAGTATCTTATATCTCTTGGGTTAATCCATCTTCTTATGGATCCCAGATCAAGAGACTATATTTCAAGTTGGTCAACCAAGTGTTGGTCAACTACTAAATCCGTCTTCTATCTTAACGCTTAGGGCACCTACTCCAAGATCAATTTCACTTCCTCTTCAACTGTTTCGAATCTCCAGTTTAAAATATTTCGCCAAAACCACTTCGTTACCAAACATATCATAGCATGGTAAAATCATACCATGCTGTTTCATAATATCCTTTTCCTCAGCCCTAGCATAATACTCTTCATCCATGATCCAACTCATCACAATATCCATGCTTATGTCCTAAACAAAACATTTCTACAACTGTATCACACATCCGCATGACACCGTACAACCTACACTGCACAAATAATCTCCATACTATAAACCGAGGCAGCACAGCAACTGGCTACCTCTGTAATATCTTCATCTTGCCACAACCATCCTGCCAAACACCTTATCCTTATCATTCACCTAAAAAATGTCTTGGTTAATTGCATCACCATTCTGCATCCAGCCCAATCACCTTATACTCTACTACTTCCTCTCCCACACTGCCTAGACTTTCACCATCTATATTATTGCCGCAGATCTTGACATCCATAGCCACTACCCTGCCGAACGTGGGGGGTGGCGTCGGTTTACTACTACCCTTCAAGTGACCAGAGTCCCACACCCCAGCACACCTGACCTGAGACTCCAATTCCGGTGTCATCCTCACCTCACCCAACATCCATGGACGCATTACTGAACGAGTCTGAATTAGATTGGCTACGATTATCTCGCCGCCCTTAACAAAATTCACTACAAACCAAGTCCACATCCTGGAATATCCCGACAAATTTATGCTAGACTCCTCGCGTACCAACTGGAATTCCTGCGGGGTCTTCATTCATACCCAGATAGAAAGACACTCAGTTACGCCGCAAAACCCAGATTACGTGTCCGTCACTGCACCCTTCAAGACAGCTTGTCTCAACTACTGCGATTATTCAGCTCTGTTGCAGTTGAAGCAGTACGGAATGAAAGGAAATAGGAGTAATCCGCTGAATTACAGACGTATATCACTGACGTCAATCTGCAGTAGTGTTTGGGAACATATACCGTGGTCGAAAATTATGAAATACTTCGATGAAAACGCAGTATTCGCAGATAGCACGGATTCAGGAAATGTCGTTTTTATGAAACACAACTAGCTCTTGATTCACACGAAGTAGTGAGTACTATCTACAGGAGAACTGAAATTGATTCCATGTTTCTAGACTGACGCCATTCTTCATGACGGGAAGTGTCGTGTAAAACAGAAGTGATATCTCCTCAAATAAGTTTTATAGGCCCTCTGTTGTTCCTAATCGACATACACAATTTAGTAGACTATCTGAAGAGCCGTTTTAGATCGTTTGCATATGATGCTGTCATTTACCATCTAGTAAGGTCATCAGAAGATCAAAACCTATTGCAAAATGATTTTGGCAAGACAGCTGTATTGCGTGAAAAGTGGCAATTAACTCTGAATAATGGAAAGTGTGATGTTATCCTACGAATACGAAAAGAAATCCCCTAAGTTTCAGTAACACGATAAATAACGCAAATCTAAAGGCTGTCAATTCAGTTAAATATATGTTGTTGTTGTTGTGGTCATCAGTGCTGAGACTGGTTTGATGCAGCTCTCCATGCTACTCTATCCTGTGCAAGCTTCTTCATCTCCCAGTACCTACTGCAACTTACATCCTTCTGAGTCTGCTTCGTGTATTCATCTCTTGGTCTCCCTCTACGATTTTTACCCTCCACGCTGCCCTCCAATATTAAATTGGTGATCCCTTGATGCCTACCAACCGATCCCTTCTTCTAGTCAAGTTGTGCCACAAACTCCTCTTCTCCCCAATTCTATTCAATACCACCTCATTAGTTATGTGATCTACCCATCTAATCTTCAGCATTCTTCTGTAGCACCACATTTCGAAAGCTTCTATTCTCTTCTTGTCCAAACTACACTCCTGGAAATGGAAAAACGAACACATTGACACCGGTGTGTCAGACCCACCATACTTGCTCCGGACACAGCGAGAGGGCTGTACAAGCAATGATCACACGCACGGCACAGCAGACACACCAGGAACCGCGGTGTTGGCCGTCGAATGGCGCTAGCTGCGCAACATTTGTGCACCGCCGCCGTCAGTGTCAGCCAGTTTGCCGTGGCATACGGAGTTCCATCGCAGTCTTTAACACTGGTAGCATGCCGCGACAGCGTGGACGTGAACCGTATGTGCAGTTGACGGACTTTGAGCGAGGGCGTATAGTGGGCATGCGGGAGGCCGGGTGGACGTACCGCCGAATTGCTCAACACGTGGGGCGTGAGGTCTCCACAGTACATCGATGTTGTCGCCAGTGGTCGGCGGAAGGTGCACGTGCCCGTCGACCTGGGACCGGACCGCAGCGACGCACGGATGCACGCCAAGATCGTAGGATCCTACGCAGTGCCGTAGGGGACCGCACCGCCACTTCCCAGCAAATTAGGGCCACTGTTGCTCCTGGGGTATCGGCGAGGACCATTCGCAACCGTCTCCATGAAGCTGGGCTACGGTCCCGCACACCGTTAGGCCGTCTTCCGCTCACGCCCCAACATCGTGCAGCCCGCCTCCAGTGGTGTCGCGACAGGCGTGAATGGAGGGACGAATGGAGACGTGTCGTCTTCCGCGATGAGAGTCGCTTCTGCCTTGGTGCCAATGGTGGTCGTATGCGTGTTTGGCGCCGTGCAGGTGAGCGCCACAATCAGGACTGCATACGACCGAGGCACACAGGGCCAACACCCGGCATCATGGTGTGGGGAGCGATCTCCTACACTGGCCGTACACCACTGGTGATCGTCGAGGGGACACTGAATAGTGCACGGTACATCCAAACCGTCATCGAACCCATCGTTCTACCATTCCTAGACCGGCAAGGGAACTTGCTGTTCCAACAGGACAATGCACGTCCGCATGTATCCCGTGCCACCCAACGTGCTCTAGAAGGTGTAAGTCAACTACCCTGGCCAGCAAGATCTCCGGATCTGTCCCCCATTGAGCATGTTTGGGACTGGATGAAGCGTCGTCTCACGCGGTCTGCACGTCCAGCACGAACGCTGGTCCAACTGAGGCGCCAGGTGGAAATGGCATGGCAAGCCGTTCCACAGGACTACATCCAGCATCTCTACGATCGTCTCCATGGGAGAATAGCAGCCTGCATTGCTGCGAAAGGTGGATATACACCGTACTAGTGCCGACATTGTGCATGCTCTGTTGCCTGTGTCTATGTGCCTGTGGTTCTGTCAGTGTGATCATGTGATGTATCTGACCCCAGGAATGTGTCAATAAAGTTTCCCCTTCCTGGGACAATGAATTCACGGTGTTCTTATTTCAATTTCCAGGAGTGTATTTATAGTCCATGTTTCACTTCCATACATGGCTACACTCCATTCAAATACTTTCAGAAACGACTTCCTGACACTTAAATCAATACTCGGTGTTAACAAATTTCTCTTTTGCAGAAACGCTTTCCTTGCCATTGTCAGTCTACATTTTATATCCTCTCTACTTCGACCATCATCAGTTATTTTGCTCCCCAAATAGCAAAACTCCTTTACTAATTTAAGTGTCTTATTTCCTAATCTAATTCCCTCAGCATCACCCGACTTAATGCCACTACATTCCATTATCCTCGTTTTGCTTTTGTTGATGTTCATCTTATATCCTCCTTTCAAGACACATATATAAGGCGCGATCAAAAGTTTACGTTTGAGGGCGTTGCTGCAGCGTATATGCAACATGGCGCAACTCGATGGAAGAATATAAGCACCTACATGTAGGCATGGGCTCACTATGGTATTCGTTTCTTTCCGACGTGCGAGTAGTGAATGGTGAAACGTGAACTATGGCGACGTTATTATTAAATACGTCCATACAGGAGCAACGTACTGTTATGATCTTCTTGGTTGCCGAAGGACAAACACCGGTAGATATCCATTACGGAATGAAGAACTTTTATGGAGTGCAATTAAGGTGAAGCGTCCGAGAAAACTTCGATAGGGAGTACTGCTGCTTCATAATAACGCACGTCCCCATATCGCAAATGTCGTTACGCAGAAGTGACGTCAACTCGAGCATTCACCCTGTATTGTTGATCTTTCCCCACGTGATTATCACGCCTTCGGCCACTGAAGGGTCGACGATTCCTTTCGGGCGATCAGACATTGCAGTTGGCACTTTCGGACTTCTTCACGAAGCACGACACGCTGTTTTACCAAAAAGGCATCTTGAAGCTGGTGCGGAGGTGGGATGATTGCCTCAGTGCTCATGGCGATTTTGTCTGACTGGCATACCGATTCTGGACAGTATGGCCTTCTAACGGAAACTTTTTGATCACCCCTTATACGTGGGGGTTGCTACTACGAATAACTTCAACCGGAACAATGGCGTAGATAATGTAGTGGGGAAAGGGAACCAAAGACTGCGATTTATTGCCAGAACACTTAGAAGATGCAACAGGTCTATTAAACAGTCTGTCGTAGTAGAACGGATGAGAAAAACTTAAAGGTTGTTTGATGAACCCTCTGCCCGACACTTAATTGTGAATTGGAGGGTGGTCATGCAGATGCAGATACCCAGCCGCATTAGAGCCATTGTTGTGGCCCGAGGTGGCACATCTGTGTTCTGAATTTCGCATCTGTATACACACAAATGACCTGCACATTACTTATTCATGTATTCTTCCCGCTACATACCTCACTGTATGAATAAACATGTAAATTTTCGTTATTTGCTTTCCTTCCTGCTGTTGCAGTTTTAATGAGTGGCTGTGTATAACATACATAAAGTTTCTGCTGTTTTATGCGCATTGGGTTATTAGGAGATGTGCTTGTCGGGTAGACGCCGGCAGCGGGAAAATCCGCCCGCTTAAAACCGATACCGTTATTTTGGTTCTCGGTATTTTTCGTTACTTGTTTGCTCTCGGTAATAATAGGTGTTTCTAAATTTTTACAAATAATCGGGTAAAAAAATTAAATATCAGTTAGCCCTAGCAGCAGAACTAACATTTTTGGTTTTTGAATAAATCTTTTTTAACAAACAAGTAATTTTTATTCGTAAAATTTCCATTTCTTTGAAATACTGTGTCATATAGAAAATAGGAAAAGCGATCGGTGCAATTTTAAAAATAATGCCGCCAGAAACTAGCAACAATACATGGCATAAGCACTGGTACAGCATTGCTGAGACAATAATGCCATAGCACATGAGCTATTTGATGGTACACGCATAGATACAGTATGCGTGACTTACCCCATGTGGTACATACGGTAGTCTCTCGCTATCGTCATCAGATATCAGATGTACAGAATGGCACCACACCCAATCTGGATGTATTTTATGAAGTGCAGTATTAATGACGTACAATGTTCTATTTGCTTCAACAGGTTAAAAACCGCAGGAGCCAAACAAACTTGCGACAATGTATAGGAGAAAACATAAAAGTTAACAATCCATTCATAGTTTATAATAATAATACAAAGTAGCTGACCGCTGACTGCGTCTACATCCAGTTGTAGCTCTTGAAAACGGACAAATTAGCACGTAAAATAGAGATCATCAAACTTAGTTTTCCATTTTTAGCACTGATTATTCGTAATAACCAAGTAGTAGTATGATTGTCGATTACAAAATGATTTTTGAGCAGACTTTCAAAAATTAGAACCACTAGACGAATACTGGTGACTTTTTGTATTATTCAGTCACTTTTCGAGAAAAACATCGAACGGTGGACAGACTAAGTTTTCGTTTACTTGCCTATTAAATTTAATATTTTGATTCTACAGGTGGATTCACGGCTGGGAGATCATGTGTAGACCATATTTTCACATTACGACAGATTTTGGAGAAACATAGGGAAAAATCAAAAAATATAGGATTAATTTTCATAGATCTAGAAAAAGCGTATGATACTGTTCCAAGAAAATTACTTTGGAGAGCACTACATATGGCAAACATAAACCCTTCCTTGATTAAAATAATACAATAGATGTATAAAGATAACATTTGCCAAGTGAAAGTTGGTAATAAACTTTCACAGAAATTTAGAACAAGCAAAGGCCTTTTACAGGGCTGTCCCATGTCACCATCATCATTTAAAATCTATATAGATATTAGCCTTAGAACATGGTGTCGTAAATGTAATAGTATGAGATTAAAAATAAGAGATGGAGTTTACCTACATCATTTATTGTTTGCTGATGATCAAATAGTCGTAGCACAAGATGGGGAGGATGATAACTATATGTGCAATCAACTAGCAGTAGCATACAAAACTTGGGGTTTGAAGATTAATTACCAAAAAACAGAATACTTGACTAATGATTCAGATGAGCTATACATTGAAGGAAAGAAAATCAAAAAGATAAACACTTTCTGTTATTTGGGATCCATTTTAGAAATCGAGGGAAAATCAGAGTCAGAAATCAATAAAAGAATTAGTAGCGGACGGAGGGTCATTGGGATGCTTAACTCAGTGTTACGGAGCAGGAATGTAATGAGCAGAACAAAAAAATCAATATACAAATCCATATTAGAGAGTGTGGTTCTGTATGGAACGGAGAGCTGGATAATTAACATGAAGCACATTAAAAAATTACAAGCTCTAGAGATGGACTTCTGGAGAAGATCGGCAAGAATCTCCAGGAAAGAAAAGATAAGGAACACCGAAATAATAAGGAGAATGGAAATAAAAGAAAGAATATATGACGTAGTGGATAGGAAGAAATTACAGTGGTACGGGCATGTACGACGAATGGAGAAAACCAGAATACCAAAATTGATACTGGAGTGGGAACCGGAGGGGAGAAGGAGAAGAGGACGACCAATGACCACCTGGCTACAAAATGAACAGCACACAATGAGGAGAATGGGCGCAGAGGAAGAGGACACACAAGATCGAAACACCTGGAGGAATATTTTGAAAATATAGTTTAAGAACGTTTATTGTTTGTATTGTAATTTCCAAGTAAATTATTATGTTGGAGATAAACCTCTGTAATGAGGAAAAGCTCAAAATAATAATAAAAGATTCTACAGGTGGTGCAGTTAAAAGTAACCCGTCTCCTCTTCGAATGTGAATGCAATGTTTAGACTAAACAGCTACAGCAACGTACAGTTTTCTGCAGTAATCGATTTTAGCATTCTTCTGTCAGGATTTCAGTTTATTTCAGTGAAGTTAGACGTTTCCCTTTGCAAAATGACTTTCTCGATAGAAAGAAGAACTGAAATTGTGGAAGCATATGTGAAAATACGTTCGATTAAGGTAACTCGCGAAATTTTCGGTGTCAAGTATCCACTTAGAGATTACCAGCAAAGAGAGCAATACAGAGTCTGTATAAAAATTGATGCACCTACAGATCTGTGCAAAATGTAAAACGATAAAGAATTCCTTCAGTTCGCGCACCAGAAGTTATTGCAGACATTCGCCGAAGAATTATTCAGAGCCCAAAGAAGTCTACACGTATATTCGCCCAACAGGTACATGTAACTTTAAATGCAAACATTTTAGGTTAGGCTTTACCGTGACTGTTATTGACATTAAATGAAACAAATTTACAGTTATCAGTCACTATTTATTTATCTCCACGTCGCGTTTCAAAGGTTTAAACCTCCGTCATCTGGTGGATTTACATTTGAGTTGTTTTTCTCCACTAGACTGTGGAGATAAATAAACACTGACTGGTAACTAAATTTGTTGCTTCATTTAAGGTACATGTAAATTAAGGGTGCTGCCAGTAATGTTGAAAAAGTCTTAATAAACGTAAACATGGTCCGTAGTAGGCTGTAATGTGATTTTTATTTAATCGTGCGATTAGCTAATTTCGATTACTTGTGGGAAGTAGTCGCAATTAGCTAATCGCACGAGTAAATAAAAATTGCATTACAGCCTACTACGGACCATGTTCACGTTAACTAAACATCTGGAGGCTGTGGATCCCCGGAGTGGCCGTGCGGTTCTAGGCGCTACAGTCTGGAACCAAGCGACCGCTACGGTCGCAGGTTCGAATCCTCTCGCGGGCATGGACGTGTGTGATGTCCTTAGGCTAGTTAGGTTTAAGTAGTTCTATGTTCTAGGGGACTGATGACCTCAGAAGTTAAGTCGCATAGTGCTCAGAGCCATTTGAACCATTTTCTGTGGATCCCCACAAAAACGAAATTTTAAAAAAGTATTAATTTGAAGAAGTATTGTGTGGCGGTTACGCAGCAGTTACAGGAGGATGATAGTCAGAAACGTGGAAATTACTGCACGGGGCTTCTGAATAACATCAAAGATGGTTTGGTGGATCCTTTCCATCACATCATGAGTGATGAAGCATGATTGCATCTTTCCTGTCACATGAATTCACAGAACACGAGCTACTGGGGAAAAGACAACAGTAACATAATGTGTCAGCAACCACTCCATGATGAAAAAAATAGTCACTGGACCTGACTATATGTGATTATTTCTTGTGGGGACTTACGTGCCGCCATTACGAACAACAATGAATGAACTGATACATCGCATAAAGCAGCCACGGAAGCCAGGGAAGGTGTAACTCAAGACTTGCTCGTTGCAGTGTGGGAACAATCTGAATATTGCTTTGACATATACAGTGCCTCTCAAGGGTGGCATATTAAACACTTATGAAAAAGTTTGAGTTTCCAGTTCGTCAAAAAAATAAATTCATTGTATATGTTTATTAGTTTCATAAATATAGACGTGCCATATCGGATGATTCTTTTTGTTACACCCTGCATTTTTCACTGCATTTTTCATTGTAAATGAACGAAAAGTCCATTTCAGCTCTTCATTTGTGAAATTTCACTGTGTTTCCTTTATAATTACACGGGTTTTATTTGCACCACCCTGTATGTATCTTGAAACTGAGGGTGGAAAGATTTTTCAATCTTTGTTAGATTTTAGCGTTTACTAAAGAAAATAATAGGAATATTACTTTCTTTCTTTCGCTTGTGCCTTTTCCTGCAGGGACGCAGGGTTGGCACGGTTAATCGGATTGGGCAATGTTAGATTAAGGGGTGGCCGGATGCCCTTCCTGCCACCACCTCGTACCCCCCGGCACGGAATTTGTGTACCCCAACTGTCTACGACTAATGTAATCCATGGAATAACGCGGAAGTGTTCAGGTGTCTGCGAGCCGTGTAACTGAGGCGGGACATGGGGACTAGCTCGGTATTCACCTAGGGGGATGTGGAAAACCGCCTAAAAACCACATCCAGGCTGGCCGGCACACCGACCGTCGTCGTTAATGCGCCGGGCGGATTCGATCCGGGACCGGCGCGCCTACCCGAGTCCACGAAGCAGCGCATTAGCGCTCTCGGCTAACGTGGCGGGTAAAGAAAATAATAGGAATGAAAACCGAAGATCTTTTATTACAGAAAATCGTTTATTATGAGCGTTTATTATGAGCGCTTTTAACAGTTATGTTAAGGTAGCGTTGAAAAAAAGAAACGATATAACCGAAAACCTCTGTTCCAGCGATAAACGCCACCCCTGCAGTGAAGTGAGTGTACTGACCAGGCCCAGCGATGAGCGGCGGCGGGCCGACCCGCGGCGCCACCGTCGCACACTCGGCGCGCCCGCCGTCGCAGAGGCCAGCAGCAGCGCCGCCCCCGGCGACCACGTCCGCGTCGTCAGCGCCCACCACTCGCAGCTCCGCGCTCAGCAGCCCTGTAACACGCGGAGGCGGACGCCATGTCTTAGCTGCTAGCTTAGGGACACCTCCGGAGTTGTAAAAGGACACCTCCAGAGTTGTAAAACTACCATAGACTATCGTTAAGTAAGCATAGAGTACAGTAGTTATCTAGCAGCTTTGGGCAATGTAAGGTCGTACCCGCGCTACGCATACGTTAGGTGTGTTGCATACCTATCAGGCGTTACCTCATAACGATCGCTTTCTTGGCGCATGCGATCAGTGTCTCACTGGTTTCCCCTAAAAAATCGAAAGTGGTGAGCCATCTAGAACAGAGGTCTCCAAATTACGGCCCGCGGGCAGAAACCGGCCCGCGAGGGCCGGCAAACCGGCCTGCGTTAGCTGGCCGCACATCCCCGGTATCCGGCCCGCCAAATATTTGTTGTGGTACCTATATTGCCAACAACTGAGTTTCGAGGCCTATCGCGACCAATACATCGCGACATTGGCTCTACTACTCGCTACAAGACTACATAACTAAAGTTATTGTTGCGCCGCTTGAAATAACAATGCGTTGACATACTCTACCTCTGTTACGTCTTGCAGTAATAGTGTTGCTAACAATGATTTTGAGATTTCGTTAACTTTGCAGGACACTTTCGTGAAGAATGTGCAGTGACATACTTTTTTGTCGGTGAAATTCGCCAGAACAAAATACACCAGAATTTCTGTCAGGTTCCTCCAACAAATCAAAATTATGTAATTAAATAAAAATCGTAGTTCGTTTCAGTGCTAGCTATTTCCACAATCTTAGATTTTTGCGATTTCATCTTTCCTTTAGCCTTACATTAGGGTGATCATGGAGTGCTAGGGTGCTGTAATCCAACTGGGTAGATGTCGGCCCTTATGACTTCGCGGAGGAGTCAATATGGCCTGCGGACTAAAAAGTTTGGGGACCCCTGATCTAGAAGATGGGTGAGGAGATGTAATGGACCAGGTAACATACAGAGAATTTTTGCTCCACATAGTTATCCACCTGTCTCTTCCTTAGAAGTAAACAGTATTTACAGCAAAATTGAAATTGTCAATGTTTTAATTCAGATTTTATTCGAGAAGTTTTGTTTTGTAACCTGAAACAGTGGAAGATTGTATGTAGTAAAAATAAAGAGAACAATACATATATGTCATACAGCGCTAGACAACACAGTTTCACTAACAAAAAGACAAAATTACACAAAAAGAAAAAAAATACAAAACAAAAATATATCAAACATCACTTCAATACTTCGTCAAACTTACATAAAACATGTTTCCGTTACTCACAAACAACTTTGGCATTTATCAATAATGAAAGGAACTTTTGCCTGCTTCAACTTTAAACGGTTTGAAGATGTTAGATACCTTCTGCGATAATTTCCGAAATACAGAAACGTGACTATCTTAACATTCTGCACATCATGCCGATTTAGCTTTTGCGCTGTTTATTAAGTATTAACTTATTGATTGTGTTTTCATTTATTTTATTTTCATTTTTATGCAACTATATCTCTGTACGAGGGGTACTTCAAAAAGTAAGTTACGCATGTCGTCCCATACTAAGATAATTACGCAACAGGAGTGGCGCATTGTCAGAAGAGAGTACATGTCCTGAGTTCCTTGCAAACACAGTTCTTTTGCGGTACGGTTAACAGTTGCGTCACAGTGCGCGTATGCGAGGCCCACGAGAAAGAAAGGCTGCGGCGCGTACATCACGAAGGTGGTCCTGAACTCGCTCGCTCACTCAGCTCAGCGTACAAAATACGTTTCTGTACATGTTAACTCCCAGCTGAGCGTGTAAGTATTAACAAGAATTGCATCTTCCGCTGGAGTCTGGTATTATTAAATTTTACTGATTAACAATACTACAGCAAAATTTAATTTAAGATCAATACCCCATATAAATGGTATAACGACTTGTTTATAGGATTTAGTCTCTTCTGATTAACAGTACTCGTTACATGCTGGAAGTGGTACCTTATGCAACTGATAATCATTTTATCATGATTTAATTTTATTGTACTCCAGTACAGCCAGGCGTAACATATTTCAAGGAGGCCTAAGGACTTCCCACCATTATAGGTCTAATAACAGTAAGATTCCATAACTTCCCACCATTATAGGTCTAATAACAGTAAGATTCCATAATAGCGGAGTCCAGTGGAAGTTTCAGTTTTAGTTTCTACGGACACGCCTAATTACGAGTTAACAGGCCTAGAAACGTAAATGGTCTGCTGATTTGAGCGAGCGAACGAGCACAGGACTACCTTCGTGACGTACGAGCCGCGGCATGTCTTTCTCGTAGGTCTCGGCGCGTATGAAATGGCAACAGAAAATGTACTTCATAGTGGAAGTACGCTGGGCTTTAATTTTCCGGAAAGATTCACGAAAGGGCACACTACCCTGCCTTCGCTACAGAGTAAAAGATTCATCCTGAAAACAAGTCCTTAGATTGTATGGGAGTTGGAGAAAAATATTGAAACACCGAGAGAAATGAATTCTTGAACATAAATGCAGGTGCTAGCCGAGACTGCAGGTTGCACTGATATACTTGACCACGAACGGTACCTGTAAAATGGGCTCAATACATTGTAAGTGTGAGTCGTGGTCAGAAAAGTGTTCTGTGTAGCGGATTAAGTCGGAGATAAGTGAATTCTAAACGTGGACAAATTGTTGATGCTCGTACTGTGGGTGGTTCCGTAACTAACGTACCCGAAGTGTTTGGTGTTTCAAGAGGCACCGTATCGAAGATGTATACAGCATTTAGGGAAAGCGGAGAAACATTAACCGCAAAGTCACAATGCTGACGAAAGCGTGTGTAGTGCACTGGTGATGGACGGTCATTGAGAAGGACTGTGACGGAAAATAAGGGGACGACAACTGCAAAACCCACTTCAGCACTGAATGCCGCACTCGCGAACATTGTCAGCACCAGAACAACGTGGGTAGGGATGCCTCCATAAGCAGGGAACTGCGGGTCGACTTTAAATTCCAAAACTACTTATCAGTGATGCAAATACTTGTAACAGGAAAACGAAACAATGGAGGAATGTCGTTTGGTCGGGTGAGTCTTGTTTCACACTGTTTCCAACCTCAGGACGAGTTTACGTCTCAAGAGAAACATGGCGACGATTCGGTGACGATTTGGACAGCCGTATCATGGTATCCCTTGTGCCCGATGGTTGCTCTGCAAGGTTGCATTGCTGCCAAGTATTATGTGACCACTGAGTCTGATCAGTTTCATTCCATGGCAGAATGTTTGTCCCCTTATTCTGGTAGGTGTTCCAAGACGACAGAACCCTTGTTCACACAACTCAAATCAACCAGGACTGGTTTTGTGAGCATGAGAATGAACTCACGAGTTTCAGTATTATTAGGCCTTAATTGATTTCTTTGAAGGGTACAAGGTCGCTACCCACCTCCATTAATGTTACCTGAAATGACAACTATTTACAGGAAGAATGATATAAGAGTCCCTTCAAAACCATACAGGACCTGTATTTATCCTTTTCGAGGAGACTGGAAGCGGTTTTCCAATGCTGTTTTTGTCATGGAAATGTGTTGTGTTTTTGCTGTTTCCATATTTCTGCCTATCCCGGTAGGTAAGCCATTTCTCCGCAGATTTTTTTCTTTCAAGAGCGTTAGTCCATCTTCTGTGATTTGGAGAACAGAAAGCCAGGTCGTTAGGTTGCTGGCTCGAGTCCCAGTCCATCACATGGTTTCAGTTTACCAGAAAACACCGCCCAGTTGTAAGGAGTCAACCGCCCCTTACGTACTGAGAACAATATACACTACTGGCCATTAAAATTGCTACACCACGAAGATGACATGCTACAGACGCGAAATTTAAGCGACAGGAGGAAGATGCTGTGATATGAAAATGATTACCTTTTCAGAGCATTCGCACAAGGTTGGCGCCGGTGGCGACACCTACAACGTGCTGACATGAGGAAAGTTTCCAAACGATTTCTCATACACAAACAGCAGTTGACCGGCGTTGCCTGGTGAAACGTTGTTGTGATGCCTCGTGTAAGGAGGGGAAATGCGTACCATCACGTTTCCGACTTTGATAAAAGTCGTATTGTAGCCTATCGCGATTACGGTTTATCGTATCGCGACATTGTTGCTCGCGTTAGTCGAGATCCAATGACTGTTAGCAGAATATGGAATCAGTGGGTTCAGGAGGGTAATACGGAACGTCTTGCTGGATCCCAACAGCCTCGTATCACTAGCAGTCGAGATGACAGGCATCTTATCCTCATGACTATAACGGATCGTGCAGCCATGTCTCGATTCCTGGGTCAACAGATGGGGACGTTTGCAAGACAACAACGATCTACACGAACAGTTCGATGACGTTTGCAGCAGCATGGACTATCAGCTCGGAGACCATGGCTGCGGCTACCCTTGACGCTGCATCACAGACAGGAGCACCTGCGATGATGTCCTCAACGACGAACCTGGGTGCACGAATGGCAAAACGTCATTTTTTCGGATGAATCCAGGTTCTATTTACAGCACATGATGGTCACATCCGTGTTTGGCGACATCGCGGTGAACTCACATTGGAAGCGTGTATTCGTCATCGCCACACTGGCGTATCACGCGGCGTGATGGTATGGGATGCCATTGGTTACACGTCTCGGTCACCTCTTGGTCGCATTGACGGCACTTTGAACAGTGAACGTTACATTTCAGATGTGTTACGACCTGTGGCTCTACCCTTCATTCGATCCCTGCGAAACCCTACACTTCAGCAGGATAATGCACGACCGCATGTTGCAGGTCCTATACGGGCCTTTCTGGATACAGAAAATGTTCGACTGTTGCCCTGGCCAGCACATTCTCCAGATCTCTCACCAATTGACAAGGTCTGGTCAATGGTGGCCGAGCAACTGGCTCGCCACAATACGCCAGTCACTACTCTTGATGAACTGTGGTATCGTGTTGAAACTGCATGGGCAGCTGTACCTGTACACGCCATCCAAGCTCTGTTTGACCCAATGCCCAGGCGTATCAAGGCCGTTGTTATGGCCGGAGGTGGTTGTTCTGGGTACTGATTTCTCAGGATCTATGCACCCAAATTGCGTAAAAATGTAATCACATGTCAGTTCTAGTGTAATGTATTTGTCCAATGAATATCCGTTTATCATCTGCATTTCTTCTTGGTGTAGCCATTTTAATGGCCAGTAGTGTATCTTTGCCTCACGCAGGTCGCAGTAGGTACTATCGATAGTCGAGCACCCAATGCGCCAGAGAGTAGAGAGTGTTGAGATTCCGAGTCAGCTGTTGGCTGCTAAGCGAGCAGGCCGGATTTTGGCAGGATGGCCGACCGCGTTGACAATTGTTTAACGGCTGTGTGTGTCACTCAAAGCCGTGGGCCTGACCTCCATCAAATATGTAAATGGCGTTAACTGAGTGATTTATCTGATGTGTTTAAGTGTTGATTTGTGCACCGTGATTACGCGACAACCGCGCCGGACAGTCAAAAATTGGCTTATAGTGAGGACTGTGTATTCAGTGCCACAGGAAGAATGCTGACGTATGACGACATTAATAGGCGACCTGTGATGGGTCTACTGTTATTACTTTGTCAGGCGAAGAGCATAACTGCCTCATTTGTGCTGTTTAGACAAAAGATACAGAACATTAACAACAAAGTATGTACCCATTACTGCTACCTGACATCCTAATTAGCTTTTTTGATTTTGATAAGAAACAACTCATATTCAGATATTAACCAATCAGCCTTTATCAGTTGCACACAGTCAAAGTATTTTAAACTGTTAGGCTACAATCCACAATTCAAGAACGGTGGGTTTAATAGGGAGTGTTTTACACTCTATTACAGGGTGAAAGATTCATTGTTGGATAGTGAAGTTTCTTTAGTTTCATAAGGATCGTCCCTTGATTCCCTACTTCCACTGAATCTTAGGCCATGTGGGTTTGCAAATGTGCACATGGCACAAACCAGTTTTTGAACCGCTAATGTATTTGCTCTCTACTGCTAGTACTGGGAGGCGCAGAACGGCAGCGGTAGGTGAGTGACAGCAGAATTACTGGCGCCGGCAGCAGCAATCAGCGCGCCTGGCACGGTCGCCAGCTAGGGCGAAGGTGGCGCGTGTCAAGTACCACTTGTCGTCGCCCACGCCGCTGCCGGCCAGCATAAACGGCCGGTCTCCGACTTTCCAGCTCAGGCGCGCTTCTCATAGTCTTCGCAACGCAGAACAAACATGGTTTGTCCTGGGTGCGTAGGGTGACACTTAAGGCACAGGAACCTAAACTGGATACCTTGAGATCAGGAACAATGGTCAAGGACGAACATTGGGGCTCTTTACTGACAGACTGACAATGGCAAGTAAAACGTTTCTGAGAAAGAGAAATTTTTAATATCTGAAGGGTATCCCAGAAAGATACTTCGACAGGTTGTAGACGCTGTGTTGAGGAAGAAATCGAGGACAGGAGACCATGTCCAGAAACGTCATCCAACAATGCTACAGAGCGACGAAGTTATAGACGACGGCGCCTGTTCGAAGGCGCACAACATGTCCTTACTACTTCTCACTTTCACTAAGGATAGCAACGTCATCAGCGAATCTTATCATTGAAATCCAGTCGGCCTAAATTTTAATCATACTCCTGAGCCTCCCTTCCTTCTATTCCCGTCATCGCTTTTTCAATGTATGCATTGAACGGTAGAGGCTAAGACTGTAATCTTCTTTCATGTCCTTTTTAAAGCGACCACTTTGTTGGTCTTCGATTCTTATTGCCGTCCTTTGGTTACTGTGCATATTGTATGTTACCCACCTTTCCCTGTAGTTACACCTACTTTAATCAGAATCCGAACATTTTGCACCATTTTACGTTTTTGAACGCTTTTTCTACGTCGGTAAATCCTATGAATGTTCCTGATTTTTCTTCAGTCTTGCTCCCATCAACAAGCGCAAAGTCACAGTTGCTCTTCTGGCGCTTTCGTAAAGCCAGACTGATCGGCATCTAACAGATCCTCAGTTTTCTTTTCTCCTCAGTTTTATTTTCCGTTCTTCTGTATATTATTCTTGTCAACAGCTTGGATACATGAGCCGTTAAGCTGACTGTCTGATAATTCTCGCACTTTTCTGTATTTGCAGTCTTCGGGATTGTGTGGATGATATTTTGTCAATAAGTCTGAGGGTAAGTCACCAGTCTCATGGACTATATACACCAACTTGAACAGTCGTTTGGTTGCCACTTAGAAATTTCGGAGGACTGTTGACTATAATTTCTGCGTTACATGATCGCAAGTTTTCCAAAAGCCTGTTGACTCTGGCTCTAATACTGGATCCCTTATGCATTTCACATCGATTACAACTTCTTCTTCTGTCGTTTTCTCAGACAAGTCCTACTTCTTATAGAGGCCTCTAACGTACTCTTCCCATCAATCCGTTCTCTCCTCTGGTTTCACGATGAAATTTCCATTTGTTTTCACTTCCCTATATGCTGAATCAGTTCTTCCGACGATTATTTCTTTTTCCTGTAGCCATTTCGCCTTGATTTCACTACACTTTTAAAGTCATTTCTAAGTGACTCACTGTGCTGTATTTCTGTCTTTCCCTAAATATTTTTGTGCTTAATTCTTTCATCGATGAGTTGAAGAAATTCCTCCTTTTCCCAAGGTTTCTTCGCTGTTACCTAGAGTTTAGTATGGTCTGTATAGACCTGTAGCGAATCGTCTGTATTATTTCGACGTCTGTTGTTATGCCTATTTGATAGGGATTCCGAACACTGGAACATTATTATAAAATTAGTCACAGAGGAGTGTTGTATACGATCTTCTTTACAAATGCATTGGATTCACCAGAACCATTCCTGTTTCTATTATTCGTCTTCCATAATACTGATTTTTTGTTCGTTCTATTTCACATCGCTTTGTGTTATCCCTAAATACAAACATCAAAACAAGTTTTGCATCACCTCGGCTCCGAGAGTTCCGGAACCTGTACAGAAAATTGGAATAGAGTCAACATAAATATCTGGCGAAGAGTTCTCGGGCTCAACATAAATATCATTTCCGCCCTTTTTATTGCTCATTGAAACCACACATTGCATGTTGTACCACCATACAGCGAGACCTTCGGAGGTGGTGGTCCAGATTGCTCTACACACCGGTACCTCTAACACCCAGAAGTACGTCCTTTTGCGCTGATGCATGCCTGTATTCGTCGTGGTATACTATCCACAAGTTCTTTAAGGCACTGTTGGTCCAGATTGTCCCACTCCTCAACGGCGATTCCGCGTAGATCCCTGACAGTGTTTGGTGCGTCATGCCGTCTATAAACAGCCCTTTTCAATCTATCCCACCCATGTTCGATATGGTTAATGTCTGGAGAACATGCTGGCCACTAGTCGAGCGATATCGCTATCCTGAAGGAGGTCATTCACAAGATGTGCACAATGGGGGTGCGAATTGTCGTCCAGGAAGACAAATGCCTCGCCAATACGCTGCCGATATGGTTGCATAATCGGTCGGAGGACGGGATTCACGAATCGTACAGCCGTTACGGCGCCTTCCATGACCACCAGCGGCGTACGTCGGCCCCGCACAATGCCACCCCAAAACAGCAGAGAACCTCCACCTTGCTGCACTCGCTGGACAGTGTGTCTAAGGCGTTCAGCCTGACCGGGTTGTCTCCAAACACGTCCCCGACGATTGTCTGGTTGAGGGCATATGCGACACTCATCGGTGAAGAGAACTCAATTCCAAACCTGAGCGGTCCATTCGGCATGTTATTGGGCCCATCTGTACCACGCTGCATGTTGTCATGGTTGCAAAGATGGACCTCGCAATGGACATCGGGAATGAAGTTGCGCATCATGCAGCCTATTGTGCACAGTTTGAGTCGTAACACGACGTCCTGTGGCTGCACGAAAACCATTATTCAACATGGTGGCGTTGCCGTCAGGGTTCCTCCGAACCATAATCCATAGGTAGCGGTCATCCACTGCAGTAGTAGGCCTTGGCCGGCCTGAGCGAGGCATGTCATCGACAGCTCCTATCTCTCTGTAACTCCTCCATTTACGAACAACATCGCTTCGGTTCACTCCGAGACGCCTGGACACTTCCCTTGTTGAGAGTCCTTGCTGGTACAAACAATGTGGACGCGATCGAACCGCAATATTGACTGTTTAGGCATTGTTGAACTACAGACAAGACGAACCGTGTACCTCCTTCCTGGTGGAATGATTAGAACTGATCGGCTGTCGGACCCACTCCGTCTAATAGGATCTGCTCATACATGGTTGTTTACATCTGTGGGCGGGTTTAGTGATATCTCTGAACAGTCAAAGTGACTGTGTCTGTGATACAATATCCACAGTCAACGTCTTTCTTCAGGTGTTCTGAGAACCGGGGTGATGCAAACTTTTTTTGGTGTGTGTAGTAACACGATGCGACGAGCACAAGATGTTCAAATATAATTTTGTAATCACACGCTATAGGGTTGTTTTCGTTTGTTGCAAGTGTTATCTTACGTTTATCCTCGTCTTACGAGATATGCCATTCATTAAACCAACCGGAAAATTTTCCATGTATCTCTACATTGCACAGTACGACAAGCGTGGCGTTCTGAGACGTCACCCTCGGGCACGGCGACCTTCAGACAGATGCGAAAAAAAGGCCAGACCTCAGAAGTTCATGAGATTAATGACGTCACAGTGGCGCCAAATTCAGTCAAAACTCTGACCAACTCTACCGTGCAAGTGTCACACGATACCAATACCGTCAAAACCCCTCTTATTAACATTTAACCCCTTCTTTAGACGTCTATGCGATGGATATCAGAACGCCACGCCGTGCGTTGAAATGACGCGTTTTTCTTATGAACGGCCGAGGAAAACATTTGAGACCCACCGGTTCTCAGAACAGACGCGAAAAGGCTTCAAGGGATAGCATAGAGAGCGTGGATGAAACCACTCCTTTCCACGGGGCATTGATTCCCATACATCTTGCAGTCGAAAACGACAGTTCGCAGTGGGGTGAACAACAGCAAACGTCATTGACGACCTTTGACACTGCTAACACCTTTGACGTTTCAAACCTTCTCTAAGGTGGGATTGCATCTCCACTGGAAGTGATCTGACCCCTCAGGAGCGCAGGGTCACCGCAATTTTTGTTCTCGTGTGAAGGTTGGAAGCATTAGGGACCGTTCAGAACCAGGGGTGCGTCATTGAGACGGGCGTGAATAAAAAGGCAACGTTCGATCTCAGATTCTGAAGATCGGCAAAACCCCCTGGTGGCATCTGCTCACATTTATTGAGAATTTTAAAACAGAAACGTACAGCGACAATCTGTAAAGTAGTCTTATGCATCTGCAGGCAGGCTCCTGGAAGCGTAGAGGAGTCAAGACGTTGCCCACCTGCAGGCACATAAGATTTCTTTGCATATTGTCCCTGTACCTGTTCATTTCTAAAATTCTCAATAAATTTGTGCGGGAGCCATCGGGGGTTTTGCCAAACTGAGTGGTCTTAGGGGGACCATTTACCATTGTATTCACGCATGCATCAATATCGCACCCCTATGTTCGTGTCGCAGGACGACACGAAGCAGGACGACTGAAAAAGCATAACCACCACCCCTTGCTGCTGCTTCAGATCACGTTCAGTTTTCATCGAAAAGTTTTGAGTGGTTCCTGTACACGACAGCAAAAATTGTGGTCGCTTTACACTCCAAAGCCGGCCAGTGTGGCCAAGCGGTTCTAGGCGCGTCAGTCTGGAACCGCGAGACCGCTGCTGTCGCAGGTTCGAATCCTGCCTCGGGCATGGATGTGTGTGATCTTAGGTTTAAGTAGTTCTAAGTTCTAGGGGACTGATGACCTCAGATGTTAAGTCCCATAGTGCTTAGAGCCATTTTTTTGCACTCCAAACGGGTGCTATCGCAGTCAATGGAAATGAGAGTGACAATGTCCTCAGGAATAAATTCAAACGTACGAGGTCGTCAGCAGTGTCACAGGCTGTCAAAAACGTAGTCCTTTTGCTCATCGCACTGCAAATTGTCGTCCTGAGGACTGGCCTTTTTTCCAGACGTGTCGACATCTTTCTGCATTAAGCATTGTCGAGCCCAAGGATGGCGTCGCAGAGCGCCACGCTTTTGCACTATTACAGAGAAAGGTTGAAGGCAACTTTGAGCCAAATTTGGAACTTCTGCGTACGCAACAGAAGACAATTAAGGGGTCTGGAAAAAGTGATGGTTTGATTCAGCTGCGCAGTGTACATTTTCTTACGATCGTCTGACGAGTAAACTTTCCTATTGATAGCAGCATAGTCAACTAACAATCTTATAGCGATGCTGATCCTGTCTGATACATCGTTTGAGTGTACTGTATTGAAAACACTATTGAGCCTGTTACACTTTCTAAGGACACACGCGGTATTACTTCTGTTTCTCTCTGTCATTCGCCGTCCGGTATAAAGTACTGGGTGCTATTGGTCAGTCTCACTATGAGGGGAAGAAGATTTTGAAATTCACTCAGAGCAGTATAACGACCACGACCTTACTCGACTCTCTTTGTTTTTCTGGCAGCTTAAACAGTGGAAGCGACGCTAATCACCCTCCAGTTTCTCGATTTCTTTCGTCTGTGGAGCACTTGCAGCACGCGGCGCATTGTTACTTGAATCCTACGGGGGCGCACGCTTCCATTCCGACACGTTAACGCCGTGCGAGCATTGCTAGAAAGCGTGGCCACCCCGTCTCAGAGCCGAACGCTTCTTGTTGGAAAGTTTGCGGAACAGAGCACTAGATGGGGGACTGAATCTAGCTGCCAGCTGAAGAGAATAGTGGGTTCAGAGAGAACAGTGGCGAACGTACTGTGTTCGCTTCCAGCCAGATCTTCGTTGTAATGTTAGAGTGTTCTCACTGACATTGAGTCCCCCAGATGAACCAGGGGGCTACCAACGTTGGTTCAGCGACCTTGCTGGGTACGGGCCCCCACAGCAGGCGCCTGGTTCATGCTCCCATGCTGACTGCTGTTCATCGGCGAAGCCAGTACCGCAACTGTACGCCCACTAAGTGGGTCAGCGCGGTGGAATGCTAACCGAAGGGTCGCGGGTTCGATTTCCAAACGGCTCGGAGATTTTCTCTTCTCTGGGATTGGGTTTTGTGTTGTTCTTGCTTCATATCATAATAAATGACATTCCGCTATTGAGACGGCTGTAAGGACACGTTAAAAAAACAATGATAATACACTACTGGCCATTAAAATTGCTACACCACGAAGATGACGTACTACAGACGCGAAATTTAACCGACAGGAAGAAGATGCTGTGATATGCAAATGAATAGCTTTTCAGAGCATTCACACAAGGTTGGCGACGGTGGCGACACCTACAACGTGCTGACATGAGGAAAGTTTCCAACCGATTTCTCATACACAACAGCAGTTGACCGTAGTTGCATGGTGAAACGTTGTTGTGATGCCTCGTGTAAGGAGGAGAAATGCGTACCATCACGTTTCCGACTTTGATAAAGGTCAGATTGTAGACTATCGCGATTGCGGCTATTGTATCGCGACATTGTTGCTCGCGTTGGTCGAGATCCAATGACTGTTAGCAGAATATGGAATCGGTGGGTTCAGGAGGGTAATACGGAACGCCGTGCTGGATCCCAACGGACTCGTATCACTAGCAGTCGAGATGACAGCCATATTATCCACATGGCTGTAACGGATCGTGCAGCCACGTCTCGATCCCTGAGTCAACTGATGAGGACGTTTGCAAAACAACAACCATCTGCACGAACAGTTCGACGATGTTTTCAGCAGCGTGGACTATCAGCTCGGCGATCATGGCTGCGGTTACCCATGACGCTGCATCACAGACAGGAGCGCCTGCGATGGTGTACCCAGCGACGAACCTGGGTGCACGAATGGCAAAACGTCATTTTTTCGGATGAATCCTGGTTCTATTTACAGCATCATGATGCTCACATCCGTGTTTGGCGACATCACGGTGAATGCACGTTGGAAGCGTGTATTCGTCATCGCCATACTGGCGTATCACCCGGCGTGATGGTATGGGGTGCCATTGGTTACACGTCTCGGCCACCTCTTGTTCGCACTGACGGCACTTTGAACAGTGAACGTTACATTTCAGATGTATTACGACCCGTGGCTCTACTCTTCATTCGATCCCGGCGAAACCCTACATTTCAGCAGCACATTGCACGACCGCATGTTGCAGGTCCTGTACGGGCCTTCCTGGATACATAAAATGTTCGACTGCTGCCCTGGCCCGCACATTCTCCAGATCTCTCACCAGTTGAAAACGTGTGGTCAATGGTGGCCGAGCAACTGGCTCGTCACAATACGCCAGTCACTACTGTTGATGAACTGTGGTATCGTGTTGAAGCTGCATGGGCAGCTGTACCTGAATACGCCATCCTAGCTCTGTTTGACTCAATGCCCAGGCGTGTCAAGGCCGTTATTACGGCCAGAGGTGGTTGTTCTGGGTACTGATTTCTCAGGATCTATGCACCCAAATTGCGTGAAAATGTAATCATATGTCAGTTCTAGTATAACATATTTCTCGAATGAGGACCCCTTT
Source organism: Schistocerca americana (assembly GCF_021461395.2). Lineage (NCBI taxonomy): Eukaryota > Metazoa > Arthropoda > Insecta > Orthoptera > Acrididae > Schistocerca > Schistocerca americana. The sequence goes on along the minus strand of NC_060125.1, from coordinate 350,851,908 downwards.
ATCATCTGCATTTCTTCTTGGTGTAACAGTTTTAATGGCCAGTGGTGTAATAATAATAAGTGGAGATAGATGGCCTTTTCGGATGAATCACGTTTTATGTTCCATCGTACAGATGGCCGCTGACGTGCACTGCGTGAAACATCTGAGAGCGAATTCTCTGTAACAATCATCGTTAGGGTATACTGTGGTGTGGAGAGTATTTTCGAAGGATTCCCTGGGTAACCTCGTCATTCTGGAAGGCATAATGGATCAACGCCAGTACGCATCTATCCCTGGAGACCATGTCCACAAGTATATGCAGTTTATTTTTCCTCGGCACGATGGCACCTACTAGCAGGACAATGCAAGATGTCACGCAGCTCTCAGCGTAGATGCGTGGTTCGAAGAGCACCAAGATGAGTTTACCGTACTCCCCTGCCCTTCAAACTCGAGAGTCTTTGGGACCATCTCGATCGAGCTGTACGCGCCATGGATTCTCAACCGAGAAACCTAAAGGAGCTGGCCACGGCACTGGAGCCTGTATGGCTTCACATCCCTGTCGGTACCTTCCAGAACATCACTGACACTCGTCCTTCACGTCCGCATTGAAAAAGGTGGTTATTTAGGCGTTTGGCAGGAGGTTACATTAATGTGACTGTACTGTGTGAAACGTCCCCGAAAAGTTTATGAATTACTGTACTGATATTTACGTTATTTGATTTTCAGACAGCTGAGCAAAACTGAACGTACTCAGACATTACTGTTTTTACTTATTCTGATCAACAGTAAACTAACACACAATTTTTTTTGGCGCAACGCAATCTTTCAATAACCCCTACAAAAGAATGACCCTGACTAACAATAACCTGTACCTTTCATGAATCACTTACCTCACAAAAATCTTCGTTACTCAAACTACTGTAATACAGCGAGCACCAGTACTGCCAGCTAAATAAAAGATTCTAGCTACTGAAGGCACTAACTACTGATAGGCATAGTTAGCAAATGAAAGATCTGATGGAGAACAAACAATGTATTTACCTTAATAGTGTTCAAAAGTCATTATATATATATATATATATATATATATATATATATATATATAAGTTCATGACATCCAATTTAACAAATTTACTTTTTCTGACGGACACACGTCCAGATCGTCCGCTCTCAAAACTGTGCCATCTCTCTCCCCACATCCACCACTGCTGGCGGCTCACCTCCAACTGCATAACGCTACGCGCTGTTCACATCCAACTGCCCAACACTACAATAGTGAATATTCCAACAATGCCAACCAGCCACAGATTGCACACAGCACAGTCAGTGATTTTCATACAGAGCGCTACGTGGCGTTACCAGCATAAAAACCTAAACAGCCTATTTACACGTTTAATATGATGTAAGAACAATGATCGTATAAAGACCCTAACCGTCAGTGAGCGGCGGTGAGTGTCACACCTTGTCAATGTCAGCCAGTTTCAAATCCGACAGGAACTGCTGGTGACAGTCAATGCAAGTTTGTCTCAACCAGTTTCCTAGCGATCATTGCTAAACGAACTGCAGGCGAAGGGTATTTGGAGTCGAGTACCTCGCGAAAGGCCACTGCTCACAGCTGAACATGACGCGGCACGTTTTCAACGACAGAGAAATTGGACAGTGTCTGCCTGGAATCGTATAGTGTGGTCGGACGATTCGCAGTTTTGCCTCTTTTCAAATGATACAAGGATCAATCAAGCGTTTGAGTGCTATTGACAAGAGATTTCAGATCGATTCCGTATTTCTGGATTTCCGGAAGGCTTTTGACACTGTACCACACAAGCGGCTCGTAGTAAAATTGCGTGCTAATAGAATACCGTCTCAGTTATGTGACTGGATTTGTGATTTCCTGTCAGAGAGGTCACAGTTCGTAGTAATTGACGGAAAGTCATCGAGTAAAACAGAAGTGATTTCTGGCGTTCCCCAAGGTAGTGTTATAGACCCTTTGCTGTTCCTTATCTATATAAACGATTTTGGAGACAATCTGAGCAGCCGTCTTCTGTTGTTTGCAGGTGACGCTGTCGTTTATCGACTAATAAAGTCATCAGAAGATCAAAGCAAACTGCAAAACGATTTAGAAAAGATATCTGAATGGTGTGAAAAGTCGCAGTTGACCATAAATAACGAAAAGTGTGAGGTCATCCACACGAGTGCTACAAGGAACTCGTTAAACTTCGGTTACATGATAAATCAGTCTAATCTAAAAGCCGCAAATTCAACTAAATACTTAGGTATCACAATTACGAACAACTTAAATTGGAAGGAACACGTAGAAAATGTTGTGGGGAAGGCTAACCAAAGACTGCGTTTTATTGTCAGGACATTTAAAAAAATGTGATAGACCTACTAAGAAGACTGCCTACATTACGCTTGTCCGTCCTCGTTTAGAATACTGCTGCGCGGTGTGGGATCCTTCCAGATTGGACTGACGGAGTACATCGAAAAAGTTCGAAGAAAAGCGGCACGTTTTGTACTATCGCGAAATATGGGAGACAGTGTCACAGAAATGATACAGGATTTGGGCTGGAAACCATTAAAAGAAAGTCGTTTTTCGTTGCGACGGAATCTATTCACGAAATTCCAATCACCAACTTTCTCCTCCGAATGCGAAAATATTTTTTTGACACCGACTTACATAGGGAGGAATGATCACCACAATAAAATAAGGCAAATCAGATCTCGTACAGAAAGATATAGGTATTCATTCTTTCCGCGCGCTATACGAGATTGGAATAATAGAGAATTGTGAAGGTAGTTCGATGAACCCTCTGCCAGGCACTTGGATGCGATTAGTAGAGTATCCCTGTAGATGTAGATGTAGTTGTTTAAGCCGCAGCGTGCGGAGATTGTAGTTCAGGCAAAAGGAGGTTATGTGACGTTTTGGATGTGTTTTTCGCTTCCACGCCTGAGCTGCATCACACAGTTCTCGTATTCCAGGTGGCATGAATGAGAAGAGCTTGGCCCAGCTAGTGGGCGTGACAAATATTAATATGCCGTCAGGATCTCATATTGATATTCAACGCAGTATCAGACTATAGAATGATATTGATTATGACCCCACTTGCAGGAAACCACTGATATGAATAGATACTGGGGAAAGGTGGCAGACATCACGACACTAATAGAGAATAACAGCTCATGTTTGGACGCATTTGGTAATAACATCGTCATATTTCACGTTTCCTTATTTACCGCACGCACGTTGGAAAGACACAAATGCCACTCTAATCGATTGCCTCCATGATGGTGCTTATATACCCGCATTGGAGTGGCACTATGTTGCGTATACGCCGCAGCATTGCCCTCAAACGAAAAGTTTTTGGTCGCCCCTTATATGTTAAATTAACCTTTGTTCATTGAGAGTGATGGTATACTCAGCTGAAACGGGATTCGCATCATAGAAGTTACTGACATACTTCGTAAACAAGAGAAGGTGAGAGTATTCTGAGGCGGGGCGTGTTTGAAAACATTTCGATTTGACACTTGAATGACTCGCAGCACAACTGATTCTCCTTTTTTCTCTTTTCCGGTAACTCCATAGTTCTGCCCTCGAGCTCTAGAGAGATATCCGGGACGAACATGCTCTGAACAAACACGAGGAAAAAAAATACCGAAAAGCCGTGGAATTGAGGCTTCAAGCATGTAATTAACAATGCCAACTCTTACTTCACGGCTCACAGACGTGGCAACGGTTTTGCAGCATTGACGTGCTTGTGAAACTGCAACATGTAATCCACTGTTATTAGTCAATTAGAGTGTTGCTGTTTCACACGGAATTAATCTGCTGAAACTGCCCCGTATCAAATGGAAAAAAATGCACATGGTCAGCTATGGACGGTAATGTACTCTTTTCGAAACGCATCGATGGTCAGTGACAATACTCCGCACTTAGAAAACAATCAGAAAGTGCTTCTGCGAACCGCCTGCCCAACACTTAAGTGTGAATTACACAATAGTTATGTAGATGTAGACGCTCGTAGGCGGACGGAATGAACGTCACTGCCAACAAAGTAACTGACATCCCCGTTGTGTGCACAGCCACTGGCCGCAACCCTGTGAATCCGTATCTAGTCACTGACAAAAGAAGGAACGCTTCGTTATCAATTGGGAGATCATTCAATGTGAGGTGCCGTAGTGACAAGAAATTGGACATGCGTTCAGGAACAGTTTCAATCCTCGTCAGACCAACAACATTTGGATTTTTCGTAGTTTCCGGTTTACGCAGATCGCTTCGGATGGATCCTTTGATGGGAAAACCCCTGTTTTCCTTTCTATTCGTGTCCTTTTGGAACTTATACTTTGTCTCTAATCATTCGTAACACCGTTATTTTCAAAAAGTGTCGTAGTTCATCGTCACGAGCTGCTAGAAATGTTTCTTTTATTACAGCCAGTCCAGCTTTCAGACCGTTTTCAGGTGTCCTATATATCGGAGGAGAGAAAACATGAAATGCATTTCATATTTAACTGTCAATACAACGCTGCCTGGTATACATGTTCACGCAAACTCACACAATACATCTACTCACACAAAATATTTAAAACAGCTTACACAGCGATATGGAACTTATGGCGTCAAATAGCACAAAATCCTTCATAAGCCAGTGAAAATGAAAGTGCTACACAAGGTAGTAGTACTAACGGTGATCATATAAAGGAAATGCTTGAGTACGATACATTTATACAGTGTTACCTCTTTATCATTTGTTAAAGTATATTACACTATCGACAAAAAATGTACCGAACACCGTCAGTGTTCAATGTATACTGTCTAGTTCTAATATTCTGTGTGGAGGTGCTCAACATACTGGCAACTACGCAGCTGATTACTGCTTATAAGTCGAAGCTGTGGTGACGCCGAGGGTATTTAAGAGTTCATTGACTAATTACATTACGATTGTACATGTTGTGCATTATTTGTAACCATGAGCATGTTGTGATAGTCATATAGTGGGTGGTCAGAAACAATATGAGAACCCTGTAAGGTTGTTGCAGGGAAGGTTCTGCTGAAAAACAACTGTTAAGAAAAATAATTCGATATATTGCTCCGTTTCCGAGTCAATTAGCATTGAAATTAGCCAGGCAATCAGGTGCGCTCGCCAATTCAAGCGGTCCGCCAGATATAATGAGTATCAGTTGCTCCGAGATTGTTCAGCCTTTGTCTCGAGTTCGATCCTTACTGCTGTGACATGTGCAATTTTATCTATCGCTCTCTCGTTCGCTTTTAGGAAACTAAGGGAAATACTTGTGTGGCGACACCGTATCTGGCGGGCCGCTTGAATTTGGTCACGCAACGGCCTGATTGGCTTCACTTCAATGCTAATTAATTCAGAAACGACGCAACGTATCGAATTTCTTTTCTTAGCAGTTATTTTTTAGCACATGCTACCCTACGACACCCTCACAAGCCTTTCTGACTGTTTCTGACTACTATACATAAAACCTTAACGATCTACTGTATACGTCGTATGCAATAGCATATAATGTGTATCACAACAACATTAGCGCTGACAGCAATGAAGTGCAAATGAGAAGCGACCTATATTTATGCATTTTCGTCTAAATGAAATAATTTACAACTTACATTTTTTATACACATTGTTTTCGTTTCTAAGCGACCTTTGAGGGATACAATAAACCCAGTTTTAATGAAAGTAGAGAATAACAAAACAGCTTTCTATGTCCGGAACGTCACTGTCTTTGTGTAATTTGTGTCTATATTATCAGCAAGGTTCTAATTACAGTGAACCTATAATATGTAGGCTGAAACGACGTAAGAATATACTTAAGATGCATAGCATGTCACTAACACTAATAGGAACAAACAGTGTAAACTACTATAGTAAGTGATGGCTCACGCCGCACCAAATACTCGCAGATTAATGCAAGAGCTGCATACATCGTACGACGAACGTGAGTTGACCCAATACTTAACAATATAACAGAAGCACTCGCTGATTAAAGGAACCGATGGTTACAATGTACGACTAATGTAAGTGGTTCAAATGGTTCAAATGGCTCTGAGCACTATGGGACTCAACTGCTGTGGCCATAAGTCCCCTAGAACTTAGAACTAGTTAAACCTAACTAACCTAAGGACATCACAAACATCCATGCCCGAGGCAGGATTCTAACCTGCGACCGTAACAGTCGCACGGTTCCGGACTGCGCGCCTAGAACCGCGAGACCACCGCGGCCGGCTAATGCAAGTGGTTCAAATGGCTCTGAGCACTGCTTATGTCATCAGTCCCCTAGAACTTAGAACTGCTTAAACCTAACTAACCTAGGGACATCACACACATCCATGCCCGAGGCAGGACTCGAACCTGCGACCGTAGCGGTCGCGCGGTTCCAGACTGTAGCGCCTAAAACCGCTCGGCCACCCCGGCCGGCTAATGTAAGTGAACTGATTATTTTGCAATATGACAGATGCCCTGTGCCGTTAGTGTCAGCTCGCTTATTTTCTCCTCAAGATACAGAAATGCACTCTCGAGACGTATCGTGGTGGAAGGAAGAGGAGTTCGTATTCATGAAACGTCCCACCTTTACTTTGACAAACAGGCTCAGTGTTTTTAGGGCTTGTCCTTTTACAATGATCTTCTTATTCCTGTTTAGTTGCCGTAAGTATTTCCTCGTGCTTCACAAAATCGTTACTAACTAAGCGCATTAAAACTAAGCAAAGTCCAATTAACGGACTTAATAGCGCGAATAATATAACGAGGTATAAGTTATGCCTGATGTATCACACTATGACGTACATTTATTGTTACATCATTCAAAAGCATTTTCCCTAGTACAGTTACCAGACGGCTAACGAAATGTGATCTTTTCATTGTGAAAAACTGTTTCATATTTCAGAAAACTAGTTAAGTTTTAAATTATAAAGCACTAGTTACTCATTGTGTGACGGGAGATAGCTTTTCATTTCGCAATCCAGCGTACGGACTAAATTCGAATCTGGCTGTCAACGAAATTCATTTAGCACCTGTAACATTGTTTCGAGCGCTCGCATTACTCAGATACATCTGCATGGTGATAATCATATTAAGGTAAGCAGATCTGCCTCATCACTCTAAAAGAGGCGACAAAATTACAGTGATGACATTTCACAGCACTTCCATCTGTTTTATCAGTCAATACGAACAATTGCACATAAAAGTGTCGTGTCTCGAAATTACTCAGAAAAACGAACGGCAAATTCATCGGTATTAGTCGGATCCAGACAACCACACGAGATCCAAACATGATATCGCAGTAGGACACGAATTGAGTATTATTTCTGAGACCGCAGCGTCCAAATGAGAGAAATATTTCCCAATCTAGGAATGAGGAATACATTTCTGTGAAGAAGTGTTTACTTAATGATCCCTCCTAGATTACACTCCGACTGGTATGATAAAGGTCACATTTCTCATATCTACTTTCTTTAAACACTTTTTAGTGAAACTGGCAAATAATCCTCTTCTCTTTGTTGCTGTGAGGCCTTGTAAAACAGTTTAGTTGTATCTCAAGACCGTCAGTGGCAGAGACCTAAGTGGGACAGCAGACCAATACGATTTACTAGCGTCTGGAATTCACGATACGTGTTTTAATAGAGTTCTCACTGAAGGTTAAGCCACCAAACCAGGTATTGCGATTTGCAAGTAGCAAACACCAGGCGTTCTCCGCATGAGCTGTTGATCGGCGTATGACAATGGTGGGCACAAATATGGCTAAATAGAAAAAGATACCGTAAAATTTGGTGAATAGGACAAGAGGAATAAATAGGATAAAATTTAAAGTTAAAGCACTTACAGCCCTCGGTCACAAAATTTAAGTCTTTTGACCAGCTTTCAACATTTCTATTAGTGCCTTCATCAGAAATTAAATATTCAAATTGGCCTATAACATAAGTACACATTTATGGGAAATTTTTTTTTATATTACAGTGTAAGTACTGACTAACAGTACAAGAAAGAAACAGTACTTACAAGTAACGTATAAGTTAAATATCAAGTAAGAAAGGCTTTAGTCACAAAAATTCAAAAAGAATAAATGGAAGCCGAGCCACTATGGGCTGCTTATAGCTATAAAGCCACAGGAAGCAACAGACTGAAGATGAACAGTATTTAGTATATGAACTTTAAAAAGTGTGACTAAAGCTTTTTCGATTAGTATTTATTTTATACGTGACGTGTAAGTACTGCTTCTTTTTGTACTGTTAATCAGTTTTCGGTCTTCAAACTGTATTTCTAAGCTTTTACATAAACAAAAAGTTACCATGTCTGCTGTTGTCAAATAAAACTTTGCCTATCAGTTCATGTACTAAATACTGTTCATCTTAATATTCAGCTGTCTATATTTTAAATGTTAAGTAGCCTACTTATATTTACGGCTACTAGATGGCACTATTGGTGTAATGTTCACCTGCACGCACTTCCTAACGCGGGCGCCTCGATCTGTTGCTAACTGTGGCTTTAATGGGTATGAGCAGCCCATAGTGGCTCGCCTTCCATTTGTAACTAAAGTCTGTCCGCCCCGGTAGCGCTTCAGTGTTTACATCGCTGTACTTGTGCTTCGCCGAGTGCTGTCCGTCCGTTAATCTCCGTGTTCGTTCCTGTTCCTTGTGATCTGATCGCTCTTTCTGGTCTTGCTGCTGCTACGTGGAATTTCGGTTGTTTAACCGAAATTGCTTCGCTGAATTAACCATGGCTACAAACCTCAGGAAGAATACTCTGGTATTTGCGTTTGACAAGGAATCCCGTCCTGTTCAGCCGACATCCCTGGAAATAGATGACTGGATTACACAGGTAATTGGACTAAATTCTGAAACCGTTCATACCTGGCAACTGGATCAGGAAAAATACTGTGTTTTTGTCAAGTTAATCAGTGCTTCGACTGTTGATAAAGTGTTACGAAAGTGGGGCTATGAAGTAGATTTTGTGCATAGAAATGGTTATAAAAGTAAGGTTTCCATCTATAGAGCGGACATTCATTACAAAACAGTTCGTGTCTTGAATCTTCCCATTGAAATTGAAAATGATAAGATTAAGGAAGCTCTTTCAAACTACGGAGACGTTAAATCAATTGCAAATGAAAGATGGTCGCCTCGCTTTAAACTGCAGTGTTTTAACGGTGTCCGCAGTGTAGAGATGGACGTTAAGACGAATATTCCGTCCCACATAACTGTTTGTGGGTATAAGGCACAAATTGTTTATACAGGTCAGGAAGCTACATGTCATATATGTAACGAAACCGGCCACTTCAGACAGGAATGTCCGCGGCGAACTGTTGTTCTTAAAAGTAATTTGATACAGCGTCAGAAGCTTACCTTAAATGATCTGTTACCAAAGAATAGCCCGGAACAACTGGTTGAGGATGTTAACGCAGCAGGCCAAACTGATGTGTCCCTTCACGATAACAGTCAATTTCCCCCGTTAACAACAAAAGGAAACCCTGTTGCCACTACTCGTGAAACTGAAACGCAACCGAAAAAACGACCTCTGGAGATAACTGATAGTTGTTCAGAGGACGAGCTGTCTTGTCCCACTCCCTCACTACGCAAGCAAAAACAGTGCGATGAGGAGGCAGAGGAACCTGAAGGCAAAATGCGAATGGAAACTAATGAACAGAAAGATAATACACATACGGTACCAGAAAATGAAGGGGATGTAAACAGCATTAATTTGCAAGAAACAACAGGTGCAGTAGGCGATTGCAAAGATCAGAATCTATCTGATAATAAACAAATTCAGGGAGAGGTTGCAAAACTGCAGTCTCCATTTGTTTCCCTCGATCAGAAAGTGAGTGAAATTCATAAAGAACGAGGAAGTGGTGGCCAAACTGAAATCACGGTCAACACCTCAGGGCAGGCGCCGGCAACAGAAATTGCGAAAGCGTCTGCTGCTGCTCCAGATAAGCCGCGAAGTAAAATACCGACGCAACCAAATGAGAATGTAGCTCGTAACCAAGGGAAGGGAAAATCCGGTAGGGGCGACCCAAGCCCAAAGAATGTTCAGTCCGAAACGGTCGTACACGAATCACTGGAGGAAAAATCAGAAAGTTTACCAGGAAATCATTCTGCTTGCGTTACAAGAGAAAACATCAGAAGCAGAAAAAAACGGGACAGTAACTAATAAACAGATGGAAGTGTTATTCCATGTTCAGCCTTCCGAGAAAACTGTTACAGCTTAGCTGAACCCTGAACCAAAGGAAACTAAATTAGTTCATCAAAACAACTACATAGTGAAAACACAATGACGCAATCTTATTCTGTCACCACTATAAACATAAATAAAATCACGACCGGTTTGAAATTATCGGCCCTTAAGGAATTTCTGTACGAATCCGCGACGGATATTGCCCTATTACAAGAAGTTCTAGTTTCGGACTTGGTAATTCCCGGCTTTGTCAGTTACATAAATGTGTCTCCCGAAACAAGTGCTGGAACAGCTATTTTGGTGAGGGAAGGGATTACAGTAAGCGAGGTGGAACGACTGGAATCCGGAAGGGGAATAGGACTAAATATCTATGATGTGACTATCATCAACTTGTACGCCCCTTCAGGAAGTTCTCATCGAGCTGACAGGGCACGTTTCTTCAAAGATGACCTGATATACTTGTTAAGGAAATCGCCAAGACAGTTATTACTAGGAGGTGATTTTAATTGTGTTTTAAATCGAAAAGATCAGTTACCTAATTTTAATTTCTCAAGTGAACTAAAACTAATAGTTACTGGTTTAGAATTAAAAGATATATGGGAAATCAAATACCCCTCCACTGTTGAGTTCACTTATGTGACGGCAACATCACGTAGCAGGATTGATAGACTATATATTTCTAAAAATCTTGAAACTTCCGTGACAAAAGTAGAAACCATTCCTACGTACTTTTCAGACCATTCAAGTGTCTTAGCTTGCATAAATCTAAAAAGACAGCCAGTTCACCGATTCAAGAATCAGTGGAATTTGAACACTTCCTTGTTAGTAAATCATGATTTAGAAGATCTGATTAAAGAAACATGGGCAATATGCCTGCGAGCCAGTAGTAGATATGCCACTGCTATTGACTGGTGGGTTAAAATGGCAAAGCCAAAGTTGAAGAAAGTTCTTATTCAATACAGTGCCCAGAGCGCAAGGGAAATGAAATGCACTATAGAGTATTACTATTCCGTTTTGAGAGATCTATATGATCAAGTCTCCGCAGGTTCCTCACTTCGGATAGCAGACATCAAAAAAGTCAAAGCCAAGTTACTTAATATCAAGAGAAGTCAAATGGAAGGGTTGAAAATAAAATCGAAGGCAAATTCGGTGTCAGAAGATGAAATTACTTCCCTATATCATTTAGTGAGGCATACGAAAAACGGGAGAAGGACTTTTATTGATGAAATTCGAACAAAACACGGTACGACTCTCAGAACCCAGCACGATATCATGAACGAGATTTATCGCTACTATTGCGAGCTATATTCTGTACATCAAAGTAGTGATGCTTCCTTGGAAGAATTCCTTGACATCCTAGCCCCACAGCTGACAGAAGATGACAACGAAAATTTTCTAGAGGTTGTCAGTGAAGAAGACGTGTATGAGACTCTGTGCGCCTCACCACCAAAAAAATCCCCAGGACCGGATGGTCTGCCAGCAGAGTTTTACATCCGTTACTGGCCAATAGTAGGTGCGAAAATCACGGACATTGTAAATGAGGTTATTCAGGGTAAAATGATTCCGGCTGAGTTTAAGGAGAGTAAAATTGTTCTGGTGCCCAAAAATAATGGAAAAAAAGATTTAAATAATTTTCGTCCAATTTCACTGCTGAATTCTGATTATAAATTAATAGCTAGAATAATAAACAAGAGAATTTCATGCCTTACAGATAAAATTATTAGTCAACATCAGAACTGTGCGCAAGGCAGAACCATTTTTCAAAATCTAGCGGAATTCAGGGATATCATTGCTATAACTTCGGTAACAAACATAAAGTGTGCTTTATTGTTTTTAGATTTTTATAAAGCGTTCGATGTAGTAAATCATGAATATCTTCTACAGACATTGAAGAAAATAGGTTTCAACGATAGGGTCATACAGTTGATTAAGAACATAGCAACTGGAATAAATGCTAAAATAGCGGTGAATTGTCAACAATCCAGGCCGATGCAAATACAACGAGGTGTTCCTCAAGGAAGTCCTCTGTCCATGTCGCTCTTCGCAATTTCGCTGGAACCTTTCCTCCGCCATGTCCATGCTAGATTAAAAGGCTTAACATTATCAGGAAATAAAACCGTTATAAGAGCCTATGCTGACGATATAGGGGTCATTATAAGGAACAATGATGAGGTAACCACGCTAGCAACAGTGATTGATTCGTACTGTAGAGCATCTGGAGCCAATGCAAACGAAAAAAAAAGTAAGATGTTAAATCTCAGAGGCTTTGATAATATAAACGTCGAGTGGGCAAAATTAGTCCCACAACATAAAACACTTGGGATCACCCTGACAGCATGCCCTATGAAAATGACGGCTTTAAATTGGAAAGTTGCAGCAGATAAAGTGCAAGGAGCCATTGTAGAGAATTTAGCTCGTTATATGAACCAAGTTCAAAGAACACAGTATATCAACTCATGCATCCTTTCTAAGGCTTATTATACTGCCCAGCTGTTTCCAATACCGAGAATGATAGCGAGGAGAATAATGTCTAAAATCACCAACTTTTGTGGAGAGGTGAAGTGTTCAGAGTACCTGCTAAAGTAGCCACTTTAGATCCTAAAAATGGTGGACTAGGATTAACTGATATAACGGATAAAGCCTCTGCTCTTTTTATCAAAAGGCAAGTTAATTTAATAAGAGACTCGCGAGAAAGCATAACCAGCCAACTTTTCGAGATCATTAAACCTCCAAGCCTGCTTCCCCCGATTGACGTGCAGAATATCAACAGTCGCTTACAGCACGTGAGGATTTTCTATGTTGAGTTTAGTTATGCCAGTGTCGAACTCAGGCAGTCCCGACACTTAACATCGAGAGCCATAATGCGGGAACGAAAGAAAAGCGAAGGAAGGAACAAAATAGAACGACAATTTCCAAACATTGAGTGGACTGAGATTTGGAAGAACATTAGTTCTAATGTGCTCACGTCTAATATAAAAACGTCATGGTACAAGACGGTTAACAACATAGTTTGCACCAATGAAAGACTGCATGCAATTGGACTCTGTGAAACAAATTTATGTCAACAATGCCATCTAGTTGACACAGTAATTCATAGATATACTTGCAGTGGTCACATGAATAGTTGGAAGTGGATCCGGGAGCAAATAGCTCTGATTACAAGAACATCCCCTGAGTATGTATCGCTGTCATTGATACACAGGCCTGAAGCACGCTATTTCCCAGAAGCAAAAAATAACGCTGTGTACTGGTTGCTGGGCAACTTTATTAACTACGTCCTTAACAAATTAGGATCCGATAGCCTCATAGAGTTCAAGGTATACATGCTGTGTGAGTTCCACAAAATTAGAAGCTATTCGAATCACAAGAAAAAGTTCGGCAATATGTTAAAAATTGTATTTGAAAGAATGGGCATTGGTTAATATAAAAAAGAAGGCTGTGTTGACAATGATGTATTGTAGTTACCTTAAGGATACTATTTACGATTTTACAGTATATTTATGATGTGTGCTTTTTCTACTTCAGAGAGTAGTGTTTGAAATTTATAAGCTAATGTACAGAACTTATGTGACATTGAGATGTGTGTCTAATAGTGTCAAAACACAATACCTTGAAGGTGCATTATTGGTTATACTAGAAATTTGGAAATAGACAGTTTTTATAGAAATGTTCTTATCGATTGGTTAAAACCATGAGATTCTATCTGATAAATGTAATATATATCTCCTTTCCGCCATTCTCAAGTATTTCAGAAATTGCCTAATATGATTATTAAATTGTTTTATATTTAAAATTATCCCACGAACTTGTTGATATCCATCATAAAGAAATTATGCTTCTGTAAAGATTGCAGCTCATGTAATTCAAAGTGCAGATTTTACTTCTTCAGGTTGAAGTTTAAATGCCTTAAAAAAAATTTTTTTTTCTTGATGTTTAACGTAATTCTTTCTGGTAATGTAGTCAGTAACACAATGTTCTGTTGTCTTTCCTTAACGTCAGCATAATTGAAATGATCAAACTGTTTTGTTTAAATAACTTCATGTATGTATAACTTAGTATGTATTTGGAATGTGTAACATTGTTTTTTTTAATAAATGTTTTAATGAAAAAAAAAAAAAAAAAAAAAAGGTAGCTGAGTGGTCGGCATGACAGACTGACAATTCTAAGGGCCCGGGTTCGATTCCCGGCTAGGTCGGAAATTTTCTGCGCTCAGGGATTGGGTGCTGTGTTGTCCTAATCATCATCATTTCATCCCCATCAACGCGCAGGTCGCCGAAGTGGCGTCATATCGAAAGACCTGCACGAGGCAAACGGTCTACCCGACGGGAGGCCCTAGCCACAGATTTCCATTTTTTTTTCAACTAAAGTCTTTCTCATTTGATACTTATCTTATATGTGACTTGCAAGTACTGTTTCTTTCTTTTATTGTTAGTCAGTACTTACACTTTAACATAAAAAAATTTCCCATAAATTTGTACTTATGTTATAGGCCAATTTGAATATTTAATTTATGATGAAGGCATTCACAGAAGTGTTGAAACCTGGTCAAAAGATTTAAATTTTGTAACCGAGGGCTGTAATTGCTTTAACTTTAATTTGTAAACGGTCACTGAACTAAGCAGCCATGTTTAAAACTTTAGGATAGAATTTATTTGCAGTTTATAATAACTTCATTTAGAAATTTTAAGCAATAACAGTCGAAACTAGCTGATGCTGCTTTGTAACGTATCTTTAATAGTCTGGGATAAATTTCAAGTTCATAAATTGGCAACTCATCATGCAGCTGATTTACGCAAGACAGACTCTGCCGAAATTTTACTTAATATTTGTAAATATGTTATATAGTTTCTTTTCTTGGTCCGCAGTTCGTGGTCGTGCGGTAGCGTTCTCGCTTCCCGCGCCCGGGTTCCCGGGTTTGATTCCCGGCGGAGTCAGGGATTTTCTCTGCCTCATGGTGACTGGGTGTTGTGTGATGTCCTTAGGTTAGTTTGGTTTAAGTAGTTCTAAGTTCTAGGGGACTGATGACCATAGATGTTAATTCCCATAGTGCTCAGAGCCATTTGAACCATTTTTTTCTTTTCTTGTGTTACTTTTGACAGCTATTTGCTCGATAATTTGAAGCAGAATACAGTGTTATTTATTTTTCTTTTATTAACGTGTACAATTTTAAGTTAATGATTTTTTTTTGGTAGTGGGATGAACAATATCAGCCAAGCCACGGATCTATTAACAGTATTCTGCAAGACAAACATAAGCGAAATCAAATTTAGATAAAGTAGAACGGACCAGAATCAACGTTTCATATGAAAACATGAGCATTAAAAAAGCAACTGCCGTTTATAACATTCTGTACAGAGTTTTTTAAGCACATATAATGGAGAAATGGCAGAAGATTGATTGCTAGACTGTAGTGAATGAAGAGAGAGACAAGATCGTAGATGACAGGTGTTGTGTTCAGACTGTTATACTCTTGATATGTGTCGGTTAAGATTGACGTAGAAAGATATTGACAATATAGGAGGCAAATTCTGAAAATATAATTTTCCTGGTAGAGACTTGCAACTTGATTCATGAAAAACCTGAAGATTGTATTTTTGAAAGGTTCTGTAACTTTAATATTTCTCGAGATAGTGTATCTTCAAGGATATGCAACGAATATTTTGATCACGTAGAACAAGGCACTAGAGAGCTCATTTGGAGCATGAGGTACAAGTGAAATGCAGCCAGCCCACATTGTACAAGACCAAGCATTTGTAGACGACATGGACAGAAAGTGCGTCAAAAGGAACAATCTCCAATTGTACGCAACTGGGTGATTTGATGCAAGCATATTTAAGTATAAAAAATTTCAAGACCTTTCTTCTTTTTAACCGACCGCTGCGCCGTTTTCTGTCGACCTCGTCACTGAACGTCAATACATGGAGGGGCATTCTCTCAGGCAGTGACTTGCCTGTAGACCTTCTTGTCCGTTATGTTTTGGAGGCTAAGTGGACACCTTCATACTATGGAAATTACTTAGCAGGCGGCGCGGGTTCAATATGAAGCACGGAGACTGCAATGATACGTCTACATGAATGGAAGAGGCGTACAAATGTCACGTTCTACAGCATAAGACAGTCGTACAGCTGCTAAAAACAATTGCTCTTCTTGTCCTTCTGTCGCTGTTTGTACGTCTGATGGTGATGCTACCCTTAAAGTATTTCCAAATACTAATTCCTTGGATCGGCCTTCCTTCGCTTTCCACACTGTTTTCACAGCGAATTCCGTGGAGCCGCCTGCTCGAACGGTTGATTTCACTTCTTAACCTATTGTGCTCAAGATCTGAAAAATGATTCCAATACTGTTAAATATTTTTATATAACAATAAGTAAGTATCTTATAAAGTCTATGGTAGACAATCTATTTGAAAATATATCTCTATTCTGCCATCGGTTCCGACCTCAGGTCGGCATCATTGTACTAATATTTTTAATTTTATGATTTTGTTCCTACGTCGCACAAGTTATTACGCGCATGCACCAGCTTTCCTTATCAGCACCATCCCCGGTTTAGCTTAGATGCAATCTTGGCGACCTCTGCGTGCCTCATGCCGTGACGACGATGTTACGCCTTTGGAACGGCCATACAACATTTTTAATTTTCCGTTTATCCAGCCTTTCTTTTATCTCGATGATCCTCTATTTACAAGCAGCATTTTATCCAGACATGACTTTCGTTACCTATCGCACATTTAGGCAGTGTCTGGTTTTAGAGAACTATCTTACCTTACCAGGTTACAGCAGGTTTACATCAACTACACGTATAATTTGTTTTACACTTTACCGCTTTAGCCTTATTCTAAGTTTCCTTCATCGCAATGATGGTCCCTGCGTTCTGCTGTATTTTAACTTCACTACAGACCTCTTGAAGGTTGAACAATTTAATTACAATTGGACAGAGAATGTTGGGCCGTCTGTTGGTTATCGCTTCAACTACGTTGTGAACTAAATGTGAGCTTATAATTTTCCAATACACTTTTGCGTACAGCTCAACTATATTTTTAACGGAAACAGGGTCTTTTATAAGCTTTTCTGTTGTTTATAAACAATTGTAATCCTGAACATGTGGTTCTAACACCACGAAACTAGGTGGTTTATAAATAAATGTTATCGGACAGCTGAAGCGGTCGTTTTCACACTATACTTGTAATTTAGCGAGTGTATCACAACTTCTTATGGTTGTCTTTCCACTATGAAGTGTTTAGCTTTTCGGTGTGGCAGACATTCATTGTATAGGCTATTCTAAATACTAAATATATGAGGCCCCTTTTTCTGGTTTATCCTGCGTAATTTATGACGTTCTGATGCACTTACAGAATTGTATGTATCAATGCCGTGATCATGACCTGAGAATGTGGAATAAAGGTATATTTTCAAACAGCCTGTGAACTTTATAATAAAAAAATCCACTGCTTCATTTGCATCTCTTAAATGGCTGATCATCGAAATGTATAAATTTAAAGTTCAGCTTCTCGATGATCAATGGTTTAAGAGGCTACGCCATTAATCGGTTCACAACTTAAACGTTGGGACATCGTCCATTCTCTCTTGCCATATGAAGTGAAAACTTCATATCACCTGCAGTTGTGCTTATAATGGTTTGAAACGTCTTGCGTAGCCCAATAAAACAACCTGTATACAGCGAATGTGATCTTGAAGAATTTTCATTCGTTTTCAGAAAAAAATTTAAAGAGTTTTTTTAATTTATTTTGGAGAATTTTTACAAATATCTTTACAGTAACAAGTAAAAAGTTACATTCTCATCTTGCAGAGCTTCTCGACATGCACCTTTTCTTTAGCAACCATACAGTCTGTGCACAGTATATCCGCAGTCTGACAAAGAGATCACAAGAAGTGACTGAACCGAAACGAAGAACTGAAGTGATCACTTTGGCGCGAATCTCATGTACGTAAAAACCTTGTTGCTTCCAAAAGCATCTAGAAGCTTCTATTAGGCGAATAGATAAATAAATCAATTCTTGTTTTTAAGAATAAGACAAATTTGAATGAAATTACATTAAACACTACTACAAAATTCTCAGAAATACAAACGAAAGGGTATCTAGATAGTTACGAAAATAAAGTTAACAATTTTGAAATATGGCACATATAAAGGGCAGCGAATATTTAGTTTTTAGAAAATATAAAGGCATTTATGAAAAGTCAAAAATATTTTTGAAACATAACAATAGTTTTCCATTTAGTGAATAATAAAGCTTCATGGAAAATTAAGTAAGTGACATTTGGAAAAATATTAAGAAATATGTGTCATTTATTGCATCTCGTGTAATGCTGAGTTTTGGCCTAAAAATAATACACTGAAGAACCAAAGAAACTGGAATAGGCATGCGTATTCAAATACAGAGATATGTAAACTGGCAGAATACAGCGCTGCGGTCGGCAACGCCTATATGAGACAGCCAAGTGTCTGGCGCAGTTGTTGGAACGGTTATTGCTGCTACAATGGCAGGTCATCAAGATTTAAGTGAGTTTCCACGTGGTGTTACAGTCGGCGCATGAGGGATGGGACACAGCATCTCCGAGGTAGCGGTGAAGTGGGGATTTCCCCTTACTACCACTTCACGAGTACACCGTGAAAGTCAGGAATTCGGTAAAACATCGGATCTCCGACATCGCTGCGGCCGGAAAAAGGACCTGCAAGAACGGGACCAATGTCGACTAAAGAGAATCGTTCAACGTGACAGAAGTGCAACCCTTCCGCAAGTTGCTGCAGATTTCATAGCTGGCACATCAACAAGTGTCAGTGTGCGAACTATTCAACGAAACATCATCGATATGGGTTTTCGGAGCCGAAGGCCCACTCGTGTACGCTTGGTAACTGCACCACACAAAGCTTTGCGTCTCACCTGGGCCCGTCAACACCGACGCTGGACTATTGATGACTGGAAACATGTTGGCTGGTCGGACGTGTCTCATCTCAAATTGTATCGAGCGGATGGACGTGTACGGGTATGGAGACAATCCATGGAATCATGGATGCTGCATGTTAGCAGGGGACTGTTCAAGCTGGTGGAGGCTCTGTAATGGTATGGAGAGTGCGTTGTTGGAGTGATAAGGGACCCCTGATAGTCTAGTTACGACTCTGACAGTGACACGTACGTAAGCATCCTGTCTGATCACCTGCATCGATTCATGTCCTTTGTGCATCCCGACGGACTTGGGCAATTCCAGCAGGACAATGCGACACCCCATACGTCCAGAACTGCTACAGAGTGGCTCCAGGAACAATCTTCTGAGTTTAATCACTTCCCCTGGCCACCAAACTTTCCAGACGTGAACATGATAGAGCATATCTTGGATGGCTTGGAACGTGCTGTTCAGAAGAGATCTCCACCCCTCATTCTCTTACGAATTTATGGACAGCCTGTGCAAGATTCATGTTGTCGGTTCCCTCCAGCACTACTTCAGATATTAGTCGAGTCCATTCCACGTCGTGTTGCGGCATTCTGCGTGCTTCCGGGAGCCCTACATGATACGAGGGTCACTCCAAAAGTAATGCACTCTATTTTTGTAAAAATACAGCTTTTCATTCTGCGTGTGTGAAAGTTTTACAGTGTGTAGATACATCCTCCCTGTTTGTTTTCAAACTTAGTTCAACCTGTTCCCGTGAGTGGCGCCGTCACAGCATGTCTTCACGATGGCTGCTACACTTGACGTTCGTCAGAAGCAACGTACTGTCATCGAATTCTTGTGCTGTGAAAACGAGACAGTAAGAAACATCCACAAGACGTTGAAACAGGTGTATGGAGATGCTGCTGTCGATCGCAGTACAGTTAGTCGGTGGGCAAGCAGGTTACGTGATGAAAGCGGGCACAGGAATATTGAGGATTGTCCTCGCAGCTGCAGGCCTCGTACTGCACACACTCCAGACAATGCGCAGAACCACCATAAATTCTGATGCATATGTGACGACACTGAAGAAACTTCAAGCTCGTCGCCGGCCGGTGTGGCCGAGCGTTTCTAGGCGCTTCAGTCTGGAACTGCGCGACCGCTGCGGACGCAGGTTCGAATCCTGCCTCGGGCATGGATGTGTGTGATGTCCATAGGTTAGTTAGGTTTAAGCAGTTCTAAGTTCTAGGGGACTGATGACCTCAGATGTTAAGTCCCATAGTGCTCAGAGCCATTTGAACCATTTTTCAAGCTCGTCTGAGTCGTGTTCGACCATATCGGCAAAAGCAGGATGTTTTGCTGTTGCACGACAATGCACGGCCACGTGTCAGTCAAAAAACCATGGAAGTGATCACAAAACTCGGATGGGCAACACTGAAACACCCGCCTTACAGTCCTGACCTGGCTCCATGTGACTGTCATCTCTTTGGGAAACTGAAAGACTCTCTTCGTGGAACAAGGTTTGAAGGTGATGACTCCCTTGTGCACGGTGGCAAACAGTAGCTCCAACAGGTTGGTCCAGAATTTTACCGTGCGGGTATACAGGCGCTGGTTCCAAGATGGCGTAAGCCAGTTGAGAGGGATGGAAATTACGTGGATAAATGAAAATATTGTTCCTAAAGGATGTATCTACACAATGTAAAACTTTCAAACATGTAGAATAAAAGATGGATTTAAAAAAAAAGTGCATTTATTTTGGAGTGACCCTCGTATCAGGCAGGTTTACCAGTTTCTTTGGCTCTTCAGTGTATTTCAATATATTATGGAATAATTTGGAACATTAGGAATTTTCATAAAAACTTCAGTATATTGTATTAATCCAATTGACACGCCTCTCGTATTATAAATCTGCAGCTGGAGTCACCATAGCGGAAAAGAAAGCAAAGAGATGGGACCTCAAATTTCATTTAATGGAAATGGTGCTGCGAACTTCGGTTGATATGTGAGCTCCATACTCTTGCTTTGTTATATCACTTAAATGAAAACCGGAAAACATTATAAAATGGAAAGCGTGAAATGGAAATGAACAACGGGCTTGGTGTCTCCTTTCTCTGCTCTGTCTCTAGAAAGCTGCATTCTTAGAAGCGCTTTCGTTCGCAAAAGACGCCAGCAGCTAGTTTACCGCCAAACTGCGCGTTGCTGCGTCCTTCACGCTCGCTGCATGCCCTCCCCACTCCTACATCCGCTCTCTGGACCAGCGTGTGTAGCTGTATGAGCTTCGCCACTTCCGCATGCGGGAACACTAATGGTATGGACGTCATGTTGCATCAGCTCTGATAGTATCTACCGACAACGGGTAGGACGCTGGGACGATGGATATTTACATCTCGCAAGATCAAAAACGAAACGTGAAAAACACACGTCCCGAAACTAAATGTGAGTGTTGCAGGGGAAATAGAGATTATTGGAGGTGGTAGTATGGACTAATCAAAATAATATATTCTATGTGATCGCGTCCTTTTTTTTGTTACAAAGTTACATGTGGTTACACAGATATACGGGGTATTCAAAAAGTCTCTCCGCAGTGCCGTATGATTGTTAGCCGCGCGTGCCGTATGATTGTTCGCCTGCCTGGGTTACTTCCCCTCAAGTGGACTCTCCCAACATTCCACTGTTTCGTTTATCTCAGTCAGCGTCAGTAGTATCGTTGGTGTGTGTCGTAAGTGTTGACGTGAACGTTTAAGTTTAGTTCCTTTGTTCGTTTGTTCCGTTTTTGTCACTGTTAAAATGCTAACCATTGCAGAACGTGTGTTTTTAGTCGAACAAGTGTTCAAAACTGGCGGTAAATGCACAGTTTCAGTTCATCATACATTTAATTCAGTTTTCCCGGAGACAACACTCCCACATTTCGATACTGTGCGAGATTTGATTAACAAACTTCGAAGTACGGGCTCAGTCACATATGCACCGTGAAGTGGTCGTCCCAGCGTTTTGTCTGAAGATAAACTACTCGATATTTCCGATAAAATGTCCATGAGTCCGAACAAGTGCGTCAGAAAATTCGCCCAGGAAATTGATGTTAGTGTCGGAACGGCCCACACAGCTGTAAGGAAAAAATTAGAACTTTTCCCATACAAAGTGACAGTCGTGCAAGAACTGAAAAGAACTGATCATGGCAAGACACTGCATTATTGTCAATGGTTCAAAAATTTCGTTCAACAAAATGGAAGGGATGTTCTTAATGAAACGTTTTTCACGGATGAGACGTGGTTTCATTTATTCGGGTACACGAACTCACAAAATTCTCGTATGTGGAATACTGCAAATCCATTATATAATCATGAGAAACCATTTCATTCTTTGACAGTAGGAGTTCGGATTGCAATTTCTAGACGTCGGATTTAGGGTCACACATTTCTCAACGAAACAGTAAACCCACAACGATACTGCAGTAATACTCTGGACCGGCTCATAGCTAAAATTGTGTAATACTGAACTGTTATTTTCAACAAAATGGTGCAACCGTGCATACAGCTCGCGTTTCAATATCGCTGCTTGCTGATTGTTTTGGTGATCGCTTAAATTCACAAGGACCTCGGCCTCCACGATCGCCTGACCTAATAGCACCTGACTTTTCTTCTGAGGTGCAGCGGAAGCACCTGTCTATAAAAACCGTACAAAAACCATCGATGAATTGAAAACTGCAATATCACTTTCACTGCTTCTATTACAGAAGAAATGTTACAGCTTTTGTTTGGAAACATGATTAGACGAATTGAATTATGTATTCAACAACAGGAGGGGGGGGGGGGGGGGGGGGGGGAGGGACACTTTCAACATTTAATGTGAAAATTTGTAAGTAAAAATGAATATTCAATAAATTATTAACTTATATTTCACTGACTTTCCTTTCGGTATATTCACTGGAACATAAGGCACGAGCGGCTAACAATCATATGGCACTGCGGAGAGACTTTTTGAGCCCCCCGTATTTCCATTTCGCGTGTTTGTACTCCAGTTTTCGATTGTCATTTCTTTTTTTAAGTGCAAATTGTGGAGTTGTGCTGCTGGTAGTGTAGTTGAATTTTCCAACAATGATTATGATGATGGTTTTCTGGCCTATTACACTGAATCGTTTAAGCATGCCGCTTGTACAGGGTGGTTATAACCAATCTTTCGCCACTCTGAGCGGGCCGCTATGAAAAACGAGTGATTGTAGGACAATGAAACTTTGTGAAAACATTTGTAATCATGTGGAAGAGAAATAACGGAGAAACCAGTTACAGTTAATTTCTACATGAGAGGGTAACATTGTTACCTGCCTACCATGTTACCGCTCCAGGTTACAGATGTGGCTCAGTGTGACAACCATCTACATCAACAAACCGCGCGAGAGATTGCTCTGCTGCTGTCTGAAACAACGGTGGACCATGGTCTGTTTAGCCGCCGTGACACAGCTCGTGCAGTGCCTGGAAGTCGCACATTGCTCCCAGCGTCCTCCGCCATGGGGAGATAACTTCTTCAAAAATTTGTGGTGCAATTGGCTGTCGGCCTCGCCCAGGAGCAGTTCTCATATCGCTAGTTAGATCGAACTTCTCCCGGTGCTGAAAGAGGGCCTCTGCGTATTCCTTTAATTCCTCGATGCTAGCGACGAGGAGCAGCAGTATTGCTTTTGTTTACATAAAACCGGTTTACGAGTGAGGCCTTGCTCACCCTGTTGAGACACATATTTACTCTCTGCAACTGTAATGGACACTGTACACTCTTGTTTGTGTTTCATCCCTACGTCGCCGTACCAGTACTGGCTCCTAGCGGCAACTCATGACACTAACAATAGCAGCAACCCAAGTCCTGCAGCGCACAGTCTGAACATATTCCCATAATGTTGGTTACCCATGCGTCTACACTGGTTAAAGTAACGAAACTCTATTTACAAACGTGTTGTATTTACAAGCCCGCCCCGATAGCTGAGTGGTCAGCACGGCGGTCTGTCATGCCCAGAGGCCCGGCTTCGATTCCCGGATGGGTCGGAGATTTTCTCTGCTCAGGGACTGGGTGTT
Source organism: Schistocerca americana (assembly GCF_021461395.2). Lineage (NCBI taxonomy): Eukaryota > Metazoa > Arthropoda > Insecta > Orthoptera > Acrididae > Schistocerca > Schistocerca americana. The sequence continues at coordinate 350,827,806 of NC_060125.1, read as the reverse complement.
GTGTTGTCCTCATTACCATTTCATCATCATCAGTGGAAGGCAACGGGAAACCACCACGGGAATCACTCCCCTAGACGCATGCGGTGGACCACTCTGACGAGGCTTCCCACATTACAAAACCTGCCGTAAGGCAGAACACAAAGTTTTTTTTGTGTTTACAAATACTGAGTACGAAGGTGTTTGTATATGGGTTTTGTAATGGAAACAAAACTAATTGACAACATGTTAACTGAAAGGACATTTACAGTAACTACAGAAAAAGACACTAGCTGCTCAAAAGTATTGAATACCGGCTTACCACAGGGATCCGTCCTTGCTTCTCTCTTGTTTGATTTATAAATGTCTGATATTCCTCCAACACAGACCAGAAAATTTGGTTATGCAGAGTACTGCGCAATAGCTACCCAACACAGAACCTTTGAAACGACTGAAGAAACCCTAACTTCTGATCTAGACAACTTAAGCCACTATTTCAGTAAATGGAGACTACAACCAAACTAAAATAAAACAGAGGTTTCATGTTTTCATCTGTCCAGTAGAATGGCACACAGAGCCCTTGATGTCTATTTTCAGAAGACGAATTTCATCATAATATGCGTCCAACATACCTTGAGATCACGTTAGATAGGACACTTTCTTTCAAGGAGCGCTTGACACGAACATCTGTTAAGCTCAAGACCAGAAGCAACATTCTTCGTAAACTTTGTGAGTCTCGCTGTGGCCGTCAGCAGACACTCTTCTGGTGTCAGCACTTGGTTTAGTATACTCAGCACGAGAGTACTGTGAGCCTGTCTGACTTAATAGTCCACACGTGAAAAAGATAGATGATGATGATGTTTGCATTGTGGGGCGCTCAACTGCGCGGTTATCAGCGCCCATACACATTCCCAACCTTTGCTCAGTCCAATCTCGCCACTTTCATGAATGATGATAAAATGATGAGGACAACACAAAGACCCAGTCATCTCGAGGCAGGTGAAAATCACTGACCCCCCCACATTCCACCTCCTGAAACCAGACGGAAGAGCACGCTACTGCGAGAATACCAGAAGATTGCCAATAACGCCGACCTTCCGATAATGGAAGACGTATTCCCTACGGAGTGAAAATGACTGAGATCAAGACATCGCACTGTTATCACAGCCAGGACTCTCATGGAAACTCTTCAATATCATCGATGAATGGAAACGCTGCTGGGAACAAAACTGTCTCCACAATGCCTGGAGCCGCCTTGCATCCAGAGTAAACCCCCTGGATTCGACCAGCATCGGGCAGTTCGGAGCATCTCGAACCGCATCCGAACGGACCTTGGACGATGTGCAGACATTCACTACAGGTGGGGAAAATCTTCATCACTTTCATGTAACTGTGGTACAGAACGACAGACAGTTGCTCATGTTGTATCGACATGTTCTGCACGTGCCTACATAGGTCCTTCCGAAGATTTTCTGACAGCGACGAGTGATATTATAAAATACGTAAAAGATCTTCATATCCATATATAGCTATCGTCATTTTTGTTATTTTATGCTGAGTGCTGCGCTTAAATGTTAACGTGTAGTGGTACTGTAATCTTTGTATCCATATGTATAGCTCTCCAGCATTTACAGCCGATTTAACACCCCTGGGAAGGAGATGAAAGCGACGTTTGGAATTCTGATGTTGGCTAATTGCATATCACCGAATAATGGTTCAAATGGCTCTGAGCACTATGGGACTTAACATATATGGTCATCAGTCCCCTAGAACTTAGAACTTCTTAAACCTAACTAACATAAGGACATCACACAACACCCAGTCATCACGAGGCAGAGTATATCCCCGACCCCGCCGGGAATCGAACCCGACAACCCGGGCGCGGGAAGCGAGAACGCTACCGCACGACCACGAGCTGCGGACTCGCCGAATAATCTCGTTAATACTGTTTACTGATGAAGCCATTTTCAGTCGTGACGTTATCAATAGCACTCGTCATTGACTTCAGTGGTCCGATGAAAACTGGCGTGCATTCGTGGAGACACATGTCCAAGGACTCTTCTCTGCAAATATGTGGAGTAAAATGGTAGACATTAGTTGATTGGGCCCATACCATTATCGCATCGTCTTACAGGGTCTCATTATCTATACTTTCCTGGACGAGCTTCCACTTGCTGGAAACTGTTCTTTTGGCTACAAGGAAGGGTTCCAACAAGACAGGCCCCTGCACATTCTACGCTACTGGCCATTAAAATTTCTACACCACGAAGATGACGTGCTACAGACGCGTAATTTAACCGACAGGAAGAAGATGTTGTGATATGCAAATGATTAGCTTTTCAGAGCATTCACACAAGGTTGGCGCCGGTGGAGACACCTACAACGTGCTGACATGAGGAAAGTTTTCAACCGATTTCTCATACACAAACAGCAGTTGACCGGCGTTGCCTGGTGAAACGTTGTTGTGATGCATCGTGTAAGGAGAAGAAATGCGTACCATCACGTTTCCGACTTTGATAAAAGGTCGGATTGTAGCCTATCGCGATTGCGGTTTATCCTATCGCGAGACTGCTGCTCGCGTTGGGCGACATCGAATGACTGTTAGCACAATATGGAATCGGGTAATACGGAACGCCGTGCTGGATCCCAATGGCCTCGTATCACTAGCAGTCGAGATGACAGGCGTCTTATCCGCATGGCTCTAACGGATCGTGCAGCCTCGTCTCGATCCCTGAGTCAACAGATGGGGACGTTTGCAAGTGCATCTACACGAACAGTTCGACGACGTTTGCAGCAGCAAGGACTATCAGCTCGGAGACCGTGGCTGCGGTTAAGCTTAACGCTGCATCACAGACAGGAGCGCCTGCAATGGTACACTCAACGACGAACCTGGGTGCGCGAATGGCAAAACGTCATTTTACGGATGAATCCAGGTTCTGTTCACAGCATCATGATGGTCGCATCCGTATTTGGCGTCATCGCGGTGAACGCACATTGGAAGCGTGTATTCGTCATCACCATACTGGCGTATCACCCGGCGTGATGGTATGGGGTGCCATTGGTTACATGTCTCGGTCACCTCTTGTTGGCATTGATGGCACTTTGAACAGTGGACGTTACATTTCAGATGTGTTACGATCCGTGGCTCTATCCTTTATTTGATCCCTGCGAAACCCTACATTTCAGCAGGATAATGCACGACCGCATGTTGCAGGTCCTGTACGGGCCTTTCTGGATACGGAAAATGTTCGACTGCTGCCCTGGCCAGCACATTCTCGAGATCTCTCACCAATTGAAAACGTCTGGTCAATGGTGGCGAGCAACTGGCTCGTCAGAACGTGCCAGTCGCTACTCTTGATGAACTGTGGTATCGTGTTGAAGCTGCATGGGCAGCTGTATCTGTACACGGCACCCAAGCTCTGTTTGACTCAATGCCCAGTCGTATCAAGGCCGTTATTACGTCCAGAGGTAGTTGTTCTGGGTACTGATTTCTCAGGATCTATGCATCCAAATTGCGTGAAAATGTAATCACATGTCAGTTCTAGTATAGCACATTTGTCCAATGAAAACCCGTTAATCATCTGCACTTGTTCTTGGTGTAGCCATTTTAATGGCCAGTAGTGTGTTTGTCAGCTAAACTTAATAATCGCCAGATGTAGGATCATCAGAGATGGTTACGTTTCTTGGCCACCAAGGTCGCCAGACCTTATCTCTTCAGACTTATTCTACTGGTATGGTTAAAAGGAGAAGTCTGCAAACACAAGAAATGAGCTGATCGTTCAGATTATGATTAGTGTTGCCATAAAAGAACGCCAAGACGACGTCAGAAAAGCTGCATGTGGACCTGCTTAGAAAATTGCAAAGTGAAGTCGCAATTGGAATTTATGAAAATAAACTTTGAACCTAATAATATGCGCCGGCCGGTGTGGCCGAGCGGTTCTAGGCGCTTCAGTCTGGGACCGCGCGACCGCTACGTTCGCAGGTTCGAATCCTGCCTCGGGCATGGATGTGTGTGATGTCCTTAAGTTAGATAGGTTTACGTAGTTCTAAGTTCTAGGGGACTGATGACCTCAGATGTTAAGTTTCATAGTGCTCACAGCCATTTGATCCATTTGGGCGCAACGGCGAGACACCGCGTCTTGTTAGCAGCAGTCAGATAACGCCACTACAGGACCGTTGTGTCTTAAGTATAAACAGTTCAGCTTACTGAGCTTTTTTGAGTTCGAAAATCAACTAAAGAATTCTTTATAGCTCCTGAGGATGTCTACAAATTAGGAGACGAAACGCAAGACACAGGAACATGCGTCAAACTTCGGCGTAATGCTATATAACTGAGGTCAGCAGGGATGTAAATAAAGGCCGTGAAAGCCTGCATTATACAGGGAGTTCCGGAAGGAATGGCCTGTATTCAGGGATACGACAGGAACGTTCATTTGAAGGAAAAATCTTAATATGGACATCTGCGCTATTCCGAATGATTTTCCGAGATTGAACACATTTAATGTACATTGTTATTTATGGAACTGGCTGCTTTATACACAACTGGTTTGAATCGTATTTAAGAAACAGAATGCAAAAAGTTATGCTTAACAATTCACATAATGTTGGAAAGACAGAAAATTTTAGTGACAGTGTAGAAATTACAAAGGGAGCCCCCACAGGGTTCAGTTCTGGATCCATTCCTATTGCTATAGCAGAAAGACATCGCGAGCAAAGAGGTTGGAAGCAATGGGGTGGGATGGTCACAATAAAACTTCAAAGAGACTGGGCTGGTAAGACACGTACTTGCCGGCCAGTAGGCGAATGTCCATATTAAATTATGCTTCAATTGAGCGTTCCCGTCATGTTTTATGTCCCATCCCTGAATACTGACCATCCCTCCTGGGACACCGTGTGCAGCCCCAGTGTTTTTCCCCGCTAACTCAAGAGTTCCAAATAGTGTATTCTGGTCAGCATTTTCAAACGATTTTCGACAATCTAGACAGGTAGAGTCGAAGTGTTGGTGTGCGGCTGCAGGACGCTGGCGCGTTATACGATCGCTCGCCGCTGCTCAGCGAGTGATCGGGTTGCGCGCCAGGGCCGAGTAGCGGTCCGGCGAGCCGTGCAGTAGAGTGCCGTGTACTAGCCTGGCGGCAGATCACGACACTGCGTCCAGATCTGGGTTACGCGATCGCTCGCCGCGCAGCAGCGCCCGCTCACTGCGTGGGCGTATGTGTCAGCACTCAGCCGGCGCACGCCTCAGCTGGGTATTCCCACAGCTGTACTCCAAACGTCGCTCCACGGCTCCACTGGCTGCTGGTGTGCACTACCTGACCACAAGTAACCGGACACCCGTGTGTAATGCGGTATTGGCCAAGAGATGTCACAAGATGCGGATCAGCCAGTGTAAAAGGAGGCGGGGAGTATTGTATTGTCAGTAGCGAGTCCTCATGCAATTCCTCAAAGACAGCAACATAATCATCCCTGAACCCAAAGACAGAGGCTGAAGTAATGAATTAAAATTTGTGCTAGGTAGATGTGCTGCCCACTACAGCAATGGCACTGTGTCTTTGGCTGATGCTGTGGCTAACACAGCTGAACGGGGTACCCTAGTCAGTGACTTCCCTAATACAAACTTCAATTCACACCTCAGCCAATCTTGATTATGTTCTTTTTAAATCGTCTGTATTGCTGAGACACTCCAGTACTGGAATAGCACCCCCACTTTGTACGTAATGGGAAATTCTGCCTGTACCTCAACTGTAGGTGATCTCTTGATCTGATGCAACTTCACCTTCGATAAGAATAGAAGCTGAAATAAATTAAAATTTGTGCGAACTCCGGGACTGTAGCTGTGTTAGCCACAAGCCAAGGTGTGTAGAAGATAGCACATTTACCTAGTAAGCAGGAGCTCTGGGTTCAACTCCCAGATTGGCCAAAATTTTAATCCATTTCTTCAGCTTCTATCCTCACGGAAGGTAAAGTTGAAACTCAATATGGCTCCAGGAAAATGCAGTTGCATCAGGTCACTAGATCACATATGCCTGAGGTACAGGCATGATTCCCCCATTACCTAAGATCTGGGTGCTATTCCAATACCAGACAGCCTCGGCTATAATGATTTAAGAAGAGAAAAATCAAAATGGGCCGAGGTGTGAACTGAATTTTTTGTTAGAAGGCCGGCCGTTGTGGCCGAGCGGTTCTAGGCGCTTCAGTCTGGAACCGCGTGACCGCTACGGTCGCACGTTCGAATCCTGCTATGGGCATGGATGTGTGTGATGTCCTTAGGTTAGTTAGGTTTAAGCAGTTCTAAGTTCTAGGGGACTGATGACCTCAGCTGTTAAGTCCCATAATGCTCAGAGCCATTTGAACCATTTTGTTAGGAAAGGATTTAGACTAGTGTATTCCGCGCAGCTGTGTTAGCCATGATGCCAGGGTGAAGCACTGTATATCGCCTCTGTCTAGTAACCTGGACAGCAGGTTCATCTCCAAGCTTTGGCACAAATTTTAATTCATTAGTTCAGCTTCTATCCTTATCAAAGTTAAAACTGAGACTCAGTATGTCTCCAAGAATATGTAATTACACCCCTGAGCTGTTTCGCTTTCGTCCAGAACATAGCATTGTCCATCAATCCCTGCATCTGATGGAACATATATGCGCGGGATAGGAAACACGGTACAGGAGCTGTCTTTCTAGACATCGAGTAAGCGTTCGACAAAGTCTGGCATAATGGCTTACATTAAAGATTATCACAGACATTCGATGACACGTGACAAGCACGACTGACCCGTTCCTGGCGGAAAGGCAGTACTCTGTTAGGCGCAGCAAAGATGTCATTACGATCGAGAATGATGTGACTGGGATCCCGCAGGGATCAGTTCTGGGCCCTGTGCTTTACACGCTCCATACCCCTGATAGGCCAAAATTGGCTGGTCATGAAACTACCCTCTATGCAGACGACATGTTGAAACTATCTCATAGGCTGATGACACATCGGGGTATAAAAGCAGCAGGAAACTTCATAGCCCAAAAAGCACAGCAACATTTCGACGCTATCACCCAGATGTGCAACATCTGAAGTGTTGAGCTAAATAAAGAAAAGAGCGCCACAATCATATTTACAAAATAATTTACTCCCCCAGAAAGTAAAATCTCTGTTTTTGACAAACTGTTAGAATGGAACGCTCCGGCAATGTATCTGGGTTTACAGTTCAATAGGCGCCTGACGCTCACTAAGCAAATCAACAGGACGAGAAGCAACGGTTGTGCTGCTCTCTGCCAACTGTAGAAGCTCCTAAGGGTACGGGAAGGGGGGGGGGGCGGGAGAGGGTTATCGACAGACACCACCTGAAGACTATTATACAAGAGCGTCAACTGGCCAACGGTTCCGAGCGGATCGGACATATGGCCCAGGGCTGCAAGTACACGTCTGCAGGAACTGCAGTGTCTCCGGAGCAAAATCCTTCACATCATCGCACACACCGACTGATACACGAGCCGGCCGAAGTGGCCGTGCGGTTAAAGGCGCTGCAGTCTGGAACCGCAAGACCGCTACGGTCGCAGGTTCGAATCCTGCCTCGGGCATGGATGTTTGTGATGTCCTTAGGTTAGTTAGGTTTAACTAGTTCTAAGTTCTAGGGGACTAATAACCTCAGCAGTTGAGTCCCATAGTGCTCAGAGCCATTTGAACCATTTTTGAACTGATACACGCCACAAACACATATCAGGGATTCATTACGCGAACCAGCCACCTTCAAGCCGCGTGGAGTGGCCGCGCGGTTACAGGCGCCATGTCACTGATTGCGCTGCCCCTCCCACCGGTTCGAGTCCTCCCTCGGGCATGGGTGTGTGTGTGGTTTTTAGTATAAGTTAGTTTAAGTAGTGTATTAGTCAAGGGACAGATGACCTCAGCAGTTTGGTCCCTTAGGAATTCACACACACACATCCACTTTCATATACATAAAGTAGTCTGAAAACCTGTATGAGAAATCTTCCTTTCGCTCCACCTTCTCATTCATCAGTTAGGTATACGTTACCCTGACGCTTTAGATAAGAAAAACATATGCACGCTCAACAGACAGCTTAGCTTATAACTGATTATAGACTTCAATCCATAGATGCAAACACTCACTCAGATTCATAACACACCGCCATTTTAATAAATCATTAAAGGCATGCCGGAAGTTGAAATGGTTCAAATGGTTCTGAGCACTATGAGACTTAACATCTGAGGTCATCAGCCTCCTAGAATTATAACTGCTCAAACCTAACTAACCTAAGGACAGCATATACATCCACGCCCGAGGCAGGATTCGAACCTGCGACCGTAGCAGCAGCGCGGTTCCGGACTGAACTGTCTAGAACCACTCGTCCACAACGCCCGGCTCATGCTTGAAGTCAAACAGGAATAGCCACGGGATGCTTCAATGTGGGAAAACAGACACTGAGACATTGTGTTGTCAGTAAAGAAACAGTAACTATTTTTCACGTTTCCAATTCAGCAGCTTTAGAAGGGTTGAAATGTCCCAAAGGGGATTATAACAACATACTGATAAGAGGACCGCGCGAGGTAGCCGCAGGGTGGTAGCCGCTCGGTCTAGGGGGGCCTTGCCGCGGTTCGCGCGACTTCCCACGTTGGAGCTTCGAGTGCTCCCTCGGGCATGGGTGTGTGTGTTGTCCATAGCGTGAATTAGTTTTAGATTAAGTTGTGTAAGCCTAGGGACCGATGACCTCAGCAATTTGGTCCCATAGGAACTTACCACTGATAAGAGGACTCTTACTATAAGAATTTCTTTGTAAATTTGACTCGTTTCTGTGATCACTTCACTTTTTTGTCTAGCATTGTAGTAAATTAACGTGTCGTGTGCCTTTGTTGCCTAAGGATCGGAAGAGCTTTACTTTATTTTATGTCTGCGAACTGCTGCTGATTTGCCTTAAAGAATGACATTTTACGAATATAACCCCGGGGAACATGCTCTCGCGGTAACCACAATCATCGTGTCTAGTCGCGAGTGACAAGCTCTAGAAGGGGGAATTGTCCAAACACGACTCTTCTCGTAGAATTCGGTTTTGCTTGCTGCGGAAATACATGCATTTTAGAAGTCACTTGTAGCGTTCAAAGAATCAGTCGGCACAGAAATTGTGCAATGGGACTGTAGGAGATTGTGACATGCGGTTTTTTTAGATAATGGCCATATTGAGATCACTGACAGTGAAAGTAAGTAGACTTGAAATTAGTGGAATATAAATCTGACTATGTATTCCTTCTTTTATGAGTGGTTTCGAAATTAAAGCACTGGAGCAGTATGTTGTTTTGATACAAAATGTATTAAACTTTAGGCCATTTCTTTTTTTGTGCCAATACGGAGCACAATTTCTTCATCTGACTGTATTTTATTGTTTTAGACAAGAAGAGAGATTCACAATGAATATAATTTATGGAAAGCGTGTTAACGCGATGCATTCCTTCGCTGCCCTCGTATTGCACGAATGTCCAAAACGACGAAATTCCTGATTCTAACATGAAGGTAGTACACTACTTATTGCATAGTGATCAAAGTTAGCTGTTAGAAAATGGTTTGGTAAGAATGCTATCCTTACAAGTTGTTTTACAGTCTATCTTACAGACAGTAATTAATAGCTTTCCATCGGACATAAACATTAAAAACAAAATAATAATATATCGCGCCCTAATTATGACTTTGAGACGAATGGAACATTGGCAGGTCGACTTGGGTACATTGGTATACATCAGAGCCGTCAATCTGTTTGTAGGTGGCATCTGTCATAATGTGATGTACTGCATCCTCCAGGAGATGTGGGACGCAGCCTACACAGAAGGGCGCAGAGCTGCCTAGAACTAAGGCCCAACGATGGTAAGTTTAGACTCCAGAGAGGGCGCACACGACACTGACTATGTTATGCGTCCACCTAGCACTACACAAATAATTCCCAAGTATACATGCATCCGCTAAAAGGGAGTGTAAGCAGACTGCTGCATTCAGCAGAGCCAATACGTAAAGACAATCGTCAGACAGTACCAGGTCACTGTTTCAGCGAGTGTCGCTGTACTCATCTCCTGTCGCCAGTTTGGGCGTAATACAAGTGCTTAGTTACCGTTTACTGTATCTAGGACTATACTAGCATTGAAGACATGTGTAAATGAACACTGAACTATACCTTCGTGCACAAACTTCATACCCCAGTTCAGTACTGCAGAACTTCTACATGTGAGTGGCATCACGTTACACGGTAAAACTTTTTCCTTTAATAATAGGCATACACATATTTAACATGCAAAAAATTCATTATTACGAATTAATTTTATAAAATGCAGAATGTCACAAATACATATCCATCTGCTAAGTTCAACTGATGTTTTTATGGTCCCCACGAACTCCTTCGAATGGCTAGGAAATGATCGCTTTGGTCTCGTGTGTATATTATACTGAAGAACTTGTCGTTCCGCAACTGTCACAGATAGGCGACGTTGTTGCTCCCCATTCGTGCACTAAGTCATCACAGCTTCCTCCATTTGTCCTTTTTCCGTTGAGCGCATACCATATCTTCAAAACCTGGTGACCTGGACAAGATGCAGGGCATCTTAAGCTGTTCTGAGGTGGCGTTGTTCTGCCATTTTTCTGCCCATATGTCTGTTACTGTTACTCCGTTGTCCACCAAAAGTTATGCGCCCTGTACATATAGACGATAGGAGGGAAGTCTGTTTTTATTGAGTGCAGGAGTGCCCTCATGTACAGGGAAATAAGGATCACGAGCTGTTTTTATGAACTTCCACATGAGAACAGGCAGCCAGAAAGATGAAGAGTTCCTGATGGTTCCTCTGATCTACATCTACATTTATACTCCGCAAACCACCCAACGGTGTGTGGCGGAGGGCACTTTACGTGCCACTGTCAGCACCTCCCATTCCTGCTCCAGTCGCGTATGGTTCGCGGGAAGAACGACTGCCGGAAAGCCTCCGTGCGCGCTCGAATCTCTCTAATTTTACATTCGTGATATCCTCGGGAGGTATAAGTAGGGAGAAACAATATATTCGATACCTCATCCAGAAACGCACCCTCTCGAAACCTGGACAGCAAGCTACACCGCGGTGCAGAGCGCCTCTCTTGCAAAGTCTGCCACTTGAGATTGAAAAACATCTCCGTAACGCTATCACGGTTACCAAATAACCCTATGACGAAACGCGCCGCTCTTCTTTGGATCTTCTCTATCTCCTCTGTCAACCCGATCTGGTACGGATCCCACTCTGATGAGCAATACTCAAGTATAGGTCGAACGAGTGTTTTGTAAGCCACCTCCCTTTGTTGATGGACTACATTTTCTAAGGACTCTCCCAATGAATTTCAACCTGGTAGCCGCCTTACAAACAATTCCGGAAGTCAAGGAAAATGGCATCTACCTGGGAGCCTGTATCTAATATTTTCTGGGTCTCATGAACAAATAGAGCAAGTTGGGTCTCACACGATCCCTGTTTCCGGAATCCATGTTGATTCCTACAGGGTAGATTCTGGGTTTCCAGAAACGACATGATACGCGAGCAAAAAACATGTTCTAAAATTCTACAACACATCGACGTCAGAGATAGAGGTCTATAGTTTTGCGCATCTGCTCGTCGACCCTTCTTGAAGACTGGGACTACCTGTGCTCTTTTCCAATCATTTGGAATCTTCCGTTCCTCTAGAGACTTGCGGTACACGGCTGTTAGAAGGGGGGCAAGTTCTTTCGCGTACTCTGTGTAGAATCGAATTGGTATCCCGTCAGTGGACTTTCCTCTGTTGAGTGATTCCAGTTGCTTTTCCATTCCTTGGACACTTATTCCGATGTCAGCCATTTTTTCGTTTGTGCGAGGATTTAGAGAAGGAACTGCAGTGCGGTCTTCCTCTGTGAAACAGCTTTGGAGAAAGGTGTTTAGTATTTCAGCTTTACGCCTAGGCTGGTCAAGCTGAGTGTCGACGAGTCTGGTGTATGGGCTGTTGATCCAGACTGCAGAGCAATATTCTGCTACTGGGTACGCCAGTCGAGGAGCAGAATTTCTTAGTGTTGGAGCTGATAGACCTCAAGTTGTTCCACAAAGTTCCTGCAAGATGATGTTTCTTCCCATCATACAGCGGTAGTTTTCAGTAAGTACTCTTAAAGCCGATTATTCTGTTAAGAGGTACTCTTACATAACGCGGACTTGTGTTATGCTCAGCTGTTTCCCTTCAAGTTATTAATTTTGTTGTTAATGTGGAAACTGGCGACTTCTGTTTCGGCAGCACTTGGGTGTAACCTCCAGTTACGACAGTATTTGCAACACTTTGAAGGTCTTCAGTCGAGACAGTCTGAGGAACGCCCAGGTTTTTGTGGTTCACAGCAATAGCACAATCGTCAGCAAATCCAAATTTTCTGGGTTGCCTTTTTTTCTTTTTTCCTTTTTTTACTTATTTATTTATTTTTTAGTCACCGGTATTCTGATTCGTTTGATACTCTCCGCGACGAATAGAGCTTGCAGGCTACGTCGCCAATTATTTGCTGGATATATTCCAATCTCTGTTTTCCTCCACAATTTTTACCCTCTACAGTCCCCTCCAGTACCATGCAAGTTATTCCGTCATGTCTTTACAGATATCTTACCATCCTATCTTAAGGACCATGGATTATTTTTTTTGGTCAGGTTTATTTTGTGCAACTTGTCGTCATACGTCTCGACCAGTCCTTCAGAAGAAGCTGAAGTACCTTCCATGTTGTGTAACAGGAAAGTGTCCGCGTACTAGAAGAATCCTACAAAATTCTATCTAGGAGCGTTCTTGCATCCGTCTGGCCAACTCAAATGCTTTACCTACTGAATTAAATTATCTATTAAAAACTTTCGCTGCTCTTGCGAAACTCTCTGCTTTGCCGTGTTTGGCCGAGCGGTTCTAAGCGCTACAGTCTGGAACCGCGCGACCGCTACGGTCGCAGGTTCGAATCCTGCCTCGGGCATCGATGTGTGTGATGTCCTTAGGTTAGTTGGGTTTAAGTAGTTCTAAGTTCTAGGGGACTGATGACCTCTGAAGTTAAGTCCCATAGTGCTCTGAGCCATTTATTTTTTTGCCGTGTTAGAACAAACATTCTTTCCAAAAATATAACTTTCTAAAATCATTCGGTTCTTGAGTTCGAGTTTCGAAAAGTATATCCTATCTATACTTGCATGGTTTTGGCGAATACGAGATGGAATTAAACAACGAACAGAACGTTCTTCTGGAAGGCGGCTCTACTTTACTGAACATGGTAGGTGAGGTAACACCTAGCCATCCAGCCTCTCGTATACACAGTACCTTGTTATCTTATTTATCACCAGATTCCTACACACACACACACACAAACACACACACACACACCTACGCTCGCGCCCGCGTACACACGTATGTGCCGTAATTCAGCTGTTTGTTTGTACTTTCTTTTACTACGCTATTGCAGTAGCCGTGACAAAAGATATCAGGTAAATAACTCGGCCTAACAACCGTTGCTGCTAGAACATATTCCCGTACCGAGTGAAGAACGTAAAGATTTTTACTACCAGCATTGTTCTCGGGAGAATGGCCGCAACAGCAGTGGTCGAAATTCTACGTTTCAACACAAGAGAAAAAAGAGGTTACCTAATGACTACAGTCACAGTTTAGAAGATGTGTCTTAGCAAGGTTTTAATATACATTTGATGACAGAATAAGCAACAAAGAAAACGTTGTTTCCCTCTAGTTCTTTTCCTTACTAACAACTTTAAAACCTAGTAAAGCTTAGTTACTCTGTGACCTCTTCCGCGGAGAGACAACGCTGTATCTCGTGTAACTTAGAAATACAATTCGAAAAGTAATTAGGAACCTCAAGCACAACATTTTAGTCGACTCAGTGTTGATTTCTGACGCCGCTGGCAATGAAAACTAAGGCAGTTAGACATTTAATGCAGAAGACTGAGAATACGTAATATCAAAGAAATTTAATTCTTCCGAAAGTCGTTCGGAATGAATGATGCATGGCTTTTAGAACGCCCTGGTCACTGAATTTGTGCGAACTTGATGTTTGGAGCATCACAGCTAACGATAAAGTTACAATCACAAAATAATGATGATGGAATAAAAAGATGTACTTGTTTACTTTCGTCCATGTGTTTGCAGCATGTAAATCGACTTGACCGCAGAAATCCAACACTCTGTTCCAGGAATAGTTTGTACGAGTATATGAAATAATACTGCACAGAGAGTACTAGCCAAAACATTATACCACCACCCGCCGCTAAATGAAATGACGTTAGTTTTGCGTGGATGTGGGAAAGTACAGAGGAGCTGACAAAATGGACACCACAAACATAGCAGATTTCCATGCCTAATATTGTGTAAGAAAACAGTTCAAGATGTCTCGGAATGGCTAAATACAGATTCTGTATGGTTTTAAAGCCAATTTCTGGTAACAATAATGGTGGTGACAGCAACCATGGATCCTTCGCTCCAAAGTCGACGTCAAAGGCCCAACAAAACTGAAATTTGCTGACTGCGATGGCCAGGGGAGATGGGACAGTTAATTCGCGTGCTCACAAAACTGGTCTTTGACGATGCGAACTATGTGAAAAGGGGTCCCTATCGTATTGAAACACAGTAATCATACAATAACAAACATTGTAACATGGACTGGATCCGACGAGCCAAAATGGTCACATAATCTTAGGCAGTAATGCGACCTTGCAGAGTAACCAAGGGGCCTGTGGAATACCACGATATGATTGCCCAAAACATAGCCGAACCCCCGCCACGTTTAACTTTGCGTAAACTTGGTCATAAGTTGAAAACAGTGTCAAACGAGACTCATGCGACCAAATGGCATTCTTCCATTTCTGCACAGTCCACGTTTTGTAGCTTCGGTACCACGTTCTCCTGTTATGGGGATTTGCATCGCTGAAGTGTGGTTTTGTAATTACAGCTCGTGGAACTCTCTTGGTGTAGTTTCGGTGCTGACAGGGTTCGCGAGTGCAACGTTGAGTTCTACAGTGACTTTTGCAGCTGTCACTCACCTCCCTTCAGTTACAGTCTGCCACGATCGCTCCACACACACTTCCTTCCACGTTGTGACTTAGCGGACGATGATTTTCAGCTTTCCCTATATGTGATATAAATCTTCGATACGGCGCCTCTTGGAAGACCAAACACTTGGTTACCTTCGTTACAGAAGCACCTACTATATGTGCACAAACAACCTGCCCTCATTCGAATTCACTTAGTTCCGACAAAAGCACTCACAGCCATACAGAACAGTATTCTGACCCCGACTGACACTTTCAACGTGTTGAGGATACTGTACAGGTGCCGTTCGAGGTGAAATACAGGGTGTTTATAAATGAATATCGGGGTTTTAACGCTTTATAATATTTATTATATTAAACTTATAGTTATAAATGATATGTCAAATGAAAGAGGAACTCAAACAGTTTTACCAAGAACCTTATAAATGTTCAACGTGTGCACCATTTGTCACATGGCACACATCAAGTCTATAGCCGAGTCCTTCCCAAACGTTGATAAGTGTCTTCAGTGATTGTAGCAACAGCTGCTTCAATCTGATTTCTTAATTCAGGGTGGTCTGCTGGTAGCAGAGTCACGTACACGCGATCCTTGATGAAGCCTCAAAGGAAAAAATCGCATGGCGTTAGGGTCAGGTGAACATGGAGGCCATGCAAAGCAAGCCCTGTCATTGGGCCCCTTGCGGCCTATCCAGTGCTTGGGTACAGTGAAGTTCAACCAATCGCATACTTCTCTATGCCAGTGAGGTGGCGCACCATCTTGCTGGAAAATTAAGTTCTCTGACTCATCTTCTTCCAAATGAGGAAAGAGCCATTGCTCTAGTGTATCAAGGTAAGAAGTGCCAGTTACAGTAGGTTCACCAAAAAAGAAAGGCCCATAAACTTTCCGCCAGGATACGGCACAGAAAAGTCACTTTAGGGGAATCTCGTTGCATTTGTACCAGTTTGTGAAGATTTTCTGAGCCTGAGATGCACACATTGTAAGTGTGAACATGTCCACTAAGGTGAAAGGTCGATTCATCACTGAAGACAACATGATCCAGAAAATCTTCATCATCATAAAACAACATTTCGATTGTGAAGTTGGCACGTAATCCGTGGTCTGTCGGCTTTAGAGCCTATAATAACTGTAAACGGTAAGGACGTAGTTGTACGCATTTTCTTAAAAGTTCGACACGGGAACTTGTAATTCACGACTAGCCTTCCGGACTGATTTCTTTGGGCTATGCGTGAACGACGCTTGGTCGTCCTGTGCTCTTCCCTTTACAAAGGTAGCCGGTATCTTCAAACTGATGATGCCATCTACGAATGTTACTATCACTTGGAGGATCACAACCGAACTTCAGCCAGAACACACGTCGCACAGTAACTACAGATTAGGTCTTTGCAAACTGCAAAACACAAAACGCTTTCTGTTCACTAGTCGCCATCTTCGGTACTACCGCTGTCTAGCGGATAGCAGCAGAAACATTGCGCGTTGCGCATGCGCAGTGGTGCCAAACTCGACTCTTTGAGTTCCTCTTTCATTTGACATTTATAACTGTAAGCTTAATGTAATAAATATTATAAAGCGTTAAAACCACGATATTCATTTATAAACACCCTGTACAACAGCGCAAATTGCAGGCTTGGCTAGCAGCTGTACTTATATTCAAGAATACACTTCTCGTGGTGTTTCTGTATGTGAAAGTCCTGTATATAAGGGGAGCAGAGGCGATTGGGGAATCACTCTAGCGACGACACGGGCAGCGGATTAGGAAATCGACTGGCAAAACATCTTTCACAAAGCGCACATCGTTATCTCTGTGAATGAGCCTACTAGAAACGGCGAAGCTGGTTGAATGTTAGCGAGCTACTGAGATGAACATCTGTGAAAAGTGGCTGAAGGGCGAGAAACGGTGAGAAGGCGACAGGGTGTTGGATATCTACGCCTCGTCACGGTATATCGCGGTCAGAAACTTGCCCGCTCTGTGAAGCAAGATAGGCAGCGATCTGTATCAGATCTGACGACAGCGTACAAGTACTGTGCTGGCACAAGAGTATCGCAGCACAACGTTTAGAGCACATTTTATGGCAGGAGCTCCACGGCACACAATCCCTACACGTTCCCTTGCTAACGGTATCGAAAAGTACGATTGCAGAGGAACGTGATCATGGAAACTGGGCAGTGGATCAGTGGATACGTGCCGCATGGTCGGATGAATCAAGTTTGTTGTTACATCAGGTCGACAGTTGTGTGTGGATACACTGTCATCTAGGCAAAAAACCGGTAGAAACGTGAACCGCAGCGTGGACATAGGCCGGCTTACACGTTATTATGTATGGTGGACACTGGCGTGGGCTTCTGGGGGGATCAGTTGTAACAATCAAAGACGTCATGAAAGCTGTGGCTACGTGAACATTATTGCAGTCATGTTGATTTCCTTTATGCTTGATGCCTTTACCGATGCCAATGGCATCTTCTAGCAGGATAACTGCTCGAGTCACAAGGCCACAATCGTGCTGCAGTGGTTGCTGGAGCGTGACAGAGAACTCGCGTTGATGTCTTGGACATTACATTCACCTGCGTCGTATCTAAAACTAGGTACTCTGCATTCAAGAGTAGATCAAAGTTTTATCTTCCATCACCGACCCAGATTCCCTCTGTGTGCTTTCTCACCCATTTCTACTTCTGTGTTATTCATCCCCTCTCATACTCTTACCCAATTACTTCTCTCTCTTCCTCTAAGCAGTACACTTTTTCTCCTATTGATTCGGTCTGTACAGGTGTCCTATTTTACTTTTAGATGCGACTACACACATTCGACAGGAACGTACTGGAGAAATGGCTTACTATTAATTAGACTGGAATTTCTTAAATTCCACATATTCATTACTATACGTATTATTATTAGTATTATTATATTCTGTTCTGTACCATACAAATTGCAGTGTTTACTACCTGAAAAAGTTTTGTTAGATGAGGGAGGACCAGAAGGTTTTTATCTTGGCAGGTGAAATAAATGCACAAATAAATAAATCCATAAATTACCATCGGCATTTATGTCATCAGAAGGTAAACCGTTGGGCCCACACTTTGCACCTACAAATCGACATGTTGCCACTTACAGACTATGGAAACGTCGTCATGTTCCACTATCACTTCTGATTGCTCAGGTTTCTCTCATTCGCTACACCCTGACCTATGCAGGCTTGCTAAATACAAAAAGATATATTTATAACTAGTTTTTTAGCTGATGAGTTGGTTAAGCAGTTAAACAGTGGTACCTGATGAGCAATATTAGAGCACTCATTTCTTCCGATTTTAGTCAAAAGCACTTATTTGCTTCATTATAAGGATTATTCAAAAGAAAAGGTACGAAATATTCGTGTTGAGACATCCATGAACGCGAATCATGCATCGTTACCTCCTCATAAAAAATTCTCAAAACTGTGCCCTCAGCAGACAAGGTGATGCCCACCATCTTTTACACCGCCGATGCCTGATATCGAATTCTTCGAACACGGAAAAACAATTAACAGTGGCGTGTACTGTGAGACACACGGTGGGTAAGGCAAGGCCGTCAAGAGCAAACGGTCTGGGCTGCTCACGGATAACGATAACGCGCGTCCACTAGTCTCCAAGGTCACAGAAAGTATAACACAGAAACTATAACGGCCAACCGAGTTCAAGTGGGATCAGCCCGAGCATCCGCCCTGCAGTCCTATGCCCTAAAAAAAGAAAAAAAGCATCTCAAAGGGAAGGGAAGAGTTCAACTCGCACACAACGAACTGAAGGTCACAGTGGAGGACTTGCTAGTGTTATAGCCACAGGAATTCTGTGAACATACAATGCTTCGGCTCGTGAAACAGTGGGATAGTTATGCTCAGGCCTCTGGTAATTACTTTTAAATGAAGACCTCTCTCTTCAACACGCCTCATAAATGTAAATCTTCTGTGACTATGCCCTACCTTTACACCTCCATTCCCATGTTTAGTCCTGATCCTACATCAACATCGATATTCCGGAGTCCAACTTATGGCGCGTGGCAAATGGTAACTCATGCCGCTACGTGTTATTTCCTTTCCTGTTCCACTCGCAAATAGAGAAAGGGAAAAACTATTATCTATATACCTTATTACGAGCCCTAATTTCTCGTCTCTTGTCTTCATGTTCCTTGAGCGCAATGTGTGTTGCAGGCAACAGAATCGTTCTGCACTCAGAGTCAAATGTCCGTTCTCTAAATTTTCTCGATAGCGTTCCTCCAAAAGAACATCGCCTTCTCTCAAGGGATTCCCTTTAAAATCCCCGAAGCATCTCCGTAATACTAGCGTGTTGCTCGAACCTACCAATAATAAATGGTTCAAATGGCTCTGAGCGCTATGGGACTTATCTGCTGAGGTCATCAGTCCCCTAGAACTTAGAAATACTTAAACCTAACTAACCTAAGGACATCACACACATCCATGCCCGAGGTAGGGTTCGAACCCGAGACAGTAGCGATCGCGCGGTTCCAGGCTGTAGCGCCTAGAACCGCTCAGCCACCAGGGGCCGGCTTACCAATAACAGATCTGGCAGCCCACCTCTGAATTCTTTTAATCCGATCTGGTACAATTCCCAGACAATCGATCAGTAGTCAAGAATAGATCGCATAAACGTCCTATATGGTGTCTCCTTTGCAGATCAACCACGCTTTCAAAAAATTTTGCCGATAAACCGAAGTCGCCCATTCGCCTTTCCTATCAAAATCCTCCTACGCTCGTTCCATTTCATATCGCTTTGCAACGTTACGCTCAGATATTCAAACGACGTGACTGTGTGAAGCAGGACATCTACTAAGGCTGTAACCGAACATTACAGGTTTGTTTTTCCCACTCACCGCACTGAATTACATTTTTCTACATTTAGAGCCAGCTGCCATTCATCACACCAACTAGATATTTTGGCTTTCGTCTTGTATGCTCCTACAGTAACTCAACTTCGAGAGCTAACCGTACACCACAGCATCATCAGCACATAACGGAAGACTGCTGCCAACCCTGTCCGCCAAATTATTAATGTATACAGAGAATAGCAGCGGACCTACCACACTTCCCTGTGGCACTCATGACGATACCCTTGTCTCTCATGAACGCCCGCTGTCGACGACAATATACTGGATTCTTTAACTCAGAAAGTCTTCGAGCCACTTAGTTAGATAAAACAGAGTAGGGGTCTGATTAAAAAATGTAATACAAATAAATAATAATAATAATGATTATAAAACATCCAACATTCCACACAACACCTTCACTTTATGTTTTTTTCCTTCCTTTTCTTTGTTTTTTTCCTTCCTTTTTCTTTCTAGAAATACTTATCCCCAAGCTATGAATAGCACAACACTAACACCTCTTCCACTTTCTGAGCTCAACATCTCACTCATTATGAAGGGAAGCTGACTCAGCTTTTCAGGAAAGCAAATGGGAAGTTGCGGTGCAGAAAATGGCCCAGAGATCACCAGTGTGTGTGTGTGTGTGTGTGTGTGTGCAGTGAGTGTAGTGAGTGAAGTGTTATGAAACAATGTGCGTATAGTGTTATAGTGTGTGCAGTGACTGATAGCGAGATATGAGTAAACAGTGTGGCATTACATTATTTAATAAGTTATCTGTAAAAAAAGTATTGTATGCCAGGAGTAAATCTAATGAGTGTCTCTAACTAGAAGTCTGTAAGTACATGTGTATACGAATTAGCTTATTTTAAATTGGTCTAAACTTGTAAATACTTTGACATGTCCTATATCCTTGTAAAAAGAGAGCTACGGATGAATAAAGCTAGTACTACTACTACTACATATCTCCGACCCTATTCCATATTTTCGTACCTTCTTTAACAGCCTGCAGTGGGCACCGCGTCAAACTCTGCTGGAAACCTATAAATATGGGATCTACCTGTTGCCTTTAAGCCATAGTTCACAGTATGTCATGTGAGAAAAGGGCAAGCTGAGTTTTGCATGAGCGATGCTTTCTAAAATCATACTGATTCGTGGACATAAGCTTCTCTGTCTCAAGGAAATTTATTATATGAGAACTCAGAATATGGTCAAGGATTGATCTGAAATTTTGTGGGTCCGTTCTCCTGCCCTTTGATTAACCAGTACCAACTCATTGTTTGTCTGACGCCTATAAAAGGGGCCGAGTATGATGCTTCAATGATTACAGGGAACAGAAACTCCTTCCATGGTTTCTACTTGTGATAGGAGCTATTGGGCCGCTCGAGTAAACCACCACAAAGGCCTCAAATGACCCTTCCATGGTTTCCACTTTTGATAGGAGCTATTGTGCCACTCGAGTAAACCACCACAAAGGCCTCAAACAACCCGTAAATACTGGAAAGACGCCAGCTGCCGGGTGATGAAGCGGCAGTTCAGCCGTAAATCGCCGCCTGTTGCGCGCAGCTACCCGCGCCTCTCTGCCTCCTTGCAGTTTTCGATCGATGCGGCTTTCACAGCCTCGATTTCCACTCTACTGAAGCGGAGAAGGTCAGCGCGCAGTCGATACTTTCGTGATCGGGTACAAAAAGCACCCGCTGGAGCAGACAGTCTAGCTCCCGTTTACAATTTTAACGTCCCCTCAGCTTCAACGATAGTCATGGACGTTAGTTAGGAAAGAATTTTGCAGTCTGACTCGAAATGGCATATAACATAGATCTTTCCAACTACCGTAGTGCCTGCTTTCGTTAGAGACGTATTTACCGTGTACAGGTCGAGGAGGTCATCGACTTTGTATACTCGTAAGGAATCACAATTTCACTTTCACTAGGTGTTGATCCGTCCTGATAGCCGCGCGCTAAACTAGCTGTACAGGTAAGAGTTTCTCACTCTCGGAGAGCTTTTGCGAGTAATACGTGTCTTGTAAACAGCAGCGTAAGGCAGCTTTCAGGCTGTGTCCGAGAGTGGGGAAGATGTCAGATAATCATGCTCTGCGATTTTACACCTCTTGTATAGACACCGTCCATCAGCTGCTCGCCGTAATTCTCAGACAAGAAAAAAATATTCCGACATTGTCGGAAGGGCTTTAGAGTACTTGGAGAGTACTGTGCGGTCATATTGGCTCCTAGACTTGTGCCTTATTTCACAGTATCACACTACCTTATCTTGGTAATATATTTTGCCCTACTGAGGCACACATTAAATAAAAGTACCCGAGAAACTGCGTGTTTTGAGGGGTAATACGTCGCCTTAGGGTGTCTCTGAGCGAAGAAATCAACTGCACGAACAGCACGAGCATTTGGCTAATTTAGAAAATTCTAAACTTAAACCATAAACCATGTTAGGCCGGAAATAACATATAAAAACATCAGACCCATTTTGTACGTCCCTGAAGGGGCACTATCCTCTGTGCCCTCACTGGCTCAGATGGATAGAGCGTCTGCCATGTAAGCAGGAGATCCCGGGTTCGAGTCCCGGTCGGGACGCACATTTTCAACATGTCCCCAATGACGGATATCAACACCTGCTTGCAGCTAGGTTGTCGATTTAATTATCATTTCAAAACAATACTTTCTGACGCCTGCTCTCACAAGATTCTCAAACACTTAAAGAATGTGTTCGGAAAGAACTATCAGGAAGTAATTACCAGTGAACTTTGGCCCCTAGTGTAAACAATTCTGTGAGTGGTATCAGAGTACCAAACTGTCTGAGAGCAAAAAAGTCTTACGTAAGTCCCAGCCCTCAGCAAGGCGCCTACAGGATTCTCGGAGTCATCCTCGCCCTGGACTGAATCCACCTGGGGGATTAATGTCGAGTGACCTTGTGTCGGCCAACCTGGATGTGGTTTTTAAGCAGTTTCCAACATTCAGCTAGGTGAGTACCGAGCTGGTATCCATGTCTTGCCTCAGTTACAAGATTCGGAAACACTCCTAAAATATTCTCACACGCTCACATGGGCTAATACTAAAGGCAGGCAGATGGGGCATACAAATTCCGTCCCTGGGAGGAACGAATGGCAACAAGAAGGGCATCCAGCCGCTCTCTACATCTAACATAGCCAAAGGAAACGGGATAGGGCTAAGAAATAGAAGATGTATTAGGTGATCATTTTTTATCTGGGGTATTTTGTCCAGAGTTAAAATAAAAATAGTTTCCACCACCTAGAGCTAAGGATTTCTGGGATATTTCTTTTGGTAAAGCCAGTGCCAGAAATGGAAAGTCATTTCCAAATATTGCCAATTTGACGTCCCTTTACCCTACTACCAGCTAGCCCAATATTCGTCGAAAAGTCACTTACTCTAGAGGTCACACAAGGTAAGGTAGACCCTGTGGACAGACACATTTTGTTGTTGAGAGCCTGGAAAGTCCATCCCTGTGTTCCAAAAGGGTGGCCCCCTCAGCTGACTGTTGCCTGATAATCTGTGCATTTTGAACATTGTCGTTGCTGTCTCGTAGCTGCATGTAGCAGTACCAGAGGCTTCGTAAACCGTAGGTGCAGGAAAAGTTCTTCATGATCAGGCATGTATGATTATACAGAGTGTCATTAAATTTATATCAGAAGAGGCAAATGAGGAATCGAAAATGTCACTGAAAACTGTGCCTGTGAGGGATCCAAGAACTGTTTGCTATTACAGCCACACGAGTGCATGTGTTTGCCATTGTCTCCTCCCAAAAATCTGGATCGATTTAAACTGAATTAGCCACAGAAACAGCAGGTCTCAAGAGTATCAGCACTATGGGGTTCATAACATCCTAGCTCTAATAGGAGTGGAGATACAGGTAACAATGAAGCTGTGTGTGACATGTAATTCCTGCAAACAATTTTATGTGGTTTTCAACTTTAAGTCGTTTGAGTAGCCTACTCTCAGTAATATATTTTATGATAGTGACTTTTGCCAGCGAATCATCACCAGTCATGTAAGGCTCTTTCGGCCTACTTATTGCAAAACATTACGTTTACGTTGAGAATCGACCATGTATCAAGCGTTGAGCTTCTACAGATCCTCCTCCTTTTCGCTATAATTCCCTAGAACTTCAGCTTCTCTTCAATAACATAATTGGAAAGCAACCTCGTGGAGATTATAACATTATGCACTAGATAATTTGTGTATTTACTCTAATAACCATTTTAGAAGGTACGGTAAACCAACTTCATCTCTCCTTCTGTGTGCCTTCATCCTTCAAGAGCGTTGTGCCTTTTCTTTCTGGGACCGGTTCCTTCCATGTGCTGACCTTTTCTTTCCTCAAATTCCTTGTAATGCTTCTCTAAAAAATGTTCTTTTATCTAATATTATAGTATTTTTTACATATTTGTCAATTTGAGTGAACCATGTTGGCATGAATTTGTGGCTGTTTAGTAAGTTGAACATCTGCTTAGGCAGACTGTTATTATCCATTTGGCATATCTGTCCATAAAGCTGTAGTCTCCTTTTCCTCACTATATCAATTAGCTTTTCCACCTTCTAATAGAGATCCCTGTTTGATCTTAATTTGTATTTCGCATTACTGTTACTCTTCTGGCGCAGTATATTCCTCACAATTTTTCTTTCAATTTTGACCAACATTTTACGGTCCCCAAATTTTGTTGGTTTGAGTGTTTCTACTACATATAGCGTTTTGGACCTTATCATTATTTTATAGTGTATTATTTTTGTGTTCCAGACAAACACTTTTTTATACATGTTTTATGTCATATGGAATGTCCTTCCCATTTTACGTACACTACTTTATATTGCTACTTTTTGCTTTGTACCCCTCGTTATATATTCTCCTAGATATAAAAATAATTGGTTTTAGATATTTTGATGCTATGAATTTTACGAGTTTTGGTGGCATCACTGATATTTGTCATGAACTGTGTGTTTTTAAATTATATTTCTAGTTCTATTTCAGCTGCTTGTTTCTTTAGTTCTATGGTTTTTTTCTTTGGCATTTCTCCATCATCTGCAAAAAGTGGACAGTCTAAGACAATTTATTTCATTTGGACTTGTTCTTACTTGAACACCACTAGAACTGATGGATTTCCTCTATTACCCCACCACCTTCTCCAAGGCACAGTTGAAAAGTAAAGGAGACAAAACATCTCCTTGTCTTACACCTGACTTTATTCAAATGTTTTTGACTGTTCCCCCATACGTTTTACGTTCGATATTGTGCTTAGTTAAAGTTCCTTCAGTTATTTCTGTCTTTTATATTATTACGCAGTCCAGATTACTTTGTAATGAAGATTAGTGGATATTTGTAGATTGTAATGTTATAAAATATCGAGAAAAAAATTCTGGTAACACCCTCAATAAAGACGGTGACTTACAGCGAGGCACAGCTTGGGACCCACCAATCGGAAGGTTGAAGCGTGCGTGGTTATCTTGCAACCGAGGTGTTACATTATGAGGCGCTGGACCGGTGACCAATGATGTCACAGATGATAGCGTCACTACGAGTATTCAGGATGAGAGAAACAGTTTCAAAAGCTTGTAAGGGTGGTTCAGTGTTAGATGCGCCGATAAGTAATAGTTAAGAAAAAATTCGATACGTTACGCCATTTCTGAGTTAATTAGCATTGAAGTTAGCCAATCACGTCGTTGCGCGGCCGAATTCAAGAGGCCCACCAGAAAAACATGTTCTTCGTTTGGTTTCCTAAAGCTGACCAAGAGAGTCACATAGAAACCAGACATGGCACAGTAGTACGGACCGAACCCGAGGCAAAAGCTGAGTAGTCTAGTGAACTATCATCTAGTTATGAGAGCAACTGACTCTAATTGTAACTGGCGAGCCTCTTGAATCTGCACGCAACGTCCTCATTGGTGAATTCCAATGCTAATTAACATGGAAACAGCGGAACGAATCGATTTTTTTCTTAATAATTATGTCTCAGCATAATCTGACCTGCAACGCCCTTGCAAGCTTTTCAGACTCTTCCTGACCACACAGTACAAGGGCTGCATCAACAATCGCACCTGTGGTATTTAACCACTCGACGCTGCTGGAAACTGACGACAGTTTTGTCAGTGAAACCGAGTAATGGCAAGATAATCTGGCCACAGGAAACGGGAAGGAAAGAGTGGAGAATTACCGAAAAAAGGTCAAGAGGTCCACGGAAGACAAAGATCGGAAGAAGGGTTTCCAGCTGGCCGTATCTGTTCCGCAGCGTTTGATGGCGAGCGCGTATTCCACTGAGGTGCAAGTGGTGTTGTAATCATTCACGAGGCCCTCGCTTTGTACGGCGGGCCAGGTCGTTTGAATGCGGGGCGGAGCGCAGGGAGGTAGCTCTGGCTCCCTCCCACACTGGGCAGCTTTCGCCTCACGTCCGCAGCCAGCAAACATCGGAATGCAGCCTGCCTACGCAGATACCGACGGAACTGAGCGCCAACAAGTAGCCAGTCAGTAGTATAGCTATCGTTAGCTCGAAGGCTGGTTTGAACACCTTAGTGCGTTACTAACGACATTCCTATAACAGGTGGTATGCCTTTGCCTTTCTCCGAACTGCCAGATACAACCACGGCGCAAATCACGTCACCCAGTTTTGCGGCGATAGTTAACTATTTTCCGGTCAGGTGCGTCTGTGACTTTTTATCAGGTCTACATTTTACGTGCCGAGATTTTTGATGGTGCGTTCATATTCAATTGGCGCCATCGGAAGGTGAAGGAAAATAACAAAAGCCTATACCACTCGAGTACCGCACTTGAGGAGGTTCGGAATTATAACAATATTGTAATGTTAGACTGATGAGAAAAATGTATGAGACAGGCGAAATACCCTCAGACTTCAAGAAGAATATAATAATTCCAATCCCAAAGAAAGCAGGTGTTGACAGATGTGAAAATTACCGAAATATCAGTTTAATAAGTCACGGCTGCAAAATAGTAACGCGATTTCTTTACAGACGAATGGAAAAAACTGGTGGATGCCGACCTCGGGGAAGATCAGTTTGGATTCCGTAGAAATACTGGAACACGTGAGGCAGTACTGACCCTACGAGTTATCTTATAAGCTAGATTAAGGAAAGGCAAACCTACGTTTCTAGCATTTGTAGACTTAGAGAAAGTTTTTGACAATCTAATTCCCTCAGCATCACTCGACTTAATTCGACTACATTCCATTATCCTCGTTTTGCTTTTGTTGATGCTCATCTTATATCCTCCTTTCAAGACACTATCCATTCCGTTCAACTGCTCTCCTAAGTCCTTTGCTGTCTCTGACAGAATTATAATGTCATCGGCCAACCTTAAAGTTTTTATTTCTTGTCCATGGATTTTAAAACCTACTCCGAATTTTTCTTTTGTTTCCTTCACTGCTTGCTCAATGTACAGATTGAATAACATCGGGGAGAGGCTACAACCCTGTCTCACTCCCTTCCCAACCACTGCTTCCCTTTCATGTCCCTCGACTCTTATAACTGCAATTTTCATATTCTGAAGGTGGCAGGGGTAAAATACAGGAAGCGAGAGGCTGTTTACAATTTGTACAGAAACCAGATTGCAGTTATAAGAGTCGAGGGACATGAAAGGGAAGCAGTGGTTTGGAAGGGAGTGAGACAGGGTTGTAGCCTCTCCCCGATGTTATTCAATCTGTACATTGAGCATGCAGTGAAGGAAACAAAAGAAAAATTCGGAGTAGGTTTTAAAATCTATAGAGAAGAAATAAAAACTTTAAGGTTGGCCGATGACATTATAATTCTGTCAGGGACAGCAAAGGACTTTGAAGAGCAGTTGAACGGAATGGATAGTGTCTTGAAAGGAGGGTATAAGATGAACATCAACAAAAGCAAAACGAGGATAATGGAATGTAGTCGAATTAAGTCGAGTGATGCTGAGGGAATTAGATTAGGAAATGAGACACTTAAAGTAGTAAAGGAGTTTTGCTATTTGGGGAGCAAAAAACTGATGATGGTCGAAGTAGAGAGGATATAAAATGTAGACTGGCAATGGCAAGGAAAGCGTTTCCGAAGAAGAGAAATTTGTTAACATCGAGTATAGATTTAAATGTCAGGAAGTCATTTCTGAAAAT
Organism: Schistocerca americana; assembly: GCF_021461395.2. Classification (NCBI taxonomy): domain Eukaryota; kingdom Metazoa; phylum Arthropoda; class Insecta; order Orthoptera; family Acrididae; genus Schistocerca; species Schistocerca americana. Next base: position 350,799,847 of record NC_060125.1, on the reverse strand, counting down.
ATTTGTATGGAGTGTAGCCATGTATGGAAGTGAAACATGGACGATAAATAGTTTGGACAAGAAGAGAATAGAAGCTTTCGAAATGTGGCGCTACAGATGGATGCTGAAGATTAGATGGGTAGATCACATAACTAATGAAGAGGTATTGAATAGAATTTGGGAGAAGAGTTTGTGGCATAACTGGACTAGAAGAAGATGTCCAACTGGCATGAAGTGGGCTACATGCTTGGATATGCAAATGATTATAATTTCAGTGTAACCGTACAAAGTACAGCGTGATTATCAACTTTCGCTTCTTGAGACGGCCCGCCGGCCGGTGTAGCCGAGCGTTTCTAGGCGCTTCAGCCTCAGATGTTAAGACCCATAGTGCTCAGAGCCATTTGAACGATTTTTTTTTTTGAGACGGTCCCGGCGACAAATGAGTGATCCTAGGACAATGAAACTTTCTGGAAGCATCTGTAAGGCCATGCGGAAATGATAGACCGAATAACCCACTGTAAGAAACACATTTTAATTTTCCCTTGAGAGGGTAAAATTTGTTAATTGCACACCACGTTTACGTTTCCAGTTACAGATGTTGCCTAGTGTGATGACCATTGGCATCCACGACAACCTGGAACCACAGTAGTGATTGCTCTTCCGCAGCGCGAAACAACGGTGGACCATGGTCTGTTCAGCTGCCGTGACGCACCTCGTGTGCTGCTTCAAGATCCCATATTGTAGCCAACATTCTCAGCCATGGCAACGGTAACTTCTTCACAAAGTTGTGGCGCATTTGGCCTTCGGTCTCTTCCAGGAGCTATTCCCAAACCGCCAGTTAAGTCTAATTTCCGAATCATTTTCCCCAACCTCGTTGCGGAAGAAGCTCCGTATTCCTCTAATGCGTCGATACTCGCGAAGAGCAGCAGAACTAATGCTGTTGTCTTTAGACAAGAGTGTTTCTAGTGAAGCTCAAATGGTTCAAATGGCTCTGAGCACTATGGGACTCAACTGCTGTGGTCATAAGTCCCCTAGAACTTAGAACTGCTTAAACCTAACTAACCTAAGGACATCACACACATCCATGCCCGAGGCAGGATTCGAACCTGCGACCATAGCGGTCGTGCGGTTCCAGACTGTAGCGCCTTTAACCGCTCGGCCACTTCGGCCGGCTCTGGTGAAGCCCCGCTCATCTTGTCCAGATCCATACTGACTGTCTGCAACCGTAATGCACACTGATGCTGAGAACATCACTCCTATAAAGTTGGGTACGGTAACCATGTGTACTGTGTATTAAACCGGGGACCTGGAAACGACGGAGAGGCTTCCTCCCGCTGCCCTCAGTGGTTCACACAACCCCACAACAGGCCACACTCCACATCCGCCTCACATCGGACCTAGGGTTGGGTTATTGTGCGATTCGGCCCTCAGGGGACCCCCCCCTCCCCCCTTCCACTGACGAGTGGTAGAGTAACTACGGTTCACGCGTACGTGGAGACACTGTTTGTGCAGCTATGGCCGACATAATGCAACCGAGGCGAAATAAGCAGAACCAGCCCGCATTCGCCGAGGTACATAGAAAACCGCCTTCAAAACCATCCACACGCCTTCCCGCTCGGGAAGCAGCACTTTAGACCGCGCGGCTAGCAGGGCGGGCGACAATAGGAATATGTTAAAAAAGTTTTCCGTATACACCGGCTCAAGTAGCGTAAGTTTAATTGTAGCTACCCTGTATGCAAGAGTAAGCCATCTGCGTTCTGCATATAAAGAAAAATTACACATCGGAGCGCCGGCCGGAGTGGCCGTGCGGTTCCAGGCGCTCCAGTCTGGAGCCGAGCGACCGCTACGGTCGCAGGTTCGAATCCTGCCTCGGGCATGGATGTGTGTGATGTCCTTAGGTTAGTTAGGTTTAAGTAGTTCTAAGTTCTAGGCGACTGATGACCTCAGCAGTTAAGTCGCATAGTGCTCAGAGCCATTTGAACCATTTTTTACACATCGGAGTTATCATTCAGAAATCATTTGAGTGTTGGAAGTTCGTGATAAGATGGTGTTATACCACCTTTAAGAAGGAGAAACATCTACGTCGGCAATGGGCAGCGGCAGAATCGTAAGCTACTGAGACTGCGATTTTATCATTTCACAATATCATTACTCTCGTAGATAGGGATCCCATGACTATCACGTGTGTATGGAATTGACTGTTTCAGAAACCCGTAATGAACGCCATGTGGGATCTTAATGCTCCCACACGACTAGCGCCCGAGAAGGGGTGCATTCGGCAGTGCAGGATCACAGTCATGTCACGTGTCTTGACCCAGGAAAAAGTTCGGAAATTTGTGGTAAGTTCTATGGGACCAAACTGCTGAGGTCATCGGTCCCTAGGCTGACACACTACTTAATCTAACTTACACTAATTACAACACACACACCCATGCCCAAGGGAGGACTCGAACCTCCGACGGGGGCAACCGTGCGAGCCGTGGCAAGACGCCCTAGACGATTATTATTTTGGTAAATTGGCTGGCATGACTCTAGAGCACTGAGTAGCTGGACGAAGATGGTGTTTGCTCCCTCTGCAGGTAAATGCGATATCTCGCAGCTCCGAGCAAGGTCGGCAATATGGTGGTGAGCCGAGCAGAGGAATGTGTACTGCAGAGTGCGAGCGACAATGGCTGTCAGCGGTGCAGGCAGCCCCGTTTCCTTTCGGGTCCGCTCTAAGACAAAAGAATGACACACCACCAAGGAATTATCTGAATGGGGCCGAAACCGGTAGATGTGATGTATTTGTACAGACAAAGAAATGATCCCAATTACAGAAAAAATCGGTTGATTTATTCAAGAGAAAGCAAGTATGCGTCGACCCACCTCTGGTCCTTAGGCAAAAAGTTGTTCTGTTGGACATTGATCGATAGCGTTGTTGGAGGTCCTTCTGAAGGATATCATGCCACATTCTGACCAACTGGCGCGTTAGGTCGTCAAAATCCAGAGTTGGGTGAATGTTCCTGTCCACAATACTTAAAACACTCTCTACTGGGGAGACATCTGACAGGAACTGACAGCCATGAAGGCAAGCAGTAGAAACACTAGACGTTTGCAGGCAGACATTATCTTGCTGAACTGTATGCACTGAAAGGCGAACGGGCCCTACTACGTATGAAATGAAATGGCACCCCAACTCATCATTTTTGGTTGTCGGGCCGTATGGTGGGCTACAGTCAGGCTGGTGTCTCACTGCTGTTTGGGGCGTATCTAGACACGTCTTAGCTGGTCATTGGGGCTCACGTTGATGCATGACTCACCACTGAAAACAATTTTGTTCTGGTTAGTGAGAACGAAGTCGTGTCTGGAGATTCCCCAGATAGCACTGGGACACCAACCTGACTGTCACCCGCCATATGGCCCACATGGCTCTAAGCACTATGGGACTTAACATCTGAGGTCATCAGTCCCCTAGACTTAGAATTATTTAAACCTAACTAACCTAAGAAGATCACACACATGCATGCCCGAGGCAGGATTCGAACCTGCGACCGTAACAGCAGCGCGGTTCTGGACTGAAGCGCCTAGAACCGCTTGGCCACAGCGGCCGGCTATGGCCCAACAACCAACAGTGATGGTCTGGTGTGTCATTTCATTTCATAGCAGAACCCATTTAGTTGTCACCCGCGGCACCGTTACAACACAGCATTACGTCGACAATGTCCTACGCCCCACTTTGTGGCCCTTAATGGCAAGCCATTCTGGACTTAACATTTTAGCAAGATAATTTCCGTTCCCACACGGCGAAAATTTTATACTGATAGTGCTCGTGCTTGTCAAACAGCACCTTGGCTAGCAGGCGCTTCAGATCTCCCCCCCCCCCCCCCCCCCCCCCCTCCGGTTTAGAAGGTTTGGAAAGTTATGGGCAGGGTCCTCCAATCAGGTCGTGATTTCGACGATCTAACGTGCCAACTGGACAAAATTTGGCACTATATCGCTCGTGAGGACATCTAACAACTTTGTCGATCAGTGCCAAGCCGAATAACTAATGTCGTAAGGACCAGGGATGGACCAACGCGTAACTGACTTGCTCTATTTGTGAAACTCCTTCTCTTGAATTAACCATCAATCTTTTTTTAAACTGAAATCATTTGTTTGTTCGTACGTTTACATAACATCTACGGATTTCCGTCCCATTCGGATAATTCTTTCGTGGTGCGTAGTTGCTTTTTTTTTTTTTTTTTTTTTTTTTTTTTTTTTTTTTTTTTTTTTTTTTTTTTTTTTTTTTTTTTTAAACCGTGCAGAGATGGCGTCTGGAATGTGAGGCTCGCTGGTGTAGTGTGGACTATTGAGACTGAGTATCCGCCATGACGGTTAGGCTACTTTACTGCGAGTCCCGCAAGTAGATTTGTTTAACACGTGCCTAGAGAGGTAGTACTTCCATCCGGTGCTGTAGACTGATGTTTTGATAATTTTGTCCTCGCTTAGCAGCAGTATTGTACTGTTTTAGTTCCACGAAAACTGATCTAACTTGTTTTCTCGTGTACCGGTCATGTTACATGTCGCAGGTTTCGTTATATATTTACTGGTGCAACCTACCACAATGTTATTATTTAAATCTATTTAAACTAATATTTAACATGGTGTTGTGTCCTGTGGCTAGTACTGAACTGTTTCAGGTGAACATTTTCGTGGTTAGTTACGACGTAAACTATTCATATGTTCAAAAATTCAGTGACCAAACTAGCAGGGATGATACAGGAGATAAAAACAAATATATTTCGTAAAGCAACCGTGTGTCGTCAATTCATATATTGCATGAGTACTGAGCACTCTTAGATAATACACAAGGGGAGCAGATAAAAGTCGTTGTGCATAGTGTTCTTACTCCAAATGTTAGTGTGATGTACTGAGTCAGTAAACAGCAGGTATCATCAACGCCTGCATGACAGCAACAGTGTCAATATGGAGCGCTATACAAGGGGAGAACCGCAAAAAATGCACTTTGTTTACGGTGTGGCTGCAGGAAACAGCCGAGGAGTCCAGCGAATGTACCACGAACGTTTCCCTGCTCGCTGATGTCCACATTGTCGCACGTTCATTGCAAGCCATGATCGACAGGGAAATACCGGCACATTGAGGGTAAGCAGGTCTAATGCCGGCAGACCACGGACGGTGCGTAAGCTAACGTTGAGGAAGAAATGCTGTTACACATTGAGAGCAATCCAGAGACAAGTACACGAACAATTGCTGCTGCGCTCGGTATTCGCCATAGTCTAGTATGGGATGTGTTTGCGTGGACAGCTGCTTCGTCCTTATCGTCCTATGCGAGAACAGTCCATGGGACCAAATGGCCGTCCACCTCGTCTTCAGTGTGTACGCTGATTCCTGCAACACACTAATGAGCACTCTCATTTTCCTGAAGTTTTTATGTTTACAGATGACGCTCGATTTTCTAGGGAAGGCATTTATAATGGTCACAGTTCGCATTTCTGGTCTGATGAAAACCCACGTATTACAACTGTGGGCCGGCCGCTGTGACCGAGTGGTTCTAGGCGCTTCAGTCCGGAACCGCGCTACTGCTACGGCCGCAGGTTCGAATCCTGCCTCTGGCATGGATGTGTGTGATGTCCTGAGGTTAGCTAGGTTTAACTAGTTCTAAGTCTAGCGGACTGATGACCTCAGATATTAAGTCCCATAGTGCTTAGAGCCATTTGAACTATGTTACAGTTGTGCAAGGTCATTAGAGACGTTTTCCAGTAAACAAGTGGGACGGTTTCGTGGTCGTCTATGTGCTTGGGCCTTACATGTTGCCTGCTTGACTCAGGTGGCCAATGCGCAGAGTGTTCTTGGAAGTTCACCTGTCGACGTTGTTGGAGGTAGTACCCTTGGATATCAGAAGGACGATGTAGTTCCATGAAGCCCACTTTGCAGGACCAGTTCGTGCAGTAATAACCAGTACTTTTGGCAGTCCGGTGGATCGGCCAGAGAGGATGTGTACATTGGTCTGCAAGACCCCCAAACTTCAGCCAATTAGACTTCTTCCTCTAGGGTTATATGAAAGCCGACGTGCATTCTACCCTAGTGACTCGGAGGTGGAATTGGTTGCAAGAATTCTTGCATCATCCACTCAAATACAGAACACACCAGGCATTTTCCAGCGAATACGGGACTCCCTGCTACATCGATGCTGGCTCTGCAGTGAGGCTCATTATGAAAATTTATTCTAACGTAACAGGATCATAACAATAAAGCAGTGAAAAAATTTAACACCCATTTATTCTCAATCACAGACAATAAGCTCTAGCATATTCAGTACTCCAACAATCTGCGTTTCCAACAAGTGGTTACTTCACGGAATACACTCATGCTCGTCAATTAAGGATAATGCTGATACATGGTGAAACAACGCTTTGGTGGGCGGTTTGTGGGTTTAAATCACCTCGGGGTATGACCATGCTGTGCATTTGACCTGCGGTTGTCGCACGGTGGCGCTGGCATCAGTCCACATACGCAGAGGTGTGTCGATACATGTCAGAGTACGGTGCAGCGAGTAGGTTTGCAGACGTTTTCAGGCGTAGTAATGGTGACTGTGTGTTGAAAATGGCTCAAAGAACACATATTGATGACGTTATGAGGGGTAGAATACTAGGGCGACTGGAGGCTGGTCAAACACAGCAGGTCGTAGCATGGGCCCTCTGTGTGCCACAAAGTGTGATCTCAAGATTATGGCGGACAGGAAACGTATCCAGGCGCTACAGCACGGGACGTCCACAGCGTACAACACCATAAGAAGACCGATATGCCACCATCAGTGCCCGCAGACGGCCACGAAGTACGGTACTGCAGGTAGCCTTGCTTGGGACTTTACCACAGCCACCGGAACAGTTGTCTCAAGACGCACACAGTCTACAGACGACTGAACAGACATGGTTTATTCGCCCGGAGACCTGCAAGGTGCATTCCACTGACCCCTGGTCACAGGAGACCCTGTAAAGCCTGGTGTCGAGAACACAGTATATGGTCATTGGAACAGTGGTTCCAGGTTATGCTCACGGACGAGTCCAGGTATAGCCTGAACAGTGACTCTCGCCGGGTTTTCATTCGGCGTGAACCAGGAACCAGATACCAACCCCTTAATGTCCTTGAAAGGGACCTGTATGGAGGTCGTGGTTTGATGGTGTGGAGTGGGATTATGATTGGTGCACGTACAACTCTGCGTGTCTTTGACAGAGGAACTGTAACAGGTCAGGTGTATCGGGACGTCATTTCGCACCAGTTTGTCCGCCTTTTCAGGGGTGCGGTGCGTCCCACGTTCATCCTGATCGATGATAACGCACGGCCCCACCGAGTTGCCATCGTGGAGGAGAACCTTGAAACAGAAGGTATCAGGCGAATGGAGTGGCCTGCCTGTTCTCCAGACTTAAACCCCATTCAGCACGCCTGGGATGCTCTCGGTCGACGTATCGCTGCACGTCTTCACATCCCTAGGACACTTCAGGAGCTCCGACAGGCACTGGTGCAAGAATGGGAGGCTATGCCCCAGCAGCTGCTCGAGCACCTGATCCAGAGTATGCCTACGCGTTGTGCGGCCTGTGTACGTGTGCATGGTGATCATATCCCATATTGATGTCGAGTTACATGCGCCGGAAACAGTGTCGTTTTGTAGCACATGTTTTTCGGGACGGTTTTCTCAACTTATCACCAATACCATGGACTTACGGATGTGTGTCGTGTGTGTTCCCTATGTGTCTATGCTATTGGCGCCAGTTTTGTACAGTGCCAAGTTGTGTGGAGCCACATTCTGAAATTATCCTTAATTTATGAGCCTGAGTGTATATTATGTCTCCGTCATATTCAATGTTAGTTTGAATTTATGAACAGCCTGCAGACACTGACGAGGATTGATTGTTTATCAGTCCGTATGTGTAATAGAAACAGGTGAATGTTAATAACAGCCAAGTGAGGCCCGATCTGCATCTGCATCTACAAGCCACCGTACTGTGCCTGGTGGGGGGGGGGGGGGGTACCATGTACTGGTGTTGATCATTTCCTTTGCGTTCCACTCGAAAATACAGCAAGGGAAAAACTACTTTCTATATGCCTCAGTATGAGCCCTGCCGTCCATTATCTTATCTTCGTAGTCCTTACGCAAAATGAACATTCAGGGCTATAGAATTGTTCGGTAGTCAGTTTCCAATTCTGCTTGCTGCCTTCCCTCCAGGGATTCCCACTTGAGTTCCCGACGCAGCTCTGTAATAGTTGCGTGTTGTTCGAACCTACCGGTAACAAATCTAGCAGTCCGCATCTAATTTGCTTCGATTTCTAATTTGGTACAGAACCCAGACACTCGAGCAGTACTCAAGAATGGGTAATACTAGTGTCCTTTTGTGGTGTCCCTTGCAGATGAACCAACTTTCCTACAGTTCTCCCCATAAACCGAAGCCCACCAATCGCCATGCCTATTACAATCCTTACATGCTCGTTCCATTTCTTATCGCTTTGCAACATTAAGTTTAGATATTTAAACGACGTGCCTGTGTCAAGATTGGGGGGGTTGAAACTGAAACCAGTGAAGAATAATTGAACATCTGACTTTTATGTCAGAATCATTTCGTAGCCTTGTTTAGATATTGCTCTTACTATCATTACACTGCTTTTCCAAAAATGGTCTGGTTTTTAAATACACTCCTCTAACACCTGTTGACCTTTTTAAATTTTTCAGAAAATCCTAGTTAGTTTTGTCTTTACAGTGGTTGAAGAGTGTTACCTTGTTGTTTACGACACATTTTGGATATAACTGTAAAAGTATAAGTTCTTAATTGCTTGACATCAAATGAATTTCGCGTTGCAAAACCTTTTTGTTGCCATTTGTCAAGTTCTTTCAAGGTTATTGGAAAAAATAAATGTACTAATTTTTGCTTTTTGTAACTTAATCAATCCGGCGCAGCCTTTAATCCTAGTGCCGAATACCACCACATATTCCTACTGTACTGAATAAGCACAACAAGTGAAATCTCATTAGTATGTTGCAAATTTATTGGGCAGCATTGTACATGTTGCGGTCCATGAGAAATGGAACACAGTTATTGAGAAAGATTGCTGTTGTACCCTAGGCTTCCACTTGTGCAATTTTTTTTATTTTTTTATTTTTTTTTGTCATGAGAAGAGGTGATAAAGAACTAGCGGTTCTTAAAGGTAACGCGTCGTCAGCTTTGTCGATTATAATGCACTTTCGTAGTGTTCATGCTAAGCCGTGCTCCACCACTTTTTTCTCGCAGTTTTACACGAGCACGCAAAACACGAGCAGAATGATCACTGTTCCACGCATGAACGATGGGAACGCACAATGCAGGATGCGACGTTGGTTAATAGGTGGCATTCACACACAATCAGTAAAGACGATCCCCTCAGGTAAAGTGCCACCACGAACGCGACCCTCCATTAAGAAGTTCTTCCAGAAGAAAGGAAACAGCAATCAGGTAAATTGAGGGAGACGATAAACGAAATATGAGGCTGAGAGTTAGGTGCTAAAACTTCTTTACGGTCTGTAGTCACGAAATTTAAGTAGGCTCTCTCATTCACGGAAGGCTGAGTCATAGATTTGTGTTTAACACACGTGTAAAGGTAAAACTTGTAGCTCATGAACTTCGTAGAAAATAAAATTGGTGAGCAATCTAATACACATAGTAAATTGCTCAACCCTTAATCAGACAGACTACAAAGAATAAAGGTAAGCAATTGATGATGTAAAAATGAACAGACAAAGAGAAAATTACAAATCATCCATGGTGTTCCTTATTTGACTGTCTTTTTACGACATACACTTGTCATTCTCATAGAATAGGATTCTCTACGGAGTAAGCGTTTTCGTAGTATACTTAAACTGAGATTTTTAGGTGACTTCTGTGTAACTCTGTATTTTTATATTTCCATCGCTCAACGGCTAAAACGATAATCCAGTTTCAGTTGCAAGTTACCTATCTAATGGCTTCCAGCGACAACGAAATTTTCATATTTCACATAAACACTGACCTAATTTGAAAATTTAAAATGCTATCATGATCTCCTCATTGCGAGGTATAATCTTATGTTAAAGGTTTAACACACTGTCTAGTAATACTCAAGTCACAAACTGTGTCTATGTCTTGTGGTAGCATAACTCAAGGCGCGCAAATAATCTACACTACGTTGATGCAGTATTTGAGAATGTGAACACTTTGCGATTTTTCTCGCTGACAGCCTGCACAAAATTATTGCTTATTACTTCGTTACTATATGGCCCGTTGTCTGCTGCCTAAATTTGCATAAATCATACCATACAAAAGTTAGTTAATTAAATGGATAGCATCCTCAGCAACAGACGATTTCAAGTATTCCTTGGAAACAAAGGGAGCATATGGCGAAGGCTGAGTGATGGGCTACCGCAGGGCTCTGTGTTATCACCGCCGTTCTTAATCTTTGTACCAACGATATGCCCAACACTAGCGCTACAAAAAAAATATACTATTTGCTGACGACCTAGCACTAGCTTATCAAGCAAGAAACCTGGAAGAGTGTGAAGGGCATCTGACCACAGATTTACACATAATGGGCGACTATTTCAAGAACTGGAGATTGAAACCGAATCGGTCTAAAACGGAGGTAAATGCTTACCATAATAATGAACGTGAGGCAAACCTCAAATTAAATGTGGTCTTCGGAAACTTTGCCCTGGAACACAACCTATACACAAAATACTTGGGGGGCATTTTAGACCGGACTCTTACCTTTGAGAACCATTTAGAATCCGCAGCAAAAGAGGTGAACACCAAAACTGATATTGTCAGAAAACTGGCTGGGTCAGGATGGCGCGCAAATGCAGATATTCTTCGTACTACCACATTGGCATTAATTTAGTCCACGGTAGAATACTTTGCTCCAGCATGGAAAAATAATGCACACGTACACATAACTGACGTCAAACTGCGTTAAGAAATGAGAATAATCAGTGACAGTGCTAAATCAACATCATGTCCAGGGCTGATTTGTTTTGTAATATTGCACCTCCATCAATGTGACGAGAAACAGCAGCAATAAGGGAGTCCCAAAAGTGTTTTACTAGCCAGAATTCCCTTCTATATAATCAACTACAGATTATATCTGCCAGAAGACTCAAATGTAGAAGACCACACCGGTCAACGCAAGATTCGCCTCTTTTACATGATTTTTGCCAAGTATGGAAAGAGGTTTGGCAGAAGTTCTCTCCGAATAATTCTCGTCTTATAACAGGCCATAACAAACGTGTGATAGCATTTGCACTTCCGAGAAAACTATGGAAATCCCTGAATCGATTCCGTACAAGGGATGTAAAATGTGATGCCTGTATGTATTAATGGAGGTCCCGGATGCCCCGGCGTATGACTGTGGTGATCCTGAGAAAACTATGCAGCACCTGTTTGAAGAGAGTAGACTTCGAAAATTTCCTGATGGACTCAGAGAGCTACATTTGGTGACACGAAGAGCTGTAGAGTGGCTAAGAGACCGAAATATTCAGTTATAATATTTGTTTGCTTATTTATTACCTATATTTTTGTATATATTTAATCTTTTATCTATGAAGTCCTTAAATAAGACTAAAATGACCATGTAAGCCACATTAGTAAAATAAACTTCTTTACTACTAATCTATTCGCAAAACATTTTGCAGACATCATCCACATATAGCACCGAATGTACCAGCAAAATTATATCATTACATGACACATAGTTCAGGAGATATAACATCATAAACACTGAGATGCGTGAAAACTCTCCCTTCTTAAGAAGGCCTAACGATTACTCAGACTATACTCATCCAGTGGGAGAAAAAAATAAGCATTAGTGTCTTTGACCAACTATATATATTGGGTGTAACAGAAACACAAGTTGAGTCAAAAGGTCGCGCTCAAACTCAAGTGCATAGCAAGTTATGGTCTTGGAAGCAACCCTGGGCCATCGAAAGCTTTGGAGTGTCAGGAACAATAGTGACAATCAATGCCACACGCGCCTTACCAAAGATAATGTACCACTTAACATGCGTCGTCAGATGTGGATGCAGCTAGGGGGAGCACTTGCACACTACTCTGCACAAGTACCTGAGATACTCAATGCCACGTACACCAGCCGTTGGAAAAGAACGGAAGATCATTTTTCTTTGTGAAGAGCAGATCAAAACACTCATGTATGTGACACCAGCCTCCGACGAAGAAACATTTCTCTGCAGGACATCTGCAACGTCTGATGAGGTTTGTCCTTGGCATAGTGCGCCAGAATTTTCTACAGTTACGCCTGTATTGAATGTGTTGTTATCTATTTTGAACAGTTTCTGTAATGTACAACACTGTTGAGTGAACAGTACATTCTCTTAAGGCGCGTGTGCATTGACTGTCCTTCTTCATCTTGAGGATGAAACACACGTTTGTGTTCGTATTTTCTTAAAAATAAATTTGTTTTTTGATAGCTTCCTCCTTGAGCAAAGACAATGTTTTGTACTTTTTTACCAGATATGTTTCGCAGAAGTCACAGCATCTTAAGTGGGTCTTTTATTTTCTTTTTGTCAAATAATGGCAAGGATTACTTTTTACTGTCAGTACATACATAATTTCAGTCTTTAATTAAAGTATTCCCAAAGTGAAGCAAAAACTTTTTAACACTTCCTATAGCTTTCTGTACAGGTGTTATTCTTTTCGAGCTTGTCATCTGCAACCGTCGAGAACTTCGTATAGAAATCTTATTTACGCGTGGAATATTGAAATGTTGTTTACGTTATTTTACTCTAAGTGGGAGATCGCATGACAGTGTGTGTGTGTGTGTGTGTGTGTGTGTGTGTGTGTGTGTGTGTGTGTGTGTGTTCGTTTCTGTGGAATATTGAAATGTTGTTGTTTAAGTTGTTTTACTCTAAGTGGAAGGTCGCGTGATTGTGTGTGTGTGCGTGCGTTTCTGCATAGAAGCAAATTCAAGTACTTGCTACCTTCATTTCTTTGTTTACTTTACATTTCCATCAACGAAGAATAAAGTCAATGCAGGTATTAAAAAGAGTCCATTTTCCTTCTGCCTATACACCAATGAAGTCGTATGGTGAAATGTTCTGCTGGGAGTTTATTGAATTATAACTCACTCAGATGCAATGAAGATGTCTATTTACAGCTGAAATCTGGAGATGCAAGACTATTAAAAAAACCAATGCGATTGCGACTGATTGTTGTTCCGTATTGAGTCAATGTTGCTTTATGTCCATCTTTATACACAAGGTTGCGGGACCTCGGCTATTCAGTACAGAATGTAGAATCAAAATCCTTTCAGCCGTTTAAATTCCCAGTCATAAACAGTCGAGGTCCCCCAACCATCTGTATAAAGATGGACATACAGAGACTGGTAATGGAATAGTTCCATAAATGCATGCGAATAAAATCAAGTTAATGAACGCAGCAACAGCGATCCACTTCAACAAAAGATATATCTCAGAAGTCATCACTCACACCTACGCCGAAGTGAAGATTCGGGGACACCATATGATAGCACAAAAAGTAAAGCAAAGGATTGGGAGACTGTGGATGAGGCTTGAACGTAGACACCTGTGTCAGAAACAAGATTTCCTTCCAAAACAGGTTTACTTGGATCATTTGCAACTTGTATTGTATTGGATTGTATGTTAACCGGGGAGCTAGAAACGACGGAGAGGCTCCGTCCTCGCCTTAGCCGCAGTGGTCCACAACCCCACGACGACTACCGCAGTCCACTTCACCCCTCCGCCGCCCCACACCGAACCCAGGCTTATTGTTCGGTCCCCGGTGGACCCCCCAGGGAACGTCTCACACCAGGCGAGTGTAACCCCTATGTTTGCGTGGTAGAGTAATGGTGGTGTACGCGTACATGGAGAACTTGTTTGCGAAGCAATCGCCGACATAGTGTAACTGAGGCGGAATAAGGCGAACCAGCCTGCATTCGCCGAGGCAGATGGAAAACCGCCTAAAAACTATCCACAGACCGGCCAGTTCTCCGGACCTCGGCTCAAGTCCGCCGGGCGGATTCGTGCCGGGGACCAGGCGCTCCTTCCCGCCCGATTTGCAACATAGTAAAATGATGAGTCCCCTGCAGTTTGATCGATCAACGCATCATGTTAACGATTTACTAGATAATAGGATGCATACTATAGTTAGCAACGAAGAAAAGAAAATTTGTAAATTGAAACGTAGACAGCATAGATTACATGAAACTGAATATACCTGGAGTGGTCATTTATTTTACTACAGAATAATTAATAAAACAGACATTGTATTTAGTGATAATGAGTTAACGTTATTGCAACACAGTAATAAATATGCTGTTGACAAGAAGTTGCGCCGAAAACACGTTTGTCGTGTGTTAGTACTGTAAAGTTAGTAAGACACAGCAGAACTTACTGATCAGGAAGTTGCTGAGTCAATTGCCGAACACTGTACTAGAAGTAAGAAAACTAACACAAATAAATTCAGTAATGATGGAGAACTAGTGCACAGTATTAATCAAAAATTGGTAAAGCATAAGACAGTGGTTTTGAAAAGCGATATGGGGAATACCTTAGTAATATTACATATGAATGAGTATATTGCTAAGGTTAAGAAGTTTTTTGAGAATAATGGAATTTCACACCTTGAACGCGACCCTACTAAACACTTACTGAAATATATTAAAAGCGTGCTTACTACTACGTTCTTCTTGTTCAGTAACAGAGTTTGTAGAGCTCTTGAAGTTATTAAGCCACAGACCACTTACTTTAAGGGCACAGCCTGATTCATAAAATGAACAACCCAATGAAATTCATTGTTAACCATATCAATATCCTGCTTACAAACACTGTAATAATTTGAATGATATTCTAATCGAAAATTATGTATTCAAGTAGCAATTTTCGGATAAAAACCCGTATGTCCTTGTTGAGATAATTAAGAATGTTCATATACCAAGCAACTACAAATGGGTTTCTTCAGACACAGTAAATATATATATTAATGTCCTCAAAAAGGAGGTCATTCCTGTTGTTAGGAACAATTTTATTAAACACGGTAGTAGGTAAAAAGACGAGGGCTAGTAGAAATCCTTGGGTAACAAAAGAAATACTGAATTTAATTGATGAGAGGAGAAAATATAAAAATGCAGTAAATGAAGCAGGCAAAAAGGAATACAAACGTCTCAAAAACAAGATCGACAGGAAGTGCAAAATGGCTAAGCAGGGATCGCTAGAGGACAAATGTAAGGATGTAGAGGGTTATCTCACTAGGGGTAAGGTAGATACTGCCTACAGGAAAATTAAAGAGACCTTTGGAGAACAGAGAACCACTTGTATGAATATCAAGAGCTCAGATGGAAACCCAGTTCTAAGCAAAGAAGGGAAAGCAGAAAGGTGGAGGGAGTATCTAGAGGCCTATACAAGGGCGATGTACTTGAGGACAATATTATGGAAATGGAAGAGGATGTAGATGAAGATGAAATGGGAGATACGATACTGCGTGGAGAGTTTGACTGAAAGACCTGATTCGAAACAAGGCCCCGGGAGTAGACAACATCCCATTAGAACTACTGACGGCCTTGGGAGAGCCAGTCCCGACAAAACTCTACCATCTGGTGAGCAAGATGTATGAGACAGGCGAAATACCCTCAGACTTCAAGAAGAATATAATAATTCCGATCCCAAAGAAAGCAGGTGCTGACAGATGTGAAAATTATCGAACAATCAGTTTAATAAGTCGCGGATGCAAAATACTAACGCGTATTCTTTACAGACGAGTGGAAAAACTGGTAGAAGCTGACCTCGGGGAAGATCAGTTTGGATTCCGTGAGGCAATACTGACCCAACGACTTACCTTAGAAGCTAGATTAAGGAAAAGCAAATCTACGTTTCTAGCATTTGTAGACTTACAGAAAGCTTTTGACAATGTTGACTGGAATACTCTCTTTCAAATTCTAAAGGTGGCAGGGGTCAAATACAGGGAGCGAAAGGCTATTTACAATTTGTACAGAAACCAGATGGCAGTTATAAGAGTCGAGGGGCACGAAAGGGAAGCAGTGGTTGGGAAGGGAGTGAGACAGGGTTGTGGCCTCTCCCCGATGTTATTCAATCTGTATATTGAGCATGCAGTGAAGGAAACAAAAGAAAAATTCGGAGTAGGTATTAAGATCCATGGAGAAGAAATAAAACTTTGAGGTTCGCCGATGAAATGGTAATTCTGTCAGAGACAGCAAAGGACTTGGACGAGCAGTTGAACGGAATGGACACTGTCATGAAAGGAGGGTATAAGATGAACATCAACAAAAACAAAACGAGGATAATGAATTGTACTCGAATTAAGTCGGGTGATGCTGAGGGAATTAGATTAGGAAATGAAACACTTAAAGTAGTAAAGGAGTTTTGCTACTTGGGGAGCAAAATAACTGATGATGATCGAAGTAGAGAGGATATAAAATGTAGACTGGCAATGGCAACGAAAGAGTTTCTGAAGAAGAGATTTACTAACATCGAGTATTGATTTAAGTGTCAGGAAGTTCAAATGGTTCAAATGGCTCTGAGCACTATGGGACTTAACTACTGTGGTCATCAGTCCCCTAGAACTTAGAACTACTTAAACCTAACTAACCTAAGGACATCACACACATCCATGCCCGAGGCAGGATTCGAACCTGCGACCGTAGCAGTCGCGCGGTTCCGGACTGCGCGCCTAGAACCGCTAGACCACCGCGGCCGGCGTCAGGAAGTTGTTTCTGAAAGTATTTGTATGGAGAGTTGGCATGTATGGAAGTGAAACATGGACGATAACTAGTTTGGACAAGAAGAGAATAGAAGCTTTCGTAATGTGGTGCTACAGAAGAATGCTGAAGATTAGATGGGTAGATCATATAACTAATGAGGAGGTATTGAAGAGGATTGGGGAGAAGTTTGTGGCACAACTCAACTATAAGAAGCGATCGGTTGGTAGGACATGTTCTGAGGCATTAAGGGGTTACCAACTTAGTATTGGAGGGCAGCGTGGAGGGTAAAAATCGTAGAGGGAGATCAAGAGATGAATACACTAAACAGATTCAGAAGGATGTAGGTTGCAGTAGGTACTGGGAGATGAAGAACCTTGCACAGGATAGAGTAACATGGAGAGCTGCATCAAACCAGTCTCAGGACTGAAGATCACAACAACATTTAAAGAACACCTAAAAACAACGAGGCATACTGCTGCAGATATTAATGAAAATCTTAAAGTTTTACGTTTCCCAGACAAAAGAGGTACAATGGACTCCTCGGAAGATTTAGAAATCTCATGCCCTTACACGAGGAGGCTATGAATTTACTGAATGAACATGCAGAATCCAAGAACAAATGGTTTTTCGACTGTTTCCGTAATTTCGTATGCACTTAGATTTGTATGCATACATTTTATTGGGAACCATTACGAATTTCCACTACTTAAATGTATTTCTTAGTAATTCCCTGGCTATCTTTTATGATGGTTTATCTTGTTTGATATAAATGACTTTTCCTGTCGACTTTGGTGCTGAGCATATTTTCCTGCGACAGCGGACTTATAGTTGTTATTATCAACATACGGACATTTCCTATTTTCCGTTTTGTTTGCGCGTACGATATTCACCCAGTGATTTCTGGCCACATTTTTGGTTACGATAGTTTTGCATGACATCCCCAAGATCGATAGTGACGTGCACCTGAGATATCTTTCTTTGACTGATTTTTCATCTTTGACCGGTTTCATTTGAATGTTTGTGTAACTGTCGGCACGTGATGATCGAAGAGATCGTTCTGTCTAGTAGGTAAATGCGTTTTCCTCTATCTTTTGTGGTTCTTTCAGTTACGTTTACTTTCGATTCTGACTTCCTACGTCTTATTTCTTTTGAACAGAAAACTATGGATATGTCCTTGAATGCTGGCCGCTATTTTGACTGGACCAGAGGTGAGAATATTCCTAGACGTCGGGCAGGGTAAACTTTCGTTCCTATGTTGCTTTCCACACGTTTTTAGTGTTAAGTTTTGTGGCATAACATTCACCTCAGCTTTTGAGCGCGTGTCAACCAGTTTCTTGAGAGTACGCATCTTCATATTACCGAGATTATATGTTTTTCTCTTTTTCCTTTCTTCGTTGTAAGTATTTATAGTACGGTTTTACTTACAATATGTACTTCCATAGAATCGAGTTTGTTTTCCTTTTTCCTTCTTCGGTATAAGTGTAAAGAGTACGATTATGTTTAAGGATGGTAGACGTTCAGGTCGCTGCATTCAAATTCTCATTTTCTG
Organism: Schistocerca americana; assembly: GCF_021461395.2. NCBI lineage: Eukaryota > Metazoa > Arthropoda > Insecta > Orthoptera > Acrididae > Schistocerca > Schistocerca americana. The sequence goes on along the minus strand of NC_060125.1, from coordinate 350,781,594 downwards.
TAATTAAGAATGTAGCAATGTTTGCACATAATGTACCAGAACACATTTCCCCCTTGCATAAGTCATATATACTGGCTGTACATAAACGTCGAACGCTCTTTCACTGTTCCTTTTCTCTTTTGGTCGTTTTTGTAATAGAAGGATTTACCTGTTGCAACGGATTATTTATTATCAGTGATTTCTAACATGGGTACCCTGGTTATACGTGTTCTCAATCTGATACAGATGCACTTTTTCTGATTCTTCCCGCCCTTCTTAAGTATTCATTCACATAAGGTGTTCTATACCATGACTAACGTTTACGGCTTGTGCAACAAGTTTTTAAGATTGGTCTGTTTGAAATACACCTAGGTTTCCTCAAGTATGGTTGTAGACTAATGTACAACAGGTTGGAAGTTTTTGATCATTTAATTCACTGGTAATTGCAGTGGGATTCTTCTTTACATTTGTTTGGCTGTATATTAGAATACATTAACATAGTTCACTGGTTACGACTAAGTACTGATTGCAACGCTTTCATGTGTTGTATATATAACACGCAACTTTACGAGGGATACATAAATATTGTTTGTGACTGTACTTCTCGCTAGCAGTTTCGTACAGTAGACGTAACTACATACAGTTTTACTGGTTTTCAACATGTACAGGAATATGTCTTTACGTATACTTGTTGGTTTTTAACGTCATTTTTTTAGGCTGCAGTTATTATTCTTGAGATGGGAAGGATGTTTTCAGTTTAGTACCTTTCTAGTTTTTTTTCACACGTTCTATATGACGGAAGTTAACATTGCCTTGACCTACTCATTGCTTCAGTCTTCGACATGTAACCACGATGGTTGCTACACTATATTTGTTGGCATTATAGTGTTAGTGTTCAGTTCTTACTTCTTTACATTTCTTTGATGGTACATGACGGGTGTTCGTTTTCACGCGTCAGACTGCACACGCGTACCTCTAATGCCTCGATAACACACGTAGTGTTCTGGTATGTTCTTTCATAGGTTTCATGTCGTACCGCCCTCACCCCGTTTCTTTTACCGAGGTTTGTCATCACCCTGGTTTCCACAGCTTTTGTTGGGTTAGTGTTTACCGTTTAGACGACACTGCGATATCTTTAGCACTTCGTGTTGAAAACATGTCTCATAGCTTTGGTTTAACGTTTTCACATTGCAACGGATTATTTATTAGTGGCTTCTAACATGTGTATCCTGGTTATACGTGTTGTCAATCTGATACGGATGCACTTGCTTTTTCTGATTCTTCCCGCCCTTATTTAGTTCATGCCGGCGATCGATGCGTCACGTGATGTACATACCCGTGGGGTGGGGGGGAAGGGGTGATCGGCGATCGGCGGCGCCGGTTCTATTCCACAATTTCAATCCTATGTTACTGAGAGTGAGGGCGTTTCTTGTGAACTGTTGAATAAGAGCTAGTGTGGGTTTCGATATGACAAGCTGTTGTAATTACCTTCGAGGCACTAGTTACAGAATGCTGTTTGAAAGGTAGATGTCTGAGTATTGTGGTACGAAACTGACAGATTTTATTCTGTTATTTAGATGACAGCAACCAGCTTCAGCCGTATTAAGCTCTGATAAAGACCTACATATCTTAAATTACTCATTTAGAGTGGACAGATGTTCTGTTAAAATGCTCTCGGTGACTTCGCAGTCTGTTGGTCAGCTAGAGATAGTAGAGCTAGGTCATCAGTGTACAAATTTCGTTGCAGAAGTGTTAGACTGATCTGACGTATAATGATAAAATAAAGTGGGAGCGAGAACAGACCGCTGTTGTAGCGCATTGTTCAGCATTTCCCGTTTACTTATATAGTTGCGTTGTACAACAGGAAAGAGATTTGGTATTGAAACCAGTACATTGGTTCGAAGTCTGGTGATCAGGAGCTTCACACCACCACCTCTCCTCCCTTTGCTGGCCAAATACTGGCATTTAAAATCCAGCCTGTATTGTAGAGAAGAATAATCTTCACTGCGCTTTCTGGAAGCATCTGGCTCATGCTGTTAAATGGTGTACTCACCAGCGAAGATGATGACGATGGTGGTCCAGCTCATGATGAGCTGGATCCGGAGTCCGAGGACCCTTTGCCGGCTGGAGAGCTGCTGCCGGTGCGTGGGGCTCTCTCCATGGACTCTCTTCACCCCAGCCTGGCTGCCCGCTGCCCGCGCTCTCTCTCTGCAACACAGGGGAGCGCCGCTGTCAGTTACTCTGTAGCGTTCTGTATAGTAGCAACTGTCGACTCCATCCGTATGTACAAACAGAAAAAAGCCAGAGCTGTCCAGACAAGACACACATAGCCTAGGTTCTCTGCCACAGTCCTCTAGTGTGAAAGTGATAAGAGATGTGAAAATGGATGGTACCTGTATTTAAAATACTTATTACAATGAAATGAGTATAATGGACGGGGGCACTACGAATACAGTGCGGGGCAATATATTGAGAATGTGGGTTTCGCGGGAGGCGTGCCAGAGATAAATCCCTGCAGTTACACTATCCTCTGTGTCCTCGGTGGCTCAGATGGAGCGTCTGCCATGTAATCAGGAGATCCTGGGTTCGAGTTCCGGTCGGGGCACACATTTTCATCTGTCCCCGTCGACGTATGTCAACGCCTGTAAGCAGCTAAGGGTTTCATTTCATTGTAATTTCATTCTAACGCGCTGCATGGTCACCGATGGTACCTGTTCTTTTGGATATATATATATATATATATATATATATATATATATATATCCAAAATATTAATGCCTATTACTTACTTTCACTCAGATGGTGGTAGGGGGTGTGCAATAGACTGGCACTAATGCACGTACAACAGTTTATTGTAAAAAATCACCTATACACATTGTAATACTCCCTCCCCCAAAGCAACGCATGTATCCCACCCTCTTCGTCAGTCGTGGAAGACCTGCAGGACACCCTCCTCACAGTCGTATTTTAGGGTTTCACTGCCTTGGCGTCGTTGACAAACGAACGTCCCTTAAGTTTATTTTTTGGCAGTCTGGTCGAGAAAAAATCTGACGGGCCATGTCTGGACTATAAGGCAGATGGGGTACCATAGAAATCCATTTTTGTGCTAGCAACTCGAGAACAGCATTAGCAAATTACGGCCTGGCATTGTCGTGATGAAGCTTCGATTGTAAAGAGAGGTTGTTCCTTTATCATATGTTTCAGAACGTCTTCATAGCAATCTGCCGTGACTGTAGGGCGTCTTGGAACTGTGAGTGTGTCATCCCCCGATAATAAAATAGACGACCGTGGCCTTATCGGCTGATTTCTGCGGTCCTCCTTTTTGTGGTGGAGTTGACCACGCTGCACGCAATCTGTGCTACTCCGCTTCATCTCTGGGTCATAAAGTGTACATCCACGTTTCACCAGTAGCGACGATGTTTTGCCACCAAGCATAGCCCTCGCCCTCGACAAATTGTTTCCAATAGCGGCACACATCCACGCAGGCTTGCATTTGCTGTAGAGAAGGCAGTCACGGTAGCCATCGTCCACATACTAAAGACATTTGCAAATGTTTTAAAATTGTTTGTGTGTTCCTAATTGATATCCCAGGAATGTATGCAAGATGACTCACGTTACAAATAATACTACCTGTTGTGCTGACTGTTGTTTATTTCAGTAACAGGTGCACCAGCTCCTCACTGCAATTTAGCATTTCCCGGCCATTTTTGAAAGCTTGAGGCCAACGGAGACATATTCAGCGAGATATTTCAGAGTTCCAATAAGCTCTCTTCAAATCGTCGTAGGTTTCGATACTGAAATGAAATGTGCGTATGGCATCGTTGGCCTGGAGGCCCCATCTGGGTAAGTTCAGCAGCCAAGTGCAAGTCTTGTTTCAATCGACGCTACAGTGGGTGACTTGCGCGCAGTTGATGAGGATGAAATAACACAACACCCAGTCCTCGAGCGGAGAAAATTTCGAACCCGGACCCGCTTACTTGGGAGGCCAACATGTTACACCCAGCTATGTAGGTGGACCTCCAGTACTGTTCTTCAAGGGAACACAAAACTTTATTGCATAACGGTGTTCACGAAAAGGAGCCACTCTTACAGGTTACAAACACTCAGCTGATAGAGCCATCGTTGTGACTAGCGATTGGAGTACGTAGTTAAACGGCACTTACGGAAGGAAAGAAATTATAATGCCAGTCTTTACTGAACATCCCTCATATATGTCAGTGAGTCATTGGTGTCTCTTGAAGTTGCCACTGGTCCTCATTGTGGTGTCACCGCCAGACACCACACTTGCTAGGTGGTAGCCTTTTAAATCGGCCGCGGTCCGGTAGTATACGTCGGGCCCGCGTGTCGTCACTGTCAGTAACTGCAGACCGAGCGCCACCACACGGCAGGTCTAGAGAGACGTCCTGGCACTCGACCCCAGTTGTACAGCCGACTTTGCAAGGAAAGGTTCACTGACAAATACGCTCTCATTTGCCGAGACGATAGTTAGCATAGCCTTCAGCTACATTTGCTACGACCTAGCAAGGCGCCGTATTCAATTGATAATTAATATTATGAAGCATGTACCGTAACGAGAGATATTCTACAATTGTGGATTAAAGTTAAGTATTCCAGAAGCTACGTACGTTTCTTTATATCATTCATTACGTATCCTGTTGCAGACCTCACGCCAGCCTGCGTGAGTTTAAGCGCGTGCCTTTCGGCTTCCTCTCATTGTGTCTAGGCTGTCTTGTCTAGACACAACACTCATTATGTGTTTGAGACTAAACAGCTAACGTCATAAGTTTGCTATTCTACGCCTAGCCTAAGTTTCCCGTTTCAAAAGAGATTAAATGTTAATGGATGACAAATTTCACTGTGTTCGTCTTCCCATGGCCGTCCCGATAAAAACGCTGAAAAGTTTGAGATATCTTCCAGGAACCAGTCAACCGGCCATTGAAGTTGTGAAGCTGTCTGGCGCGACTTGGACTTCAGTTCATGAGAGTTTTAGAGGAAGACTTGTGGATGTGAACGGAGGCTACCAAATTTTTCCCTCTACTACCAACTTATTCACAAAGGCAACCTGCAGTGGAAGCGTGCTGTGCTTTAAAACAGTCCGAAATGATCCGAATATCACAGGACGACCCTGAAACGAATGAAAACGCAAGCCAGCGAGAAATTTCAGCTTCGCCTCACCCGAAAAAAGGTTTGTCAAATGAAGTCCAACCTCAAAAGACTGTTTATTACTTTCGATGTTTGAGGCACTTCTGTTCAGAGTTCGTTCCACAGCGTCAGACAACGAGACTTTCCATCTCGATGTTTTGAAAAGATTGTGCAACAATTAGCGACATAAGAAACCTAATTAGTGCCTGTAGGACGACTGGTTTTTCCACGTCGATAACGTCCTTTCTATTCCCCCTAGTATGTCACTTAAGTGACCTCATGATCTTCTAAGACTTGAAGGATAACTAAGTATTTGACTGTGAATCGATACCCGATGACATACCATTTCCGTGTCTCATAACTGAACAAGTAAAACAATATTTCTCGTCTCTCGCATTTTCCGATTTGAACCGATATACTTTAATCTACAGTTATTCTACGAATCACTAATTTTGTCACTAAGTAAATAATGTGTTGTCAATAACCAATATTAATCTGTTATCGTAGTGAAACAGGATGATCATTAGCGGAAGAAGAGATAGTGTGTACAATGCGACACGTACATCTCATGTGTTTCTTAAGACTGTAGGAATAGTTGTTGCTTTTGACAAAGGAGTTCATATAACGTACGAAAACGGAGGTACGTGCTTGTGCTTGCACGCGAGCGGCGTCCGCGTTTGCCATCTGTTATGCCACAGGTCGGGAGACGGCGGCGGTAGAGCAGACACTGGCGGGCTACGTGAAATGCCAGCTGGGTGCGGTTCCGGCACGAGAGGAAGTTGCCAAATGGCAGACAGCGTTCCCACCATACGTCTGCTACAACTTCCACAATCGGAACGTAATAAAAATAGCTTTTTTTTAAAACTCAGTAGGTTCCGAATAAGTCAGTGACTAAACTCTGAGACCGATATTTTGTGCTGCAGCACATCCATACATGGCGGAATATTACGGGCTACACACTGAGGTGACAAGTCATAGGACAGCGACATGCACTTACACAGATGGTGGTGTCGCTTGCACAAGGTATACAAGGGCAGTGCACTGGCCGAGCCCTTATTTGCACTCAGGTGATTCATGTGAAAAGGTCTCCGACGTGATTATGTTCGCACGACGGGACTTAAGACTTTGAACGCGGAATGGTAGTTGGAATTAGACGCGTGGGACATTCCATTTCGGAAATCGTTGGGGAATTAAATATTCCGCGATATACAGTGTCAGTGTGCGGAGAATACCAGATCTCGGGGATTACCTCTCACGATGCGCAAAGGAGTGCCCGACGCCCTTCATTTGCCGAACGAGGGCAGCGAGTGGCGTTTGCGTAAAGCTGTCAGTACTAACAGACAAGCAACGCTGTGTGAAATATCCTCAGCAATCGAGGTGGGACGAGCAACGAAAGTAGCAGTTAGGATAGTGCGGCGAAATTTAGCGTTAATGGGCTATGGCAGCAGACGACAGACGCGGGTTCCTTTCCTACCAGCACGGCATTGCCTGCAGCGCCTGGGCTCCTGGCAATATCGGTTGAACCCTAGACGACTGGAAAGCAGTGGCCAGGTCAGATGAGTCCAGATTTCAGTTGGTAAGAGCCGACGATAAGGTATGGTGCAGACCCCACGAAGCCATGGTCCCAAGCTGACAACAAGGCACTGTGCAAGCTGGTTATGGCTTGGGCTCCTGGCAATATCGGTTGAACCCTAGACGACTGGAAAGCAGTGGCCAGGTCAGATGAGTCCAGATTTCAGTTGGTAAGAGCCGACGATAAGGTATGGTGCAGACCCCACGAAGCCATGGTCCCAAGCTGACAACAAGGCACTGTGCAAGCTGGTTATAGCTCCATAGTAGTGTGGGCTATGTCTACATGGAATGGACTGTCCTTCGGTTGTTCCGCTACTTGTAGACGATTTGCAGCCATTTATGGACGTCATATTCCCAAGAAAAGCTGAAATTTTTACCGATCACAATGCACCATGTCAATGGGTCAAAACAGTTCGCGACTAGTTTCACGAACGTACTGGACAATTCGAAGAAAGGAAGGAAGATGGGGTTTAATGTCCCGTCCACATCGAGGTCATTAGAGACAGAACACAAGCTCGGCTTGTGTGAAGCAAATGAAGGAGATCGGTCGTGCCCTTGCAAAGAAACCATCCCAGCGTTTGCATGGAGCGATTTAAGGAAATCACAGAAAGCCTAAATCTGGATAGCCAGACGCGAATTTGAACCGTCGTTCTCCAGAATGCGGGTCGAGTGCTAACCGCTGCCCCACCTCCTTCGGTCTGTACTGTTCGAGCGAATGACTTGGCCACCCAGATTGCTCGACATGAATCCCATCGAACATTTGGGGCATAATCAAGAAATCGGTTTGTGCACAAAATCCTGCATCGGCAACACTTCCGCAATTATGGACAGCAATAGAGGCAGTATGGCTCATTACTACTGCAGGACGACTTCCAAAGTTTGTTGAGTCTACACCACGTCGAATTGCTGCACTACGCCGGGCAAAATGAGATCCGACACGATATTAAGAGTTATCCAATCACTTTTGTCACCTCACTGTACGTTGTCCATGACCAACACGCGAACAAAATGGGCCTTACGCCTATGTCACTGGCGTTCATCATCAGCCATTCGCAGTCTGTTGCTACATAAACGCCTCCTCCAGCCTTTTCCATATATTTCGGTCATCAGCTAAAGGCATTCATGTTGCTTCTGCAAGTATGCCATCTATATGCTGAGAAATCCGAAGACTGTTTAAAAAAAAAGCACAAAGAAATTGAGTATATGACGAGCAGCATTAGTCACATGTTGGGAATTTCAGTATTAAACGTTGTTCTCTTTCAGATACCGGAACCGAGGTGTAAGTATACCCGCGGATACAAAGAAAGTAGCAGATATTAAAAATAGGATCAGAAGAAGGAAATGTGTTACTCGAGAGCTAAACGCAGTTCTTTGGAGTAAAAAGATCGCAAACGAAAAGAAAGGCATTAGCCACAAAACGATAACACAAAGCATACGTTTATCTGGTCAAAAGTATCAACTGTTAGCCGTGGAAATGCTTTACAGTAGACAAAGTACTGGAGCCTAAGATCAGACCACATCAGGACTGAAGAAATCAGAAAGTGATGAAAGTAGAAAGAAACACAATGGAAGGTACTGAGAGGATAATTTACTATACTATGGCCTTTTAGAACGAACAGATAACAGATGGTTGAAGATGGTCTGAAGGGGGATAAACGAGGGAAACAGGAAACGAAGTTGACCACCTAAAGATAGCTGAGATATGAAAGGAACTGTGGACTCCAGAAATCTGAGATGACTTACTGAGACATCAAATGATTTGTAAGAGCATTTCAACGAAGTGGATAGTGACTTAAAAAGAACTTGATGCAGCTGGAGGAAGATTACGAAACGACACTAAAAGTAGCCGGCCGGAGTGGCCGTGCGGTTCTAGGCGCTACAGTCTGGAACCGAGCGACCGGTACGGTCGCAGGTTCGAATCCTGCCTCGGGCATGGATGTGTGTGATGTCCTTAGGTTAGTTAGGTTTAATTAGTTCTGAGTTCTAGGCGACTGATGACCTCAGAAGTTAAGTCGCATAGTGCTCAGAGCCATTTGACACTAAAAGTAGTGATTAGTTGTGCTATTTGGGTAGCAAAATAACAGATCATGGTTGAAGTAGAGAGGATAAAAAATGCAGACAGTATGGCATGAAAAACACTTCTGATAACGAACGACGACGATATGAAAAGGATAGATGGCTACTCACTGTAAATATTACTATAGAATTACACACAGGCACAAGGGAAAGATGGTTACAGATTGATCTTTTAGCTATAGCCTTCAGAAAAGAAAACACTATCACTCATACAAAAAAGAATACCTCGCGCATCGCGCATACAGGACTGATATCTCCGACCGCTCTGACCAGAATGATTCTGACAAAAGTTTGTTTTTTGGGTCGAAAAATACACGAAGTTACTAACGTCGTTATAAATAGGGAGTAGTTTAGGGTAACGTTTTATCAGTTTTTTTAATAATGAACTTTCTGAATCTTTTCTGGGACACGGTCGTATCCAGCTGAGACTATGTCATCCACAGCATCTCGGTGGGTTTCGATAGGCTGGTGGTGGTGTCGGCGGCGGCCAGCTGCTCAGTGCAACAGGTCCGCCGGAAATTGCCGCTCGTCTGCCAGTCTATGCTCCACTTGTGCCGCCCGGCGATTAACAATGAACATGGCCTTTAAAGCGACCAGCCAGCTGGGCGAATCTCGAGGACCGATGGTACGGCGAGATATGAGCATAGCTCCATAGCTTTCTTCTACCCGTCTTGCGGCTAGTTCGATGCTATCCTACCTTTCTTACGTAATCGGCGCCCACTTTCGTTGTATCCACATACTTTCGACACTACTTCTGTCAAGTCTGTACCTAATTGTCACAAATGAAGGTTTAAGATTATAATCCTGGCAGCCTGTTGCCACGTGTTTCCCTGTTTCCCTGACAGTGTTTAAGCCCTTGCTTTATATTACTATTTATTCTTGCATGGAAAGTCATGTACTGATACTGTTTAATTACCACTTTTTATGGCAGGTCAGCTATAAATACAGGCTGTCTTACACTAGCAAGTGTCGACAAGTATAACCTGATTACTGTTGTCTACTGAATGGTAATGTTTATTCGCAATGGAATTTGTCTGTCCATATTTGAGAATCAGACTGAATTTATTATCGGCATCTCAATGGAAGGGAAGCTATTTTTAAGCTTCTGCGAAATGCAAATAACTGCCACTTCTAACTCGTCGTTATCGTCTGTCAAATAATTCTACACTCGTGCAACATTTTTCAGTTCTTTGTTAACTTCAGAAGTGGTGGTGCTGCGAAGAACTGCGTTCGGTCCTTTGTTATGTAATTTTATAGACAACTGATATACTGAAATAAGCGAGACCTGCGAAGCAATGCCTCATTCCATTCTTGTGGTTACTTTGTAGATAAATTATTTATTAATAAATGGGACCTACATTCGTTCGTTTTGAGCACAGCCCAGTCATATTGTGACAGGGAAGACTGTAACAATAAACTGTAACTCTCCACCCTCCTCCCGCTCCCCTAACAGAACCGACTACGTTTCAGTGCCTGCTAGATCTCAAGACCGAGCACATATTCGGGTAGGGAAATATGAGGAAGGAAATCAGCCGTATTCTAAAGAACCGCCATCCGTCTTAAAAGATGATCTAAATTTGGGTGCCTGACCCAGGAGTTAAGTGATGTTCCTCTCACATTTGAGTCGATTTTCTTGACGACCATGTTGCCTCTATCGGTCTCTCTTCTCCATTTACGGACTGACAACATTGGGTAAGTACACTGATTAGGGAAACCACTATGACCACCTGCCTAATAGCGTGTTGTTCCACTTTTGGAACAGGACCATAGCGATTCAGCTTGGCACAGATTCGGAAACTCCTCGGTAGGTCTCCGGGGGTATGCGAGAGCAGATGCTCTAAAGCACAGCTCACGCGATTCCCCTAAATTTCCAATGTTCGACGTCAACGTGCAATAATCACTCGCAGATGGTGGCAGCAGTAGTGGTGGAGGGTATAAAACGCGCTTCGGGATACCGGAAGACAATGCGGTCGTTGTCGTAAGTGTGGTAACTGAGAGATTTATCTGACGTCCAAACAGGCCGTAATCATTGGCTTTCTGGCCAAGAGTGGAAGCATTTCCTAAATAGCTAAGTTTGAAAAATATTAGCGTGCCGCCGTGGTTAAAAAACGGCGTTTTCCAAAGGCAGCGCCGAAGAAACTGATGCACCACGGGCCATAGATGACAGGGATGAACGACGGCTGCAGATACGTGTATGGACTAACAGCCCGCATCTCGTGGTCGTGCGGTAGCGTTCTCGCTTCCCACGCCCGGGTTCCCGGGTTCGATTCCCGGCGGGGTCAGGGATTTTCTCTGCCTCGTGATGGTTGGGTGTTGTGTGCTGTCCTTAGGTTAGTTAGGTTTAAGTAGTTCTAAGTTCTAGGGGACTGATGACCATAGATGTTAAGTCCCATAGTCCTCAGAGCCATTTGAACCATATGAACTAACAGACGTGCAACTGTTGAGCAGCTGACCACCCAGATGAACCAAGGCGCTACCAGAAGACACTTCTCAATGACCGTCAGCGAATGCTGCTGCGTATGGGCCACCGCAGCACACGCCTGGTTCGTGCAACCGTGCTGAGTGCTGCTAATTGACAACAATGGCTGGCATTTGCACGCCAGTACCGGAAATGGACCTCCAATGAGTGGTGACAGGCGGCCCTTCCAAATGAATCACGTTTCACTCTCCACCGTACAGATGGCCGTCGGCACGTACGGCGTGAAACGTCTGAAACCAGACATGTTGCAACAATCGTCAGAAGCGTCCAGGCCGGACAGGGGATGTATATGTTCTGGGGAATGTTTTCGTGGCATTCCCTGTGAGATCTCGTCATTCTGGAAGACACACTGGATCACCACAAATATACACCTATCCTTGGGACCACTCTGCCATGCAGTTTGTTTTGCTTGGCACGATGGCAGCTACCGGCATGACAATGCAGTGTATAATACAGCTCGTAGTGTACGTGTGTAGTTCGAAGAGCACTAGGATCAGTTTACCATACCCCCTTGACTACCAGGTTCCCTTGATTTAAACCCAGTCGAGGATCAGTGGGGCCACCTCGATCGGTCTATTCGTGCGATGGGTCCTCGACAGAGCAATTTAGCACAGCTGGCTGCTCATGCTTGTGGGTACCTTCCAAGACCTCACTGACACTCTTTTTGCTCGTCTCGCAGCGGCCTGCGGTGCAAAATGTGGTTGTTCAGTCTACTGACAAGTTGTTGCAGTAGAATGGTTGGCAGTGTACATTAGGAGGGGCACAGGAAAAGCGAGCGAAGACCGTAGCAATAAACTGTAACTCTCCACCCTCCTTCCCCGCGCCTCCCCCCCCCCACCCTCCGCCGGCCGCTGTGGTCGAGCGATTCTAGGCACTTCAGTCTGAAACCGAGTGACCGCTACGGTCGCAGGTTCGAATCCTGCCTCTGGCATGGATGTGTGTAATGTCCTTAGGTTAGTTAGGTTTAATTAGTTCTAAGTTCTAGGGGACTGATGACCTCAGATGTTAAATCCCATAGTGCTCAGAACCATTTGACCCCCCTCCCCCCTGCTCTATCCCTCACCGAAACCGAATGCGTTTCAGTGCCTGCTAGATCTCAAGACCAAGCACATTTTGGGGTAGGGAAATATGAGGAAGGAAATCAGCTGTATTCTTTAGAAGAACCACCCATCTTAAAAAATGATCTAAATTTGGATGCCTGGCCCGGGATTTAAACGAGGTTCCTCTCACATTTGAGTCGAGTTTCTTAACGACCATGTCGCCTCTCCATTTACGGACTGACAACATTGGGTAAGTACCCTGATTAGGCAAACCATTATGACCACCTGCCTAATAACGTGTTGTTCCACCTTTGGAAGAGGACCATAGCGATTCAGCTTGGCACAGATTCGGAAACTCCTCAGTAGCACAGGTCAAGCGATTCCCCTAAATTAAATGGAACGTTTTTGGGCATGGAGTTGGCGTTCGATAGCGTTCCAGATGTTTTCCATGGGGTAGATGTTCAAATGGCTCCGAGCACTATAGGACTTAACATCAATGGTCATCAGTCCCCTAGAACTTAGAACTACTTAAACCTAACTAACCTAAGGACATCACACAACACCCAGTCATCACGAGGCAGAGAAAATCCCTGACCCCGCCAGGAAACGAACCCGGGAACCAGGGCGTGGGATGTAGAACGCTACCGCACGACCACGAGCTGCGGACATGGGGTAGAGATCAGGCGATTATGGTAACGAAGACATCACCGTGACTTAACTACCATCCTCATCAAACCGCTGACACAAGATTCTGGCCTAGTGACACCGACAGTTAACGTGCTGGAAGATGTCTTCGCCGTTGGGGAAGAAATCAAGCATGAAGAGACACAGCAATGATGTTCACATACAGGTTGACTCTTAAAGAGAAAACAGCAACTCAACCACTTCTTACAATGCTGTTTATTTAAACAGCGCCGTTACCGGTTTCGAAGTGAAATGTTCATCTACATTGGCTATTTCACGTTATTTATTTAAATAAATAGCATTGTAAAAAGTGGCTGATTGCTGTTGTCTTTTCTGTAAGAATCAACCTGTATTTTGTACACAGCCGCGGGCTCAGAATGTCAGGTTTCGACAGAGTAGCAATGTTCACATAGTATGCAGTTATTATAGTGTCTTCGCTTAGCAGCGGAGTTCTCATGGAAGCTCAGGTGAATGTTCATCAAAGCATAATAATGACTCCGCCGGTCTGTGTCCGTGGCGAGATGCTTGTTTCCAGCTGCCGTTCGCTGTTATGGACGTGGTGCAATAAGATAAGTGAATGATCTAACCAGTGACACGTTTCCATCGATCCACTGTCCGATTTCGATGATTTCGTGCCCAATGCAACCGTAATGGCATTGGTTCATCATGGGAACACCAAGATGTCGTCTGCGGTGGAGCCTCATGTTTAGCGATGTGGACTGGACGATGTGGTCAGAAATGTTTGTGTCTGCACAAGCATTGTGCCCTGTGGTAGTATCTTCCACAAATCATTACATATTTTGCTTCACAGAGTGGGCAAAACTGCGACTTCCACGTTCCGGGATAAGGCCTGGACGTACAACACCAAGTAACCTGCTCGTGGTTTCTGTCTTTTTTACCACTTTCCATGGATGTTGAGGGCAGGAAAACGCGAACTGCCGACCAGCTTCGCAGTTTCCGAGATGCTGTTTCCCTGGCGCCGTGCCATAACAATCTGGCCTCGGTCAAAGTAGCTTCTGAGAGTGGGTTTCTCCAGCTGCGTCCCTAGTCGTCGCTTGTACGAATCGCCAGTTGCCCAGGTCTTACCTGTGTACTTTCCTTACCACGTCGCGTGCCCGCAGTGCCACTTAGCGAAGTTCAGTCTTGCGGTAGGTGTTGGTCGTAATGTTATCGCTCATTAGTGCTGACAGTACTGAGTTAACAGAGAAGGATGAGGAGTCTCCCATCTTCATTTACACTACTGGCCATTAAAATAGCTACACCAAGAAGAAATGCAGATGATAAACGGGTATTCATTGGACAAATATATTATACTAGAACTGACATGTGATTACATTTTCACGCAATTTGGGTGCATAGATCCTGAGAAATCAGTACCCTGAACAACCACCTCTGGCCGTAATAACAGCCGTGATACGCCTGGGCATTGAGTCAAACAGAGCTTGGATGGCGTGTACAGGTACAGCTGCCCATGCAGCTTCAACACGATACCACAGTTCATCAAGAGGAGTGACTGACGTATGTATTGTTACGAACCAGTTGCTCGGCCACCATTGACCAGACGTTTTCAATTGGTGAGAGATCAGGAGAATGTGCTGGCCAGGGCAGCAGTATCCAGAAAGGCCCGTACAGGACCTGAAACATGCGGTCGCGCATTATCCTGCTGAGATGTAGGGTTTCGCAGGGATCGAAAGAAGGGTAGAGCCACGGGTCGTAACACATCTGAAATGTAGCGTCCACTGCTCAAAGTGCCATCAACGCGAACAAGAGGTGACCGAGACGTGTAACCAATGGCACCCCATACCATCACGCCGGGTGATACGCCAGTATAAAGATGACGAATACACGCTTCCAATGTACGTTCACCGCAATGTCGCCAAACACAGATGCGACCGTCATGATGATGTAAACAGAACCTGGATTCATCCGAAAAAAACGACGTTTTGCCATTCGTGCACCCAGGTTCGTCGTTGAATACACCATCGCAGGCGCTCCTACCTGTGATGCAGCCATGGTCTCCGAGCTGATAACCATGCTGCTGCAAACGTCGTCGAATTGTTCGTGCAGATGGTTGTCTTGCAAACGTCCTCATCTGTTGACTCAGGGCTCGAGACGTGGCTGCACAATCCGTTACAGCCACGTGGATAAGATGCCTGTCATCTCGACTGCTAGTGATACGAGTCCGTTGGGATCCAGCACGGCGTTCAGTATTACCCTCCTGAATCCACTGATTCCGTATTCTGCTAACAGTCATTAGATCTCGACCAACGCGAGCAGCAATGTCGCGATACGATAAACTGCAATTGCGATAGATTACAATCCGACCTTTAGCAAAGTCGGAAACGTGATGGTATGCATTTCTTGTCACTACGCGAGGCATCACAACAACGGTTCACCAGGCAACGCCGGTCAACTGCTGTTTGTGTATGAGAAATCGGTTGGAAACTTTCCTCATGTCAGCACGTTGTAGGGGTCGCCACCGGCGCCAACCTTGTGTGAAAGCTCGGAAACGCTAATCATCTGCATATCACAGCATCTTCTTCCTGTCGGTTAAATTTCGCGTCTGTAGCACGTCATCTTCGTGGTGTAGCAATTTTAATGGCCAGTAATGTATAAAAATTCAGCCTGTCTATGTCTGTACTCTCAAAAACTTGAAAGTAATTTTGAAATTTTGACACAATATTGCACTAGAATAGCGAGTCCTTGTATACATCGACTGGAGCGCCATATGTAACATAAAAATATGTAATTCGTAAAGAGAAACGTTATTAAAAAATGTGAATGTTCGTTTGTACAGAAACTTTAATCTCCCAGAGCTAATCACCGATTGCTTTGAAATTTTGGTACAACGTTCCATTCGAATTCGAGCGTGTTTTTGTGTACGTACTGGAGCACCGAGAGTAATATATAAAAATGTCATATATAAAGGAAAAAATCGTTACCAAAAACATCGGTAAGTTCTTGACCAATTTACTTCAAATTTTTACACGATATTCTATAAAGGCGAAACATTGTTACGAAAAGTCTCGAAAAGTTCTTGATGGAATTACTTAGTCTTATCGATATACTAAAAACATTCAGATAGATGCGGACTACATATTTTTTTTTCTTTGAACGACAGTGATTTAAATAGGGCTTATGACTGGTGATTATAATACTACCACTAAGTTTGAATCGTCCGAAATTTTGTAATTCTACGCGTTCGCAGATTAAAAATATGCGAAATACTGTCATTGAATCTACCACAGACCCAGCAGCTGGAGAGGTCTCTTTCATGGATCATATATCAATGACCCTGACCGATTTACCAATTCAATTTAAGCGACTCCAGTTCCCAATCAAGGTTTCGTTTGCAGTGAGCATAAATCAGGCTCAAGGTCACAGAGGGATAGGTAAATAGGTAAGAGGATAGAGAGGTGTGGGGGGGGGGAGGGGAGGAACAGAGAGAGGGTGGAGGAGCAAATGGACAGAGAGGGTGGGGAGGAAGAGATGCACATCAACAGAGATTCGGTGTTAATGTGTGGACCAGCATTCTCGGTGATACATTGATCGGACCATACGTTCTTCCATTCCGACTTAACGGACTGGAGATACCGCATCTTCGTGCGTGTTGCCAAAATTGCTGGAGAATGTATTTATGAATGTTAGGAACGGGGAGTACTTCCAGCACGATGGGACGACAGCGTATTTCAGCATTGCATTGAGGTATCATTGGAGAGCCACTTTCGGGAATCGATGGATCGGCCGAGATGGCCCTGTGGTCTTACCACCCAGGTCACTTGACCTCACGTGTCTACGGGCATATGAAGCAGCTAGTATATGAAACCGTTGCGGAAACAGCAGACCTCGTAGCTAGAATTGCCATCGCTGCTCGTATGATTGCGGACATGCAAGAGATCTGCGAGCGGACACGACAGTTAATTGTTCCCACGATATACCGCGTGCATACAGGCCAGTGGTCGAGCACTCGGGCAGTTCCTGTGAGTGCGACTGCTGTAATTAGCATGTTGAACTACCTTCTGTATAAATAGTCCCTAGCATCGAAATTGCCGTCAGGAATTGTATGTACCATAAGCAGTCTGTTTTGATGTCCTCTATTTCCTGTTTTAATCTGAACGAATAGTTTCGTAACACTCTGTTTATCGAATACCCGCACATATTTAGCAATAGCAAAACGCTGTCCAGTTTCAGAAAATCATTACACTACCTGCTGCTAATAACGCCAGCACAAAATCTTTCTCTTTTCTTCTCCATGTAACAGCAATGCATGGCCGAGTGCAGCTATCTTGTAATAAAACATTAATTACAAAAACTATAATGAAACATTAAAAAGAGCCTCAATCGATGATATCTACTTACAAAAATGAAATATTACATTATTACTGTCTTTTCATCCACTGTGTCGCAAATTGACAAATGCTGGTCTTACCATGTACAAAGAGGCTGGGAATTATGATGCTACACAATCCCATTAATTATTTTTAAATCATTCCAATTTTTTCCAATATTCACAAACAAATACAAGGCATTTGCTCAAAATCAGTCATAAAAGTGAGGGTTGCTATTTCTGAAGTCCCTATGGGTCTGAACTCACCCGAAGTCTCTTACTAAAACTGTAGCAATACATTCCCGTTCTG
This sequence comes from Schistocerca americana, assembly GCF_021461395.2. Lineage (NCBI taxonomy): Eukaryota > Metazoa > Arthropoda > Insecta > Orthoptera > Acrididae > Schistocerca > Schistocerca americana. Next base: position 350,763,985 of record NC_060125.1, on the reverse strand, counting down.
CTGTGCATCATAGTAACCACTCGCAGAAGTTTTGTATGTTGAATTCAGGGAGGATCTATCACCAAAGTGACCTCAACTACATTTAAGTCTCTACTGCATCATCGAAAGGGTCACTCGCAAAATATTAGTCGCGAAAACTCGAGCTGACAGATTACCATGAGTTATTTAAAGGAAAGTCCGACTCACTGTTCAGACTTCAAAATTACCTGCTGCTGCACAAACGGATACAAAAGAAGGGCCACGGACAAAAACAACAAAATAAGACAGCGAGCAACAACCACCAGCAGAAAGACGAAGATAGCCAACAACGAAAGAAGACAACCAGCAAAATACAATGAGCAGAGCTGTGCCGGTCCTTAAAATAATCTGGTACCATTCCCTCCCTTTCCCGCGTCACCATTTTTATTCTAAATTGAAAAAATTACTACCACTGAAAAGATATTTTATAACAGCTGGCTTCGCACATCGAATAAGACATGTTGAAAAATTAATGTATAAATTTATGTGGCCAACTCTTCTTAATCATCTTTAAGCGCGCTTTTTAATGGCACGCTCAGGCTTTGCATTTTGCACTTCGGCTTCGAATTTTTAATGATTTTATTAACAGCCACTCCAATTAATCAATGAATTTGCATCTAAATAAATGTTACAGTTAAATTCGTGGGCTGCACGAAAGCAGGGACACTATGGGACTACGTGCTGGCGTCTGTCAGCACAACACGTGTCTATTACATTTATTATCTAATTAAAAATGTCTGTTTCTTAATTACATTACCAAGAGATACTGAAATATTGTTTGTTATTATTCACTTCAGTCTTACATCATACAGTCGTACCGATTTCGACTTATTACCAAGTCGTGAGATGATCTGCATAAAAAGAAAGAAACGGGGATAATAAAATACTTGGATACTAAATTAAAAATCGAACAAACCTCTATAGACAAATATACGTACTTGGATACGTTACACAGTAACTTGTCAACTGACCAGGGCAGGACAAGCTCACAACGCAGACATATCTGCGCTTTGATCGTTGGAACTGAAAGCCACACTTAACTACGTAATAGAATCATCGTTGACGTCGTCAAGGATTACGCCTTTTTGCCTGTTAAATCACCAAATTGTTCACGTCATCTATTTAAGAGGCATCCAACGTTTTTCTTTACTGTTTGGTTACACAGTGTTGCAACTTTATTTATACAATTTTCAGACATTCTTTGGACACGGTGTTTCCAGTTACGTTTGTACTTATCATATAAATATATATGAGCGAGGTTTCTACGGCTACTACCGCCTCTCGCATTCCAATTTCCATCGTTCACGGTCATCCCAGTCTCCTTCATTAAGACCTCTCGCCGCCATTGCTTCGTTGACGTCGTCTTTCCAGCATCTCGCAGGTCTACCGTGCTTTCTTCTTTGATGTGGAGGCCATTGCCATACACGGTTTGGTCATCTTGTCTGGCAGACGCTGTAAGTGCCCATACCAGAGTAGTCGCTTCCTTTCTATGTAGTCTAGGATTGTGCTTTCTACATTCATAACCTCTCTGATCCTATCATTTCTAATATGATCAAGACTGGAATATCCACGACTCCGTCTTCAGAAATGCATCTCGACAGCCAGCAGGCGATCTTTCTGCCTATGAGCTAGTACCCATAACTCTGCACCGTATGTTGTGATACTTTCAGTAACTGTGTGGCAGATGGTATGTTTTGTACGGCGCGTTATATTTTTGTTTCAGAGAACATCATTTAGTTGTTTTACGGCTCCCTTGCCTTGGCCAATTTTATTGTTTATATCATCCATACTTCTATCATTGGACGACAGTGTCACTCCCAGGTACTTAAAATTATAACACTCTTTAGTAGTATCAGCACCGAGTTGTAAGTCGTTAACATCGTTTTCTCCCACTTTCAGCTATTCTGTTTTAGGTAATTTTATGACAAGACCCCATTTTTCATATTCTTTTCATTTGCGGAGCATGTAATTCGCAACTTTCTCATCTCCAGCTACTAACACTTGGTCGTCAGCAAAAAATAAAGTGAACATGATATCATCGTCTATGGGGATACCCATTCCTCAGCATTTCCTTTTCCAGGATTTTAATGCCTCCTCTAGGTAGATCTTCAGAGTGTAGCGGCGAGCCGGCCGCGGTGGTCTCGCGGTTCTAGGCGCTCAGTCCGGAACCGCACGACTGCTACGGTCGCAGGTTCGAATCCTGCCTCGGGCACGGATGTGTGTGATGTCCTTAGGTTAGTTAGGTTTAAGTAGTTCTAAGTTCTAGGGGACTGATGACCACAGAAGTTAAGTCCTATAGTGCTCAGAGCCATTTGTAGCGGCGAGCGTGCATCCCTGACGTAGTCTCTTTGTCAACTTAAACTCTTTAGACAGTTGATTCCTCACTTTTACCATTGCCGTACAACCTTGGTGGAGGAGTCTGACAGCTTTCATATAGCTCGGTGACACGCCATTATCAATTAGACTGCCCACAGCTTGTTCTGTGGAACTGTGTCGTAAGCTTTCTGGAGGTCTACAAAGACAGGGTGGGTCGTAAGGCCCCCTGTTGTCCTTTTCTCCACTAGATTTTTGAGGGTAAATACTCAATCAGTACAGCAGCCATCAGATCTCAATCCATTTTGTTCTTCAGATTTAGTTATTTCTTCTTCTATCTTCTTCTTTAGGATACGGCCATAGACTCCCACCATTGATTGCATCACACTAATACCACGGTGCTCGTGTTGCCCTTCTGAAATATTGATGTAATTGTTGCCTTTTTCCACTCCTTTGGGGCTTCGTCACCTCTAAGGCATTTGTCAAAAATCACCGCAAATATCTCAGTTTTGACGGTGCTGCTTTAACCAGTTCTGTATAAATTAATCCTGGACCTGGCGACTTTGTTTCTCATGGCATTAATTGCAGTTTTAATTTCCTTCATGTTTATCGGTGGTATATCATCATTACTGATTTCCATGTCTGGTGGGCTCTCAGTGAATGCCGCTCTGTTCTCAGAAGTCCTTGGTAGTGTTGTAACCAATCCTGCATGCTAATCAGGGTTTATATCTGCATTAGCTTTATTCTGTATTCTCATTACTTTCAATAACTTCCAGGCTTTATTTGCTTGTGTATTCCCCATGCTTTTTTTTTCTCTCGCTTTTCTGCCAGGCTTCGTTTTTTACCTTAATTATTGTTTTTTGGGCGTATTTTCTCTGCTCTCTGTATTCCCGCCAATCATCGTCTGATCCCGAGTTCAACCATTTATTACAAGCTTTCTTCTTACTTTCTACCTTCTCTTGTAACGAGTGGTTCCACCACTCATCACATATTCTACTACTCCTTTGGATTTCTTTTTCTCCTAGTTCTTCATAAGCTGCATTATGGATGGCTTCTTTAACCATCTCATACAACTAATCTGCAGAGGTTTCAACGGCAGCAAGTTTTTCTGCTAGCCTTTGCTGACACAAGAAATGAGTGGAACTGTGGCCAAGGCTTTGTAAATTACATAGAATATTATTGGCTTTCTCTGACTCGGTGCCGGCCGGGGTGGCCGAGCGGTTCTAGGCGCTACAGTCTGGAACCGCGCGACCGCTGCGGCCGCAGGTTCGAATCCTGCCTCGGGCATGGATGTGTGTGATGTCCTTAAGTTAGTTAGGTTTAAGTAGTTCTAAGTTCTAGGGGACCGATAACCTCTTAAAGTTAAGTTCCATAGTGCTCAGGGCCTTTTTTTTTTTTTTTTGCTCGGTGAACGTGATTTTCTGTGTGTTTGATAAACTTGAATAATATCCTAGAAATTAGCATAAAATGGTCTGATCCGCATATCCCTCACATCTTGTACTGCTAGCTTTGTTTGCTTTATTATGACATAGTTTACATTGGAGGTTAACGCTTGATTTCGTCCATGTGTATTTGTGGATGTCCTTGTGCTTGAACCATCCATTCAAATTTCTGAAGTCACTTTGCTTGCAGAATTCTATCAGTCTTTCACCATTATTATGGTTTCTTCAACATATTGACCCACTATGTTGTCATTAACTTTCCATCCTGGTTTGGCTTTTAGGTCTCCTAATAAAATGACTTCTTTGCGATTGTCTATATTTTTACTATTTAAAGTGTAATTGTTTCTTTCCATACGTTACCTTTTAATGTATGTTGTATAGTACCACAGAAACGTCTGATTCTGGGCAGTTTCAGCTCTAAATCACCTCACGTCGGAAATTTAAAACTGCACCACAGATATTTAAACTCTTACTTTTACAGTTATTTGTCCATCTACAGCAATTCTAGCTCTCGTGGGATGTAGTCCTTGAAATGCCATTACTTTTGTTTTAAATGTCGATGTTCGCATACCGTATTTAGCGGCAGTTTGATTGAACTTATGTACTACACCCTGATCATCAGCAAACAGCTGCAACAAGGAATTAATTGTTCTTAATGTGTCGCTTTATACACTGTCCAGTCACATCGTGACCATCTGTTGAAAGTCTGAATAATCACCTTCTGCAGCGCGAGACGTGCAGGAAGAGATTCAATGAGGTCCTGAAAGATACCGAGAGGGACGTGGAGCCGTGGTGACGGCAGTGCCGTGGGCAGCAGCGCTAGGTTTCTTGGTTGAGGATCCATGCCACAAACAGCCCGATCGAGGTGGCCCCGCTGATTCTCGACTGGAACTAAATCCGGGGAATGTGGTGACCAGGAGAGTACGGTAAAGTCATTCAGGCGCTCTTCGAACCACGCACGAACACTGTCAGCTGTGACATACACATTTTCCTGCTGGTAGATAGCAGAAGAAAAGGACACTGCATGTTGGTGGACATGGTCCCAACGTGTATTTGAATTCTTGGGTTAATAAGTTGTACCGTGCTGAATGACGATATCACCCAGGGATCGCCACGAAAGCATTTCGCAGACCGAAACGCTCCATTCTCTGGCTTGGACCTCTTTGCTTCAGACGTTTCACGCCATACATGCCGTCGGCAGTCTGTCCGACAGTATAAAAAGTGATTCGTCTCAAGAAGCAGCTGTCGCCACTCAATGGACATAAAGTTGCGGTACTGGCGTGCAGATTCCAGCCTTCGTCGCCAATGAACAGCTGTCAGGATGGGCGCATAGACGAGGCGTCTGCTGCGGAGGCCCACACGCAGAGACGTTCGCTGATGGTCAATGAATTGCCTCGGCGCCAGTTTTGAATGGCACCATTTGGCAGGCATGGTGTACTACAAGCACGGTTGCGCGCAAACAGTTTACAAACTTAGACGTTTCGCAAATGCTTTCACCCTTCACCCTTCACCCTTCACCCCGAACCCAATGATCGTGCTGTTTTAGACATCACACAATTCACTAAGTTTCCACGTTACGACTGCAAGTGTTTATCAAGAACCACAGTTCCAGACGCATGACACACTTTAAAATCAAAATGTGTATAAATTTATAAATATCTCAGCTTACATTAGAATGTATATAAAGCTTCCTATAGTTCTGCCCACTGTATTAGCACTATATGATGCACTTATTTACTCAATAAAAGTTACTGCTTTGGCAGGAAAATAAAACGTTGAAAATCAGTACTGCTTATAAAAGTATGCACTGTGTTGTAAACATGTCTTCCTAAGCTTCCCATGTGTGCAGCCTTCAGCATGTAGCCGTCTCAGTCGCGCACCTGATAGGAATAGTGTAGTGGTGGGGGAAACTGGAGGGCTGAACAGACATGGATGCACTCTGAGTGCGAGCGCGCTTTGGGAGCGAAAATCTTGGCCAGGCCTGACCTACATACTAAACCTTTAATTTTATTAAAATACAGGCTTTGAATCAGAATTCTAACCATCAGTACACTATACAAGTAGCTTGGTCTAGTCCTTACAGCAGTGATACTATTTCGATCTACTGGCAATGTAAAGATAACTTCAGACATGTTTTATAAAGACTAATTCATAGTTGTCTTTTGCAGCATGAAAGACACGTGGTATATACATTACTGTGTCTCACAAATTAATTTTTCAAGAACTCCTGTGTAAATTAACCCAGCACAACTGAAATGTCCTTAGAAAAATATTCTTTGTGTAACTGTTCATTTAATTTTTGGAGCTCTCTTAATGTCACTACTGGTAAACAGTATTGTGACCAATAGAAAATCAGTTTTACTGTTACGAGTCACATTTATTTCCACGACGTGTTTCACAGGTGTAAACCTCTATCACCAGGTGAATTTTTGTGGATTCATACATGTTTTGTTTACGACTTTTGGGTAGCCAATGGCTCCGCCTAATAGCAGAAGACACAACAAACCACCACATCTCAAAGGTGCGTGGGGGTTTTGCAAAGACGAACGAACACGCGCGTAAAAATACCTGCAATGGTAGCCAAGGGTTCATTTTCCTACAGCGTTTACATCAAATGCATCACAAAGACTTCATACACACGTAAGTGAACGAATGTGGCGTCTAGAAAACCATGTGTGCAATAAACATACAAAATAATAATGTTGACAGCAGTGGCTCCCTCACTTCAACTGCCTCTTGGTTCTCCCTATGAGTAGATCATAATAGAATTTCAAATTTTTAAATTCAGTCAGTAATTGCATGAAATAATTTTGTTGCCCCTGGAAGCCATTAGGCAGGCAACCTGCACTGTTGTAACTGTTTAGAATTGTACAGTGTGTCCCAGGGGGAATGTTCAGTGTTCAGGAATATAATAGGAACGACCATTAGAAGCTAAAAAGTCGGGTAAATATGGGCTCTAAAATGCATACCTTAATAGCTACGAGCACTTTTTCGTCTTCGCTACTGAGAAATACTCTTCTACTTAACAGTGCTCACAGCTCGTAAATATGCATTTTAGGCCATCTTTGACAAATTTTCTTTCATCCTCCGAAAATGTGGAAAGCAAAGGCGCTTGCAGTAGTAAAGATTTGTTTCAAAGTACCGAAGATAAAGTGCTTATAGCTCATCAGTATGCATTTTAGGGCCCGTGTTTACTAGACTTTATTTGCTTCGAATGATCGTTCCTGTCAAATCGCTGAGTACTAACGATTTCTCCTTGTCCATCCTGTAGACTGCCCGCCGGCCGAAGTGGCGGTTAAAGGCGCTGCAGTCTGCAACCGCAAGACCGCTACGGTCGCAGGTTCGAATTCTGCCTCGGGCATGGATGTTTGTGATGTCCTTAGGTTAGTTAGGTTCTAAGTTCTAGGGGACTAATGACCTCAGCAGTTGAGTCCCATAGTGCTCAGAGCCATTTGAACCATTTTTTTTTGTAGACTGCCGTTTGTACGAGGAAGAGAGAAGCACTCTGGTAATATGGAGACAAGAATGCTACCTTCGGAGATCTTTTGCATGTTTCCAACGTAGCACACTTCGGGATTCTCTTTCGAGAGGCGGTGTTTAATTCCCCACGCGATACGCTTTAGGGCGGCTCTCCGCTGCCACGCACGTGTTCCCTTCTCTCGCCAAAATTTCCGCTCTGTTGAGTACCGTTCACTGGCAAAACCGATTCGCTTTATACCCGACGAACGCCGCAGAGCCCGCGATCGACTGGAAAATCGTACCGGTCACGCAGCAACTAACTTGCGTGTTTTGCAAAGCTGCTGCGTGAGGTGGGTGGTAGCGGAGTACTAGGTAGCTTGTTAGACAGCTTTCAGGCTATTTCAGACAGACACGTGAGAGAATGAGAGTCTCACGTAAAAGTTTTCTACCTTTCTGGTTCTCATTTTCGTATTGCTGCATGGAGCAAGTAACACGATTTTATGCTGTGCATGTATGTACTGGGTGTCTCTTCTAGGTGTTGTCGAGAGCGTTTTCTACAGTGCTTCAGCAGATACTTACAATTTCGTTTTTGCAATGTGTGGTTGGAGTCAATAAAAAAAGATCGTCACGTCTTTCACGCTACGCCCAATGTCGGTGCAAAATGTCAGTGTTTTTTCCCTTACGAACATAATAATCTTTAATGCGGAATTTTAAGCGTCCATTCGAAAAAGCTTTCTAAGAATATGGCAACAGACACTTTAGTGAAGTGCTATATTCGCTTTATGTACGAGTGTTAACAGGAACAGTAAAACACCAAGAATACCAAGTACTCGAGCAGTAAAAGCATCGCCCTTGCTCGTGCTCACTGGTACTGCCATGCAACAGCGCTCTCTGTCGCTGCTGGAGTTCAGACTGTTGGTCGCATTTCACACAAAACGAATACCGCACTAGAGTAATTGGGACCCCTCTATTCAATGGGGATGCAAAATTCCGTTTTAAAAATTTATTTCAAAATGGGAAACAAACCGACACTATCCGTTGACATTGGACATTGCTTGAAAGGCCTGACCAGCTGTATTCGCAAAGTTTTGGTCGGACGGGAAGCGTGTCCGGATGGCTGAGGCGGTTAAGTCAACCAACCGTTAGCGTGAAGTGGGAGATCAGTTGGAGTCCCGGTCCGGCACACATTTTCTTTTTTCATTATCGAATTATTTCGATGCCCGATTGCGGCTGGCAACGGCATTTCCTTCCAAATCTGACTTTACGCCATCTGGAGTGTGCCTCAGGCAGCACCTGATGAAGGTAACGAGTCGTCTTACCGAAATATCGTGCGAGAACGACTCTGATACCTGGCACAATACGAGGTCTGTTCAAAAAATCGCAGAACATTCGTAATTTCGTGCGTTGAAGTGAAATGCGGCTGGCATCCCTGTACACGCCTGTGTTTAACGTGTAACTGGTGAGTCTTATTGGTGTATTTCTGTTATTGTTCAATGCTGTATTGAGTAGAACGTTGTTTCGCACAGTTTGCGATTTTCGAGATGGCAGAGTTAGAGGGGCAACGCGTCTGCATTGAATTTTGCGTCAAACTCAAGAACACCTTTACAGATAGACACGCAATGATGCAGGAAGCCTACGGTGATGAGTGCTTAAGTCGTACTCGTTGTTACGAATGGTTCACTCGGTTTGAAGATGGCCGGACGGAATTTAAAGATGGCCCTCGTTCAGGATGCCCTTCGACGTCCACTGACGACACTCATGTCGGGAATGTCAACGAAATTGTGCGTGCCAATAGAAGACTTACAGGCAGAGAGACTGCAGAAGGATGTAACATTTGAGCCCGATCCTGTCGTGAAATATTGACACAGCATCTTGGAATGCGCCGTGTTGCCGGCAAGTTTGTCCCACGGCTCATAAGTCAAATCCAGAAAGATCTTCGCCTCGCTTCGCAATCTGTGAAGAGCTTTTGGTTGGCGCAAATGAAAGCGAGATATTCCTTAAGATACATCTGTCTATGGTTATGATGTTGAGACCAAGGTTCAATCTTCACAATGGGTAGGGAAACGTTCTCCAAGACCAAAAAAAGCTCTTCAGGTCAGGTCAAATGTCAAAGCCATGCTCATAGTTTTCTTCGACTTTGAAGGATTAGTTCATCATGCATTCGTGTCACAGGGACACTGTTAATCGATGGTACTATCGGGACGTGTTGCTACGCCAGCGAGAAAATGTGATAAGGAGACGGTCTGAAATGTAGCGAGACAATTCATAGCGCGTGCATCACGATAAGGCACCCGTATCATTCATCCCTGTTGGTGCGTGACTGTTGCGCAATAAACAAAATTACTGTGCTGCCTCATACTCCCATACTCCGTACTCTCCAGACCTGCCCCTGCGGACTTTTTTTTATTTCCAAACTTGAAAACTCCGTTGAAAGGACGAAGATTTTAGCGACGATAGACGAAATGAAAGAAAATTCACAGATAGTGCTTCGCGCCATCCAGCAAGAGACGTACCAAGACTGCTTCTGGAAGTGGAAACGGCATTGGAAGCGGTCTATCAGTTGTGGACGAGAGTATTCCGAAGGACACCATGCACAATAAGTAAAACGTAAGCGTATAAAATTTTGGGGACGAACTTCCGGAATTTTTTTTGAACAGACCTCGTACTTAATGTCACCAGATTGCCTGGAACATGTGAATTACGTGATCTTGGGCGTTTATAAAGTTCGGTGAGACTTCGAAGAAGCCAATTTATGGACAGATTTCAACTGACCTCCCCCACCCCGTAGACACACACACACACACACACACACACACACACACACACACACACACACACACAGAGAGAGAGAGAGAGAGAGAGAGAGAGAGAGAGAGAGAGAGAGAGAGAGAGAGAGAGAATAGGGGAGGCACCTACACAAGGGGCAGTCGAAGTTTTAACCATCATCTCGAAAGAAGCTACGTAACATATTATTCATATGTTTGCTGATATACATCAGCAGTACTGTTACACAGTGAACCCCGTATCATACTAATGTAGCACGCTGCTAAAGCAGCAAAAATAAAATGGCAGAGTCTGTTGATAAAGCGGAGTTTAGTATGGTATTCGTTTTCTGCGTATGAAGAGGAACAACGCTACGACAGTTCATACTCAGTTGGCGGAAGTCTACAGTAACAACGTGTAATCGTATGATAGTGGTTAGCTCGTATAGAAGCTTCCACACGGGACAAAGTGGAAGGAAAACAAGAAAATTTTGAACCGAGGCAATATGGTCAGGTCCACCAATACGACGACTTGAGCCATCAAACCAATTTGGATGAGTATTGATTGCATCTCTATGACCCTGTGACAAAGCAGCTAAGCAAGTAATTGAAATTTTGCGTAAAATGCGAAAGTGTAACCATTGCTGGGCAAGGTGATGGTGAATGTTTCTTGTGACTGCCATGGTGTGGCACTAACATCTTATCCTCCTGAGGACCAACCGCAATCTCCTGACCAAGTTAAGATAAGCCTGAAGTGGCAAGCCAGACCTGAAAGAAATTTCAGGGCTTACCCTAAGTCAGTGTTACACGAACGTTTCTGTTCACAGTACATATTGTCGCAAAAGCAGCTGTGGTGTAGTGGTTGCATGGAGGGTCGTGAGTACAAAACGGCATGTTTGGTTTGTGGGGCGCCAAACTGTGGGATCAGCAGCTCCCGTACAAAATCCCAATAATTACAGTGCAGTTTTTACACAATCGAATCTAGCAACTGTCACGGATGGTGGTGGTGGTGGTGGTGGTGGTGGTGGTGGTGATCTCCTAGTGCCTGGGCAACGGGCCGTGAATCGAACCTAGGACCCTGTGATCCAGAGACAGCAACGCTAGCCACTAGACCACGAGCTATGGACAAGAATAATACAGAAAAACAAGTGGACTGCGACTATCCATCCTTAATAAATTTTACAGTTGCTGTGCACATCAGTTAAGTTTATTCGAGCGTGTAACAAGGAAGAGAAGTGACTGTGGTACAGGAAGTACCCTCCGCCGAAGACCACAAGATGGCTGTCGGAGTATGCAGGGGTTGGCCAAAAACATGGAAACAGCGAGATTAATATATGCTTGAACATAAATGCAGATGCCAGCCAAGTTTGCAGACTGTTGTCATATTTGGCGATGAAGAGCACCTGTCGAATGTCCTCAACACGTTGCAAGTGCAAATGGTGCAAATGGCTCTGAGCACTATGGGACTTAAGATCGGAGCTCATCAGTCCCCTAGACTTAGCACTACTTAAACCTAACCAACCTAAGGAGATCACATACATCCATGCCCGAGGCAGGATTCGAACCTGCGACCGTAGCAGCAGCGCGGTTCCGGACTGACGCGCCTAGAACCGCTCTGCCACAGCGGCCGGCACGACTTTGCAAGTATCAGTCGTGGCCAGAACAGTGTTCTGTGTAGTTGAGTGTATTGTGTCGGAGCAGAGCGCATTCGAACGGCGGCAGATTGCTGGTGCTCGTATGCTGGGTGCATTCACGACAAAGAGGGCCAAAGTGTTCGCTGTTTCAAGAGGGATGGTGTAGAGGAATTAAACTGTATACAGGCAATGTGGTACGAAGACCAACCGCTTACCCACAAAGCCGAATAAAATGCGTGATCCAGACAGACGGTCATTTTAGGGGATTGTGGCGAAAAATAGGACAATAGATGAAAAAGTCACTGTAGAACTGAATATCGCACTCGTGAAACAACCTAATGGAATTGCAGAACAAGTCATCAGTGATGGAAATGCCTGTAACAGGAAAGCGTGATGGTGAATCAATACAACCGGGCTTCCAAAGTCATTTGGTGGGATGAGCCTTATTTCACACCGTTTCCAGCTTTTGGATAAATTTGAGTTCAAATGGTTCAAATGGCTCTGAGCACTATGGGACTTAACATCTGAGGTCATCAGTCCCTTAGAACTTAGAACTACTTAAACCGAACTAACCTAAGGACACCACACACATCCACGCCCGAGGCAGGATTCGAACCTGCGACCGTAGCGGTCGCGCGGTTCCAGACTGAGGCGCTTAGAACCACTCTTCCACCGCGGACGGCGATAAGTTTGTGTCCCAAGAGGGAAATACGGCGGGGAGTCGGTCATGACTTGGGCAGCCGTATCGGGGATTTCTATGGTCTCTATGGATACTCTACAAGGTCACGTTATTACCAAGGTTTTGTGAATAGCAGGCACGGTAGCTCAACGTGTTCTGTCAGAGAGCCGGTTGGCCTCTGTAATAGAAAACTGAGTGGAAGGATCAACCACCGAACTTGAACAGGATGTCTTGCGACGTCCGCAACGACCAAACACAACAATCAATAACGAACAAAATGAAAAAAAGTGACCATTTTGGCTGATCGCGTACGTCCTATGGTACAATGTTTGTAGCCGGCCGCTATGACCGAGCGGTTCTAGGTGCTGCAGTCCGGAACCGCACTGCAGCTACGGTCGCAGGTTCGATCCTGCCTCGGACATGGATGTGTGTGATGTCCTTAGTTTAGTTTAGGTTTAAGCAGTTCTAAGTATAGGGGACTGATGACCTCAGATGTTAAGTCCCATACCGCTTAGAGCCATTTGAACCATTTTTTTACTATATTTGTTCCTCACGAGGTCAGGACCGCTGGTCATAGAGCTCGCATTGGCCGGAAGTGGTATCGTGAGAACGAGAATGAATTACCGCATGTCCCCTGGCCACCACGGTCGCCAGATCTCAAGATTATAGAGCTTTTGTGGTGGCTGCGTGAACTTTATCCGTTACTTCAACGTGGCCTTATTTTTCAGGAAGAATGATGTATGTCACTGAAATTCATACATGACCTCTATTTGTACAAGAGCGTTGGCTGTTTTGAATGCATTTTGGGCTTGGTATGTGTTGCGGCTATGTTGTTCCCATATTTTTATCTCCTTCCACCCCCCACCCACTCTTTCGATAGTCTGGATACACCGTTGTGAACGCAAAGGCAGCGCCGCGTCGCAGTCACCGCCCGCGATCAGCTCGCTGCCGTAGGTCGCAGCCTCCGGTGGCGTCCCGCCCGCTCGCCACAGCTGAGGACCGATCGACCCGCGCAGTTGTCGCGCCCGGAGCCGGTGCTGTCTGCTATTGATCACGCCGGCGCCGGCAGCCGGGGTCTGGCTGCGGTTTCCCAGGAGACGGGATTTGTGCTCCGTCCCCGCACCGGCTGCCCGGGCAACGCTTGACACTTGTGCCCGCCCACGCGATTTCCGCCTCGCACCACCTGCGCCGCATATAGCCGTGGACGGCTGCAGCAAATTATTCGAATGAAACACCACGAGCGCATATTGTACAAAGACTGACGGCGTCGAAATAGCGGCTTTGCACTCCATGCCGTCTATCTTACAATATGTGTTATTTTTACGAGACGTCCAGGGACAAGTACACTTAAAGACAGGAATCATCCAAATGGGACGGAAACTGGTAGATGTGACGTACATGTACAGACAAACAAATGATTACAATTTCAGAAAAAATCTGATTTATTCTAGAGGAAGAGCGTCCCAAATTGTGCAACTCAGTAACGCACCGATCCATCTTTCGCCCAAATGCAAGCAGTTTTTCGGCTTGGTATTGACTGATGGTCAAGGTCTCCTCATGAGGGATATCGTACCAAATTCTGTCCAATTGGCGCTATAGATCGTTGGAGGGCCCTGTTTATAATGCTCCAGACTGGGAAGAAAAAAATGGCTCTGAGCATTATGGGACTTAACATCTGACGTCATCAGTCCCCGAGAACTTAGAACTACTTAAACCTAACTAACCTAAGGACATCACACACATCCGTGCCCGAGGCAGGATTCGAACCTGCAACCGTAGCGGTTGCACGGTTCAAGACTGAAGCGCCTAGAACCGCTCGGCCACTCCGGCCGGATGACTGGGAAGATGATCAGAGACCTTACTGTGCACAGTAGGGTTTGGCAAGCACGAAGACCATTAGCAGAGACCACTGTTGTGTGCGAGTGGGCATTATCTAGTTGAAATGTAAGACCAGGGTGGCTTGCCATGAAGGGCAACAAAATGGGGGGTAGAAGACCGTCAACGTATAGCTGTGATGTAAGGGTGCCGCGGATGACAACCAGAAGGGTTTTGCCATGAAATGAAATCGCACCGCACACCATCACTCCTGGTTGTTGGTCCATATGGTGGGCGGCAGTGAGGTTGGTATCCAGTGCTGTCTGGGGCGTCGTCAGACACGTATTCGACCTGGAGCCTCACTGACTGGAGTAGAACTGTCTTCAGTGATGAGTCCCGCTGAACTGATACCGACGACTAGCGAAGACGCGTCTGGTGACGTCCAGGATGGTGATGAGATACCTGCCTTACTCTCGACCGCCAACCATTTCCGTAGTTTCACGATCTAACGCGCTAGTTGGACAGAATTTGGCGCGATATCCCCCAGAAGGACATCCAACATGTGTTAATCAGTACCAAGCCGAATAACTGCTCGCATAAGTGCCAGTGGACCAACGTGTTATTGACTTGCCCACTTTGTGAAACTCTCTCTTGAACAAATCATTAATTTTTTCTGAAATTGTAATCATTTGTTTGTCTGTACATTTAAATCACATCTATCAATTTCTGCCCCATTCGGATAATTCCTTCGTGGTGCGTCCTTTCTTGTTCTCTTAGAGTGTATACTAGCGAATCCTGTTTTTAGTGATCCAAAATGACAACCAAGAGCACAGCGCCACACTAGGCAGGACCCACTGGACTACATCAGCTTTAAAATATGATGCTCTTCTTCTTTTCTTCATGGAGTATGTCTACAGGTTGTTCTGTCTTTACGTAAGCCATCTGTTTCTCCATCGTCTAACATCTTTCCTGTATAATTTATAACTGATTACTTCTTTAACTAATCTCTCTTCCTTGACTCATTTGATATGTTTCCACTTTTTACAACCTTGCCTTACTTTCCATGTATACGTTATAGAGTGTTATTTGGAAAATAAGGTCCGACTTCCTATAAAACATAAAATATCACAGATTTTTCCAGGAAACTCTTTATTTAATTCATAAAATTCTTCTGTATTTTTCTATATAGTTTCCATATTTGTTTACACATTTGCCACAATGTATTACAAGTTTTTGTATTACTAAGTCATAGACGTCTGCAGTCTGGGAGAATAATCAGTGTTCAACTGCTTCTGTCACCTAGTCATCTGTGACGAAGCGCTTGCCACCAGCAACTCCTTTAGGTAGCGGAACAAATGAAAATCTCTAGACGCCAAGTGTGTGGACTGTACGGTAGCCGGACAATCTGTTCCAGACCAAAAGATCTGATCAGATTTTGAGTGTGAATGTCAGTGTCTTAATGCCATGTAGCAACAAAACTCCATACGTCTGAAGCCCACGTCGGTTAGTCTGTATTGCGCATCAAATTTAGTCACCATAGCGCAGTAAGCGGCTGAATTTGTTGTCCTTTGCTACGTAAATGCGACTAACAAGAGTCTGTGTCTATCCCAAAACACGTTTTCCAAAATCTCGCATGTTGAGGCTGTCCGGTTGGCCTTGACTTTGACTGGAAATGTCGAGTGACGCCATTCTATTCACTGACGTTTAGACGGAGGGGTCATGTGACACACATCTCGTCCCCTGTGACATTCTTTAAAAATTGGTAGCCTTATTTGTGATATCGGCCCAAGAAAATCAAAAGCACAAGCCATTCTTTCCATTTTGTGTTTCTCGTTAAGCAGCCTGGAATCCACGGTTGCACAAGTTGCGAAAATTTAACTTTTCTGAGACAATTTTCTGCAAAGCTGTTCTCCCCACATTAGAAAATTTCAAAGCTGTAGTTGAAGTTGTAAATTGCCGGACTTAATAAATCTTTCCGACCGTGGCCTTGACCAAATTTTTTTGAGATCACTGATGGTCGGTCTGATCGCGGCTCGTCATGGACATTTCCCCGTCCGTCTTTGAAAACTCTCACCCACCCATTTACGAACTTCGCTGTCACTCATCGCATTGAGGTCATATACCTTACCTGGCTGCCGATGAATTTTCTCTGCTGCAACGTTTCTTGCCATCAGAAACCGAATCACTGCCTGTGTTTGACAATTATGATCAATTATTTAAAAAAATTGTAAACTGACACTATAAACGACACCTTGCGGAAATACCAATGAAAGCGGCGTCGTTTGACAAACAAGGAATGGCAGGGGCCAGCGTGTATGCGCGTTTCAGTGTAAGCAGAACATTCCATTAGCTACGGCGACCCGCGCAGGGTAAACGCGCGGTCTTGAGGCGTCTTGTCACGGTCCGCGCGGCTCCCCCCCCCCCCCTCCCCCGACGGAGGTTAGTCCTCTCTCGTGTGTGTGTGTGTGTGTGTGTGTGTGTGTGTGTGTGTGTGTGTGTGTGTGTGCGTGTGCGCACCCTAAGTGTAAGTTAAAGTTAGGTTAAGTAGTGTGTAAGCTTAGGGGCCGATGACCTCAGTAGTTTGATCCCATATTACCACAAATTTTCCAAGCTACGGCGATTCAGACCTTACTTTCCGAATAACACTAATGTACCGGGTGATTGTAATTCAAATGCAGCTACTCACTGGGGTCCAGTATAGGTTGTAATAATAGCATGGCAGAAAAAGTTCGAAGACTAGCTAATGCGTTAGTGCAGAACTGATTTACACTGGAAAGCGATTAGTTTGTTTTGGCCACCAGGTGTAAATCTTGCGCCGTACAGCATCTTGACTTCTCCGGCGCTCAGATTGAACAAACTGAGTAAGTGGCGGTTAGTATTAAGATCAACATTATGTCTTCATCACGCGTTTGATCTTTCTTGCCCACGCCCGTTCCTGATCCATTACATATGCAAACATTTTTATACATCTTTCTTGCATATATAGCGACAGATTTTCACCAGGTGGCCAAAATTGCAACTAATTTTTTTTCGAGCGTTAATCTGTTTCACATTAGTGCTTTAGCATATCTGCCAAGTTCCGCTGCCATACGGATAATTAAACCCATTAGACCTCTGTGACTAGCTGCACTCTAATTCTAACCACCCAGTGCTAAAATATGGTACAAGCATTTTACATTAAACTCCTTCATCGTGGTTTCTTTCAATATTCAGACTAATATGGTTTTCACTAATAGACTGATTCACGAGAAAGGTCTGAGTATATCATTTATTACCACTAAATAATGGTGAGAGTCTAACATATGTATTGTTATAAGTTCCATATTTAATTGGCGTTTGGACTGACATCTCGTGGCACTGATGCGAGTTACGAGCCGGTCAGCTACAAAGGAGGCGGTATTTGGCGAAAAATACAGCAAAGTAAACAGGCGCTGCAACTCTAGAAAGCAGCGAAGTTTGATCAGTGTGTATGTCGGGCATGGTAGTCTAGCGGTAAATTGTGTTCTTGTAAATAAAAAGATTGTGGATCGAATCATGGTTGGTCCGGGAGTTTTCATTCACCCTCCCTTTTAACCTAGCATTGACATATCAATGCTAGGCACGACACTTCGTTCGTATTCCACGTAAAACTATAGGTTTGGTAACGGGGGTAGCTTAAGGACACTCAAGTCGATTAAGTGTGCTGCAGCTGACTTGCAGCAGGCCATTGAACCACACGAAATTATTATTACCATAATTTTTACATCTACCCACATGTTTTTGTAGCGAGTGGTTATAATTAACGTGCTGGTACTCACAGAGATCCAGAGTGGGCTGTAATATTATCGTATGGCAACGAAACTGGGTAGTTATGCAAATGCTTTAATGCGAAACCAGTTTACACTGGAAAACAAAGTAGTTTCACGTGTGGCCACCAGGTGCAAATCTAGCGCTGTACACTATTCATATGGGGGGATGGCATCCACGCTTTCGTCTCCTGCCTCTTCGTGTACCTGCTGACGCCCACACTCTCTTCATCCCGCCGCCTCCCCTGCTGCCTCTTGCTCCTTTTCCATCATCTCCGACCTCTCCCTCGGCAGGTCCCACCCCCAGACGCTGGAGCAACTGAAATCTCATGATCCACAGCAATCTTCTGAATTTCCTCTTCGATTTTCGGTGCGGATCGAAGTTGATGAGATCTGGCCGGAAAATATTCTATGGAGTGAAGAGCCACATTTTACACTACCGATTTTGTGGTACTGTTAAACTGCGTTATGTTCACGAATAGCCACTGCTCTTTCTGCCTGTGACTGTGCCGTGCGGATTCACAGGAACCTTTATTTTCACGCCGTTGCCCTTTGAAGACAATATACCCAGCCCCTGTCAAGTGCACCGTGCACGCTATCCAGACTTCTTGTATGGCTTGTGAATCCTTCTTTGAAAGAGCGCATTGTGTGGAACTTACTGCCGGCAGCGGTGGCCGTGCGGTTCTAGGAGCTCCAGTCCGGAGCCGCGCTGCTGCTACGGTCGCAGGTTCGAATCCTGCCTCGGGCATGGGTGTGTGTGATGTCCTTAGGTTGGTTAGGTTTAAGTAGTTCTAAGTTCTAGGGACCACTGATGACCACAGCAGTTGAGTCCCATAGTGCTCAGAGCCATTTGAACCATTTATTTGTGGAACTTACTGTTTTCATGCATGTTGGGTCGACACCTTATGTCGTTCACCCAGCGAAATATCTGCTTAATGCAAAATTCCACGAACGTGTGATCTCCATAGGTTTTTCACACGTATGGCTTACAAGATCACCTGATACGAATCCATATGACTTTTAGCTCTGTGGATATCTAGAAGAATGGGTATACCAGGCACACGATCGGTCTCTGATGGGAAGGCCAGTATACAGGAACACGTGGCTCAGATTCCACTGCAACTGCTGCGAGCAGCTGTTGATCACGTCGTTTTATGGATGCAACATCTCGTCGACGTCTTCGGTACTTATATTGAACAAATTTTGTAAACTACCGTTAATAATATAATGAACATTAAGCCTTTCTCACTTGTTTGACTTTCCCTGCCTAAACCCCGTTCCTGTTCCATTAAGTTTCTGTAGGTCTTTCTTTCTTGGATTCAGAGTGCCAGATTTGCACCTGTTGGCCAAATTGGAACTAATTTTTTTCATCGTAAATCGATTCTGAATTAACACATTAGAATATTTATCAAGTTCCGCTGCCATGCTATAATTACAGATCACTCTGGATCTCTGTGAGTAGCTGCACTTTAATTATAACCACTAAGTACTTTACAAATTAGTTTCCTACCGCCTTTTCCTGCCTGTACGTTAAGCCTAATCTCAGTAACTAGTATAGGGATTTTGATTAATAATACGCCATTCCTTGCAGATACGTTGGTCACTCCGCGCTGATACACCAATAAATCGGGCTCCTTCGTTCCCCCTGTGGTCATGGACACGTGCAAACGCGATAAGTCTATTCTGCCATATTTAGAGTTGCGCTCTACCAAAGCTATGGTAGTTACCTGTAGTGTTGGTAGCAGTGGTAGGGAAAGAAACATTAATGAATATGTAAGAGAGAAACTGGGAGCTGACGATTTCTCCTTGTTTGGTTGATTTTCACTTAATTAGAATCGCACATCGTTCAGTGTTAGTTCAGTGTGTACTTTATATACTTACAGAAAGTAAATTGCATTTTGTAAGTAAAAAATGTTCAAATGTGTGTTAAATCTTATGAGACTTAACTGCTAAGGTCATCAGTCCCTAAGCTTACACACTACTTAACCTAAATTACCCTCCGGACAAACACACACACAACCATGCCCGAGGGAGTACTCGAACCTCCGCCGGGACCATTTTGTAAGTAGCAAAACATAGTTGATCGCGTAACTCTTGCGCTTTTATGTAACAAAAGCAATTATTTTTGAGGCAAGTACTGTTTACACGCACAAACATAAAATATAGACATACAATTGCTGTTATTTTGTACTCAACAGAACGTTCTTCATTATGGAGAAAGGAAAAAGTTTCCTGTTACTACTGATAATTGGGACAGTTGCTGATTAATAACAAACATGTTTTATGGATGTAAGTTTGACGAAGTATTGAAGCGATGTTTGATGTTTTTGTTTGCAGTTATATCATTTTACCTCTTTGCTAAGGAAATGGTGTTTTCTAGAGCTACTAATATATGATAAATCTGTATTTTCTTTTTTACTACAACATTCCTCTGTTTCACTTTACAAACGAGCAATCTTCGAATAAGACTTGAATTAAACAATGAAAAGCTGAATTTTGCTATAAATACTGTTCATTTTTAAGAAACACAGGAGGATAACGATGTAGAACAAAAATGTCCCGTAGGCGACCCTTCATATATCCTTTGTTTCCAGAGGGTTTATGACATTCAGATTTTAGTGGAATCTAGTTAGACACTGATCGCATATGAAAAGAAATCTGTCGTTTTTCGGTAACGCTCCATAGGTTTGCAACACGCATAAGGTTCAGGTACCACAGGTACAACCTTAGCTAGCCAAAACTACTAGGAAAACTTCAGTGGTCTACGGTTACTTATGGTAGCGTAAAGTAGTTTAGTGGCTCCAGCTATACTGTCAGGTCTCGACGTCGACTCACCTTACTGCTCTGATTCCACGCAACCTACTGGTACACAACAAATCAGTCCTTCCTTAAACCACTGGTGCAGTGTCACATGACTGCCTGTTACCACAGTTCTACACCACCTTCAGGTCTCCAAAGCTTTCAGTGTGCTCTTTTAAACAGAAGCGATTTCTGGCGTTCCACAAGGTAGTGTTGCAGGCCCTTCGACGTTTCTTACCTAATTAACGAGTTTGGAGACAATCTCAGCAGCCGTCTTCGGTTGTTTGCAGATGACGCTTTCGTTTATCGACTAATAAAGTCATCAGAAGGTCAAAACAAACTGCAAAACGATTTAGAAAAGATATCTGAATGGTGCGAAAAGTGACAGTTGACCCTAAATAACGAAAAGTGTGAGGTCATCCACATGAGCGCTAAAAGGAACTCGTTAAACTTCGGTTACACGATAAATCAGTCTAATCTAAAAGCCGTAAATTCAACTAGATACCTAGGTATTACAATTACGAACAACTTAAATTGGAAGACACACATAGAAAAGGTTGTGGGGAAGGCTAACCAAAGACTGTGTTTTATTGGCAGGACACTTAGAAAATGTAACAGACCTGCTAAGGAGACTGCCTACACTGCGCTTGTCCGTCCTCTTTTAGAATACTGATGCGCAGTGTGGGATCCTTACCGGATAGGACTGACGGAGTACACCGAAAAAGTTCAAAGAAGGGCGGCACGTTTTGTACTAGCGCGAAATATGGGAGAGAGTGTGTCACAGAAATGATGCAGGATTTGGTCTGGGCATCATTAAAAGAAAGGCGTTTTTCGTTGCGACGGAATCTTCTCACGAAATTCCAAACACCAACTTTCTCCTCCGAATGCGAAAATATTTTGTTGGCACCGACCTACATAGGGAGGAACGATCACCACGATAAAATAAGGGAAATTAGAGCTCGTACGGAAAGATATAGGTTTTCATTGTTTCCGCGCGCTAGACGAAAGTGGAATAATAGAGAACTGTGAAGGTGGTTCGATGAACCCTCTACCAGGCTCTTAAATGTGATTTTCAGAGTATCGGTGTAGATTTACCGGGTGATCAAAAAGTCAGTATAAATTTGAAAACTTAAGAAACCACGGAATAATGAAGATAGAGGGGTAAAAATTGACACTCACACTTGGAATGACATGGGGTTTTATTAGAACCAGCCCATATTGCTAGACGTGTGAAAGATTTCTTGCGCGTGTCGTTTGGTGATGATGGTGTGCTCAGCTGCCACTTTCGTCATGCTTGGCCTCCCAGGTCCCTAGACCTCAGTCCGTGCGATTATTGGCTTTGGGGTTACCTGAAGTCGCAAGTGTATCGTGATCGACCGACATCTCTAGGGATGCTGAAAGACAACATCCGACGCCAATGCCTCACCATAACTCCGGACATGCTTTACAGTGCTGTTCACAACATTATTCCTCGACTACAGCTATTGTTGAGGAATGATGGTGGACATATTGAGCATTTTCTGCAAAGAACATCATCTTTGCTTTGTCTTACTTTGTTACGCTAATTATTGCTATTCTGATCAGATGAAGCGACATCCGTCGGACATTTTTTGAACTTTTGTATTTTTTGGTTCTAATAAAATCCCATGTCATTCCAAGCATGTGTGTCAATTTGTACCTCTCTACCTACATTATTCTGTGATTTATTCAGTTTTCAAATTTATACTGACTTTTTGATCACCCGGTAGATGTTAAATGACTGACTAGATTCCGTGTGGTGGGCTACTATGAGAGCACTGACAGATACTAGAGATAGACGCTGCACGTTGAGGAGGAGCCGGAGACGAGTATCGGGGCTGCGTGGGGCTGCGCAGCGGGGACGCGCCGCTACGCGGGCCGACAGCACAGACTTGGAACGGCGCGCTTGTGGTACACACGACAAGACACGCCCAGTGACCGAGGCGCTTCTCCGTTACGTGACGCCACGACACACAGCCAGGATGCTACAACAGTTTCGGTGAGGGCGCCAGAAGTGGTGCGCTAGCTGCTGCATCAGCCAACTCCCTTTTATTTGCGAGCGCATGCTTTCACGATAAGAGTCGGTCTCGACAGAGGTCTTCTGATATATACAAGGGTCGGATAAACGCATGGAAACACCGCCACAAACGCATGGTTCAACATAAATGCAGATGCTAGCTGGGAGGGTCACTGTTTTGTTTGACCAGGAACTGCACCTGTGCAGTGTCCTCAATGTCAGTCTCGTGTCGTGCTCAGAACAGTGTTTTGTGTAATTACTTCGCAGTCAAGTTACTTCAAACGTGGACAAAATGCCCGGTGAATGCTCTCAAAACCATGGAAGCCGAAGTGTTTTGTGTTTCAAAAGACACCTTATCGCAGATTCGTATCGCATCCAACGAATGCGGAAACACGTCATCCACTAAGACAAAACATGGGCGAGAGTGTGTGTTGGGTGATCGTGACAGTCGGTCACTGAAAAGGATTGTGAAGAAAGATAAGAGGACAGCAGTTGCAAAAATCACTGCAGAACTGAATGTCGCACTAGCGAACCCTACCAGCACGAAATTAACATGGAGGTTACTCCATAAGCTTGGGATTGCAGCCGGCCTGTGAGGCCGAGCGGTTCTAGGCGCTACAGTCTGGAACCGCGCGACCGCCACGGTCGCTGGTTCGAATCCTTCCCCGGGCATGGATGTGTGATGTCCTTAGGTTAGTTAGGTTTAAGTAGTTCTAAGTTCTAGGGGACTGATGACCACAGATGTTAAGTCCCATAGTGCTCAGAGCCATTTGAACCATTTTTTGGGATTGCAGGAGAAACTGGAATTCCACATCACTCATCAGTAATGCAAATTCCTGGGATAGGAAAACCTGGTGCCGAAGCCATAGAAGCTGGGCTTTGGAGTAACGGAAGAAATTTGGTCGGATGAGTCTTGTTTCTCTGTTTCCAACTTCTGGCCCAGTTTATGTCCAAAGGATGAAATATGGCATGGGTTCGGTGGCAATCTGGTCAGCCATATCATATACATGGGCCCCACAGATAGTCTGCACGGTCACATGAGAGCCAAGGTTTAAGTGACCATTTTAGTCGTTCTCCAACTGTGATGCTGTGCTTCACGAAGACAGGGTCCCTGTTCACAATGCTCGAATCGTCCAGGACTGGTTTTGTAAGAACGAGGATGTACCGTCGCATCTCCACTGACCACCATGATCACCAGATTTCAATGTTATCGAGCCATTGAGGTCTGCTATGGAGAGGAGGGCGTGTGATCGCCATGAACATCGCGATCAACATCCATCATAGTTACCTGAAAACCGTACTGGCTCCATATGTATCCATTCAGAGAC
Organism: Schistocerca americana; assembly: GCF_021461395.2. Lineage (NCBI taxonomy): Eukaryota > Metazoa > Arthropoda > Insecta > Orthoptera > Acrididae > Schistocerca > Schistocerca americana. Next base: position 350,739,916 of record NC_060125.1, on the reverse strand, counting down.
GATTGGAAGCTGTTTTAAATGCCAACGGTTTTCCTACATCGTGTTAGGCATGATAATGTATCTCCTGTCTATCGTAAGTGGCTGTCTTCGTTCCCATGGAAGACGTAGTCCTGCGATCTAGGACGAATATTTTTGAAACTCTGTTTTATATTATGCCGCTGTCACACCCACCGACCGAGGTGGCGCAGTGCTGATAACGGCGATTCCAATCTCCATATGTCCTTCCAAATTTAGAATTCCCGTAGTGCCCATCGTTTAATGCAACTGTGAGGATGTGGCCAATTTCCTTCCCCATGCGTCGAAAATCCATATCCGAGCTCGGGCACCGTCTCTAATGATCTCGTTGTCGACGAGACGTTAAAGCCGAGTCTTACTTCTTAGCTTACTCTGGTCGAACATTTGGACAACTCACTGAAGCGCACTAAGAGAAACTAGGATGAAACAAAATCGATTAACGCCTGTATGTGTTACACTCCGATGAAATATAACACGTAGGTTGAACGGGATACCGTACTGAATTTTAGAGGCTTTCCTTCACTTACATAGAATCTCTCTCCTTTCCAATTCCCCTTGGAATCCATAAACCGGACAAGCAATTTCAATATCTCTCGATTGTTTGGCGCCATTTGAATTAGGCGACAAAGAGTAGCTTCCGTTCGACAGGTCCGTTGACAGCCGACTGAAATCTAAAACAGTGTATGAAACGGGTCTGCCGCATTTATAATTCGTACTAAGTTGTAGCTCATAAATAACAGTAAAATTTCGATTTTCGCTTCCTGTTCCGTTTTGCGCGAGAACGGGTTACGTCATTCAGGATAGATGTGCCAGCATTGCCGAATACAGTATGCGCCACACAGCTTTCACTGTTTCACCGTGCGAAGCACACGTCTTCCGGGACGACCACATAGAATTCGTATCGAGCAAGTGAAGGCGTGACGATGACAACCATCCCTTTGGCATCAGAAAAAGAAAAGGCAGCAGAGAGGCAGTTCAAACATTGCGCACGGTGGTGGAAGCAACACTTAAGAATAATCAAGACACGTTCGTAAGATTTGTAGAGCGTGGAAAATCGTTAGACAGTGTAAAATGGTGCACGGTATTAGAAATTCTGAGAAAAGTAAGCTTTAGGGGAAGACTGATACTATAAAATTTGTACAAGAGCCAAGAGGGAACTTGAACAATGGAAGACCAAGAACAAAGTGCTCGGACTAACAAGGGTTTGACTGGGCAGTAGTCTTTCACCCCCATTGTTCGACCTACACATAGAAGAAGCAATGACGGATTGAGAGAAAGGTTCCAGAGAAGCATTAAAATTCAGAGTGGAGATCTATCAGTGATAAGATTCCCTGAAGAAATTGCTACTCCCAGTGAAAGTGAGGAAGAACTGCAGGACCTGTTAAATCGAATGAATAGTCTGAGGGCAACCAGAAAAAAGGCAAAAGCGATGTGTACTAGCAGAAATAAGACTAGCGATGGACTTACCAAACTTGATGACCACAAAGACGGCGAATTTAAAAAATTCTATCTAGAGAGCAAAAACTACACAATGGGAGAAGCAAGGAGAACGTGAAAAGCAGGCTATTGTAGGAGAAAAGGGCAGTCCTGGCCAAAAGAAGTCTACTAGTGTTACACGTCGGCCTTAATTTGAGGAAGAAATTTCTGAGAACATCTGGATCACAGCATTGTAAGCGCACTAGTGACGCATTGACTGTGGGAAAAATGTGAAAAAAAAGAAACGTTTGAGATGTGGTGCTGCAGATGGACGTTGAAAAGGGGATAGGCTAATAACATACGAAATGAGGTCTCCGCAGAATCGGCGAACAGAACATACCTGAAACACTGACAGAAGGGACAGCATAACAGGACCTGTGTTACTTAAGGGGATAACTTGCATTAATAGTAGAGCTACCAGCATAAAGTATAAAATGGCCCCTGTATCTACCAGAGTGGTCCTCTGAATGTAGCTCCTCCCGTGCGAAGTGATGCAGTGGTTAAGAAATTGGTTTCGTATTAGGGAGAACAGAGAATCCGGGGCCGGCCAGCATGATTTAGGTTTTTCCAAATCACTTCAGGTGATTTCCGGGATGAAAACGGCCCTTTCTTGACAGCAGGACGCACCACGTTATTCTGAACGGACAGCATTCTACTTTCCCTAAAATAGTAGCTGGTGTGCCCAGGGAAGAGTAATGGGCCATTGCTGCACATGTTTCTACTAACTTATCGTAGAGTATTATCTGCAATATCAGGTTTTGCACTGATGGGTGAGTTACCTATAAAGCAATTGTATCCTGTTATATCTCGGCAAAATATCAGAACGATGTAAAATTTGGCAACTATTTATATTGGGAAATGTGAAGTGGTGAACTTTGCGGAATTTAAAATTGTGGTATCCTTTGCTAATTGGTTAGTTAGTCATGTCATACAAATATTTGGGAGTAACTACTTGTAGAGACGGAAAATGGACCCACAAACAGGCTCAGCGTTAAGTAAAGCAAACGAAAAAGACATCATTTGGAGGACGCCTGAAAAATGCAGTTTAACAGATTGTATGTAGACCAGTAGTATGGTCCATACATGAATACTGCTTAAGTACACTGAGGTGACAAAAGTCTTGCGATATGGATACTAAGTATAACATGGAAATGCATTGGCGGAGCTATCATTTGCACTCGGGGATTTCTGTGAAAAGATTTCCGACGGGATCACGGCCGTACGAGTGGAATTAAGACTTTGAACGCGGAATGGTAGTTGGAGCTAGAGGCATGGGACATTTCAACTCGTAAATCGTTAGGGAATTCAATATTTCTAGATCCACAGTGTCAAGAGTGTACCGAGAATGCTAAATTTCAGGCGTTAGCTCTCAACACTGACAACGTAGTGGCCTACCGCCTTCACTTAACGACCGAGAGCAGCAGCGTTTGCGTCGAGTTGTCAGTGCTGAAAGACAAGCAATGCTACTTGAAATAACCGAAGAAATCGATGTGGGACGGAAGATGAACGTAACCCTTAGGACAGTTCGGCGAAATTTGGCGTTAATGGACTAAGGCAGCAGACGACCGTCGCGAGTCCCTTTCCTAACAGCACGATATCCCGTGCAGCGCCTATCCTGGGCTCGTTACTGTATCGGTTGGACGCTAGATGAATGGAAAACCGTGGTCTGAACAGGAGGTCCCGATTTCATTAAGTATGAGCTGATAGTAGGGTTCAAGTGTGGCGGAGACCCCATGAAACCACTGACGCAAGTTGTCAACAAGGCACTCTGCAACCTAGTGGTTGCTCCATAACGGTGTGGGCTGTGTTTACGTGCAATGAAGTGGGTCATCTGTTACAACTGAACAGTTAATTGATTGGATATGGTTCTGTTCGGCTACTTGCGGATCATTTACAACCATTCATGGACTTCAATTTTTATGGATGACAATGCGCCATGTCACCGGACCACAGTTGTTTGCAGTTGGTTTGAAAAACATCCTGGACACTTCGAGCGAATGACTTGGACACCCATCAAACATTTGTGGAACATTGTCGAGAGGTCGGTTCGCGCACAAAATACTGCAGACACAATACCTTTGCAGTTATGGACGACTATAGATGCAGCACGGATCGATATTTCTGCAGAGACTTGCAACGACTTGTTGAATCCATCCAGGTCGAATTGCTGTACTACACCGGCAAAAAGGTCAGGCATATAAGATCAGCTTGTTAGGGGAGAATGAGTTAACAGAAGAAACGTGGTGCGAAATGTTGTAGCTTTGTTTGGTTGGCGATAGAGCGCAAGAGCAAAGGTTGATAAATCTTAGGTAGCAGACCTTCGAAGAGAGACGTCTGTCTCGCAAGAGTTTTCCTTAGAAAGCTTCAAGATACCTTTCTCCGGGTATAAATTACTTCTTCTCAACTCAACTATCTCGATGAGACAGTGCAGGTAAAATTAGGTAAATACAATTTGCATAGATGTGTGCAAGCACTCATTCTTCTCACAATCAATTGGAAAGATGAGGGACGGTAATGTATGCTACAGTAAAAAATACCCTCTTCTATGCACATTACAGTGATTCGCAGTATGCAGGTGCGTATGTAGTATATGCTGCCCTCTGTGTTCCCTAGTCTGTAAAACACATCAGAGAGGAACACATGCATACGTGTCCGCTGCAACCGCAGTCAGGTAACTTGACGAGACCGCCAACTCATGCAGACGCTTCGCCGAAACTGATTCACGTTGGAGGAACGCTTGCAAACTAACACCTGCCAAGATTTCGCTTCCCTTTGGGCCGTCTGTATGACAATTACAATGAACTCAACCCCGTTGCTGCTTCACGCTTCCACTGAAACTCGGAATGCACATAAGCTAACGAATTCCTACCTCGTTAGTGTTGTAACACATTCAGATCTTCAATAAAGTACTGCACTTTCAAGAAAAAGAAACTGTCCTTCCAAAGTTGGCGTAAATCGTGGATAAGCACAAGTAGGTAGACACTACGTTGTGGTAGACTTCCGAAGACTACGCGAATAACAGCGTGTCGAAAGAATTATTTTGCAGTGACGTGCAGTATTGCAAAAGTAATAGATAAAAGGTCAGTTAAAATGTAAGTGGGTTAACCCAACTGAAAATATTATAAACGTAATCTGATCTAAGCGAAACGAAGTACAAAAGGCCTGATGCTGTTTTTCGAAAAGCTATTACATTAGAGCCATTAAATATCAAGGTAAACAGTATGACGCATTATGAAGTGAAACAGAGATATAAAATCAGTGCACGACAGGCAAATGAAAGACTATACTTCATTGGAAGAATCCTGGTAAATATTTGCAACAGCATAGGAGACCATATTCGAGGCTGCTGTACGATCAACTATCTAGTATTGTTCGTATGAGTAACACCGAATCTGCGCGGTATTTGTGCAAACCAGTCTGTACAAAAAGACTGAACCCGCACTGACTGTGGGCTCAGTATCAAAACTACATTTAATCCCGTATGCGGAGCAAGCAGCGTCTATGAATGCAGGTAGATCATAGTCTTCGTTGGAAATGGCACGACTTTCGTTGTCAACAGGTACGCTAATTTGTCGATTTTCTGAAGAACATATTGAATAGCCCTGTCTTATTCACCGACAGATGGAGTGCGAAGTGTACTGAGGCTGCATCAAAAAACTAAAAACGTCGACGAGAGACCTCATCAAAGTCACTGTTTCGCCCCTTTGCATAGGCCGCGATTCAAGTGAAGAATACGTTTGACTGTGATTTTGAGAAGTGTGCAGAAGGTATTAACGAGATACAGTACACGGAAAACAAGAATTGCGTTTGAAATGTGTTGTTCGCTTTACGAAGCGTGTTTCTGTGTTTTAACTCGTTCCAGCGGTGGGCGTGAAAGCTACAAATCCTTGACTAAAATCCCGGTCAAGAGTACTGCACGGAAAGCGCACTCAAGGCTAGTAACGCCTCGAATGGAAACGAGACTCGCTTGCTAAGAGAAACGTGCATGGTTTCATTTCAGCACATGCAGTGACTCCGTGACTGAGGCTCAGCTCGAAGGTATAACACCGCGGCAGCATGGCATTTGCTCAAATGAGATCGTCCAGTTTCGTGGAGAACGGCAAAGCGAGAATTCTATTATATAGCAGCAGAGCTGCCATTTAAATCATTTTTCAGTGCAGTCATGGTTGGTTGGCTGATTTGGGGGAGGGGACCAAACAGCGAGGTCATTGGTCCCATCGGATTAGGGAAGGATGGAGAAGGAAATCGGCAGTGCCCTTTCAAAGGAATCATCCCGGCCTTCGCCTGAAGCGATTTACAAGAATCACGAGAAACCTAATTCAGAATAGCCGGATGTGGATTTGAACCGTCGTCTGCCCGAATGTGAGTCCAGCACCTCGCTCGGTAGTGAAGCAAACCTTAGATACGACCAGATGTACAGTTCAATGTGGTCTACGGAAAACTCACAGCCTGACCTTTCGCTGATTTTGTAACACGGTAGAAGACTCAAGTTAGTACCTTCAGATGCCTGTCACCATGCAACAGATCTTCGCCTTTTGCTGCGATGCCGACAGAATGTAACAGTTTCTTTTTGGGCTGGGAATGACCAGTTGAATTCAAGGTTTGGAGCAACAGTTTCTTCAGATATCGCAATTGTTAATAACTCCTCGACCACGAAAATGAATAATGAACTAATTACTCTGTTTCTACTTTAGTTTACCTGTCGAGTAAAGGCGGATTGTTTCAGATTAGGCTTGTTTACAGCTCTGTTCATTTCTCCTAAATCCTAACGAATTGGGGGAGAGACAGATCCGTTCCTACGTGGGGATAGTTGAGAGAGGATTTTAAGCTTTCTGGCAATGAGGGAATCCTTTCTGAAAACCCCGATAAGAATAGGATCATTTTTACCTGAGTCAATTTTTTTATTAATGTGTGTGAAATCTTATGGGACTTAACTGCTAAGGTTAGAAGCCCCTAAGCTTACACACTACTTAAACTAAATTATCCTAAGGACAAACACACACACACCCATGCCCGAGGGATTTACCTGGGTCAGTATGATGCGACAGAAGTATGGACCAAGCAGTGCATAATTCTGGTCACATTTTTATCTGCACGAATAACATTTTTCGAGTCAGAGAGACAAATAGAATTAACGTATGCTTGTGTGCGCGGGATTTTTTTTTCGCACATCTATTGTTCCCTCCAAGAGTAGCGCTCTACCAAAACTACGGGCGTATAGTTCTGGTATACTACGTGAATTACGTAGTAAGGAGGAGGACTACCGGTAGTATTGGTAGGAAATAAAAGCCGACGATTCCTCTTTTTTTTTTGTTTCTTTCGTCATTTTTCTGCACATAATTAGAAACTCACATCATTCAGTGTTAGTTCATTATGTATTTATTATCCTAACAAAGTATAAATTTCATTTTATGGGTAACAAAAGTTAGTTGATCGCGTAGCTTTTGCACTTTTTTGTTACGAAAGCAATTACTTTTGATGCAAGTATAGTTTAGAAGCACAGACATACGAAATCTAAGTAATTGTTGTTGAGAATGAAATTTTTACTCTTCAGCGGAGTGTGTGCTGATAAGAAAATGCCTGCCGTATTAAAATTGTTTGCTGGACCGGGGCTCGAATTTGGGACCTTCGCCTTTCGCGGACAAGTGCTCTGGAAGTGAAGTTCGGAAGGTAGGAGATGAGGTACTGGCAGAGGTACAACCGTGCTTGGGTAGCACGGTAGAGCACTTGCCCACAGAGGGTAAAGCTCCCGAGGTCGAACCTCGGTCCGGCACAGTTTTTACCTGCCAGGAAGTTTCAGTTATTGTTTTTATTGTATGCTCAATAGATGGTTCTCCATCATGATCAAAAAGTGTTTCCTGTTATTACTGGTTAATTCCACAATTGTTTATGAATAACAAATGTGCTTTTTATAAGCTCGACGAAGTACTGAAGCGATATTTGATGTACTTTATTTTCTGTTCTTTTCATAGGTTTTTTGACGAAACTGCGTTTATTTTTTTTATTTTTGCTACATGTCTCTGTTTCACGTTAAAAATCAACAGTATTCGAGTAAAACCTGAATTACACACTGAAAGTTTCAATTTCGATAGAAATAATGTTTATTTTTAAGTGACAAACAGGAGACTAACTATTTAGGACAAATGTTCCGCAGGCTGTCCAGCCCGTTACATCCCCTCACTCAGTATCTAGACGATTCACCATTTCCTGTTTCTAGACAACCTATCAAGACACTGACGCATATGTGCACAGAGCCATGGCTGCGAGATATAGCCCGATGAGTATGCAACACACCTAATGTACAGGGAACGACGGCACGATCTTAAGTGACCAAAACTACTGGGAAAACTGCCGTAGTCAACACTCCCTTACAATGAACTACGGTAGCCTACAATAGTTTCACAACTCTATTCCCTACTCATGGGAGTTGGAGAGGAACGGGCAGGGTGATTTCTTTGAAAGGACACGCCCGATTTTCTTCCCCATCCTCGAAACATTCCGAGCTTGAGCTCCGTCTCTGATGACCTCAGTGTCGACGGGACGTTAAATCTTAATCTTCCTTCCTTACATCCTTCCAACCAATACTATGCTAGGATGTGCACCGAGGCCATAGAAATTCAAAAGCGCACAAACAACTTTAACAGAAAAGATTAACAAACTGGACAAGTTGGGAGTCTTGCTGCTAAATAAAGCAAACAGTCCCAATTCTTCTCCTTCATAAGCTCCGTAACGTCGGCCCGTGTCGGCGAATCCATGGTGAGAGCTGTGGCGACGGAAGCCGCGCAGCAGTAGCAGCGAGTCTGTCCAGCAGCACTGCTTTCATGTAGCTGAAAGCAACCCTTCCCCATGGCGCGTCTGTAGCCGCGCGACTTGACCGCCACTTGGGCACTTAGCGGCCTTTCACAGAGGTGCGCCGCCACGCATCACGCACGCGCGCTCGCGCCCGTCATGTGCGTACTGTAAAACAGTGTAACTTTCAATTATTATTGGATCTTTAACGTGTTCGAAACTTGTGGTTTCCAATTAAGCAGCGATTTCAGGCCGCAGATCCCGAATCAAATTCTGTACCATACACTGTCCAGTCACATCAATCTGACCACCTGCCAAAAGCCTGTATAACCATCTTTCGTAGCCTGAACCTTCGCGAGACGTGCAGGAAGAGAGTGAGGTTTCTGGAAGGTACATACGCGGATGAGGAGCCATGCCGACTCCAGTTCCGTGACCAGCTGCGCTGGGTTTCTCGGTTGAGGGTCCATCGCGCGAACAGCTCGATCGAGGTGGAGCCACAGATACTCGATAGCGTTTAAATCCAGGGAGTCTGGAGGACAGGGGAGCTCTCAGAACCACGCACATACACTGCGAGCTGTATGACACTTCGCATTGTCCTGCTGGAAGACGCCCTTGTGCCGAGGAAAATCATACCGCATGTAGGGGTCGACATGGTCCATGGTGGTGGTCAGCTACATCTTCGGGAATGACTAGATCACCCACGGAATGAAACGGAAACAATCCCTAGACCATAACGCCCCCTCTTCCCTGCTGAACCCTTTCAGGCGTTTCACGTCGCATGCGCCAAAGTTACGGTGACATTGTGATGGGACACTGTATTTCTCACCTTCAGCTTTCAAAATACTCCTTTCTTCTACGAAACTTACGAATTTCTCGCAATGCAAGTTTTCCGCTTGGAAACATCGGCCGATTTCACAGAAGAAAACAGGCCTGTATTCCACCGACCCTAATCTAAAATTTGTACTTCCGAGGGTTGAGATCGGTTGCTCTGAGACACATACTGGCGTCTTCGCCTGATGTCGGTCTTCGCCGGAGTCCCTCGATGTCGGTGCCACTGTTCCGCAGCTTTAGACAGCGGCCTGATGACGTCACTGCGCGACTCCGCGAACTTAGTCACCAGTCAAATGGCGTCACGGCACGACCGTTGCGTGGATACGTGTGAACAGTCCAGCTTGCTGAACTTCTTGAAGTTTGATATTGCTATCTGAGCCTTCATGGCTTGTGATACTCCCAAATTAGGTAGAGAAACACGCCTAGGACCACGGCCTTGAGCCTATCGATAAATTGTAGCACGTCTTCGAGGCAAAAATTCTGGTGCCCGGAACAGGTCAGTGCGAAGGCGCGCCGATGCTGGAAAAGGCGGATTTGAGAGAACGGCGTGAGGCGAGGCGGAGGGACCTGAGTGGCGATCGCAGACTGAAGCTGTGGGAGTTAGGCCTCGGCCTTCTGACTCCCAACGCTCCTAGGTCCAATAGAAGCCGTCGTGGTCACACAGGACGCGGACCGTGGAGAGTGTGACGCTGATTGGGACGTCTGGTTAGAAAGGAGCAGAGCTATCCGAAAGATCGGGTCTATCTGCAGTAGGATCGGCTGTTGGTGGTGAGACCTGTTGGAATTACGTCCGCTGACAGTCCTGCCACCGCCACTCAGCTCGATTGTCTTCAGTGCTTATTAAGAATCCGATGAGCGCATACTTGGTATGATTTGTTCGAACTACGGTTCCATTTCTATGCTACATTTAACTGGTTGTCGATGCAAGTTAATGGCACCGCAGTAACGGTTCCTACCAGAATCGTGGGTCTAGTTTAGCACGGGATACAACCCGTCAGCTTTGACCAATGACGTCAGAATTGGCCAGAGAGCATGTATTACAAAGGTGAAAGAGCTGAGAAGAATGTTCAGAAACAAAGGAATGCAAGAGAGCAAAACTATACTTCACATATATAAGGGCCAGAAGCATTTTCACGTTAACGATATCGCGTGTTTGTATCTTAGTATTTCTCCGCAAAATACAATGAAAAGAAATGAATGAAATATATTACTAGCAAAGAATACATCACGTTACATGTAAGTCAGTTTTTTCTCGAAACTCTTTAGAACTGTATTGCTTAAGTGCAGTACGGGATACAAGTTCAGCGTACGTCGATTTCTTAGTTTCAACTAGCATTGCTGTCCTGTTGTTCACTTGAACTATGTATCCCCTGCTTCACTAAACAGTAAATGAAACACCGGATACAAATTAAAAGCTCATTCGAAGTGTGTTGCTTAATTACAGTACGGAATACGAGTTTGTCGTAAGTCGATGTCTTCGTTTTCACTAGCATTACTGTCCTGTTCTTCACTTGAACGATGTATCCTCCGCTTCAGTAAACCCTAAGTGGAACACGGGATACAAATTGTAGATGTTTATTTCGTCTCCGCTATTACTAACAGTCCTTCCTTACGTAAATATCAGTACTACTGATGACAGAAGGACCTACGTATGTAATATATGAATACCAGGAAGACCTCTACATATGTACACTGGTAACGAAAAGGTGGAAATAGACGTAAGTTACATTTGCAACCTGTACCACAACTGAACTACACGGAGACAAGAAGACGACACATGTAGAATTTGTATCCCGTACTTCACTATGGGGTACAGTTTTCTTGTTGCCTTGGACGCTAATAGGATCCCATTCGTAACTTGAGCTATATAGCTAAACGCAACATTCGTATCTTGCCAATTGACATATATAGAGTCGGTGTAAAGGCGAAGTGAAAGACGGGATACACATTTTAGTTGTCTTCAGTGTAAAGGCGAAGTGAAGGACGGGACACAAATTTCAGTTGTCAGGGGTTTCGCCTGTGATATAAGCAAGTACACATTCGAAAATGTCGTTCTGATACTAGTGCTAGGAAACTAAAGTAGATCGACAGCTGAGAAATTTCTGTTACGTACTTCACAACACGAAAATACACATATTGTTGGAATAAAACAGTCAAATATGTCAAAATAGTGAAATACAGTGAAAGAAGCAAATGGAGAAGTGAACTTACCACACGGAAATATCGATGAATAACCGAAGCTCGCCTAGACAGACAGTAACGAAAAGTACATACCCACAAACAGACAAATCCATTCCTATAAATGAAAATAAGACAGTATAAATTGTTCTACAATAACAAACTAATACTCCAAATTACCTCAATATCATTGCGAATAATTTTAATGTACAATGATAGCGCTTATCCGGAACACAGAACTGTTTTACTATCTATGCCTCGAAGTGAAGACATTACTATCTATGACTAATGTATGACGTCATTGGTCAAAGCCGACGGGTTGTATCCCCTGCATCACTAGACCCAGAATCATAGCGGTTACTAGTTACTGTCAGCAACCGATATTTGACTAAGTTCTACAGTGGTTTGTAAGTGTTCCCGCATTAGCGGTACATGTGTCCACTCTGAGTTTTTCTATGTGTGATAGAGCATAATACTAGTATTTACCTAACCGTTGACTTGGGGGTACCGGTCGTACTAACGTTGTCGATTATTTCCTGTGGAAGACGTTAGTGCTGTGGGTATTGGTTTTGCTGTTGTGTTCGAGCATCTTAAACTATGAAATCGAGCAGGCCTACTTGTTTGGGGCCCCTCTGTTGTGTAACTTGCTTCCTTCTCGCGGGAAGAGTACAGTGCAAATTAGCCGGGAGAACAGTATCGCTTTCGTTCTGGGGTGTGCTTGTTCAATTTTAAAAGCGGCATGCGGTGCCATTTTCGAATTATATTTTATAGCACCTTCTGCTACTTTTTGTGCACTTTCTCCTCTCGCCTTAAATTTTGTCATTAGTCTAACCTGACTCTTTTTGGAGCTCCTCGCGAGTCATTCACTACTCCGGAGGGAAAGAGAGGCAGATAACAATTTAAAAATAATTACTCATTGCGTTCTTAGCTCGTTCTACTGCGGATTTTGTTTCATCGATCTGTCCAAAACTGAACTCACATTCGATATTGCGGTCGGAGCCTTGAGTTGGTATTTGTCATGTGTAATTCTAAGTAGTATTCTGCTCATGTGCTTAGCCTAAAGGTGAGTACGGCAGGTCAGTTGGCCAGTTGGCACCGGACATGGTATACTCCCATCGGGGCGGCTGAGGCTGGTGGCATCAATTTTGATGTTTCTGTGTTTACGGAGCCGGCCGAAGTGGCCGTGCGGTTAAAGGCGCTGCAGTCTGGAACCGCAAGACCGCTACGGTCGCAGGTTCGAATCCTGCCTCGGGCATGGATGTTTGTGATGTCCTTAGGTTAGTTACGTTTAACTAGTTCTAAGTTCTAGGGGACTAATGACCTCAGCAGTTGTGTCCCATAGTGCTCAGAGACATTTGAACCATTTTTTTTTGTGTTTACGGTACCACTGTTATTCTGTAACTGTTCTTCTTGGTAATATTTTATTTTAACTTTGGTACAGCTCTCGGAGCATTTGATTTTTCCGCTTTTGGGTCTCTCATTAGTGAAGTTAGTTATCATTCCTGTAAAGTCTAAAAACTGCTTAGTAATCCTTGTCAAATCACGTACAGTTTGGGCGTTAGTTTGCAATAGCAATTCAGAATAATTAAATAATTTCAAATCTCTAACGAAGCCTAAAGGCGCATATTCTGTACTAATCGAAATATTATCACCACTAAAATTGTTCTAAATATTTTCTGAAGATTGCATTTCAGCATTGTTCTGTAGTTTTAAATAAGTCGTCTGATCTATTTTACGAATAGTGCTTAAACTTCATTTGGGCGCAACCCTTCCAAACCTTGGGCAATCAATAAATCGCAGGAAGCGTACGGGACCCAATGCCCATAGAACAAAATTCACCCAGGACGCAAATTACTACTGGTGCTTCATTGTGTAACACTTTGCACTTTCCTCAGTGCACCTATGGGCCGACGCTCACCAGCCAGCAGTTGATGAAGGCGTAGTGTTTTGATTTGTGCCAGATGACAGAGAGCCGTCTGGGGAAGCACATGAGCGGTATGAAGTGTGAGCTGCGCAATGCGCAGAGGGCAGCGGGTCAAGGCGGTAGCGAGTGAGAGGCAGCTGGCCCCACTTGGCTGCGAGCAGTCACGTGTCCCACCCGCATGCGGCAGTACTCGATGCTTTCGAGGATTAAAGGTGAAGAAGTCATACTCCCCGATATCTGGCAAAAACCACGCGACGCGGTTCAGCGCAGCGGCATCGGGAAAGACGTGCTTCGGAGTTGTGGCCTTTGGGTGTTGACGGATGTAACTGTGGTGTCACCGCCAGACACAACACTTGCTAGGTGGTAGCCTTTAAATCGGCCGCGGTCCGTTAGTATACGTCGGACCCGCGTGTCGCCACTGTCAGTGATTGCAGACCGAGCGCCGCCACACGGCAGGTCTACAGAGACTTCCTAGCACTCGCCCCAGTTGTACAGCAGTCGTTGCCAGAGATGGATCACTGACAAATACGCTCTCATTTGCCGAGACGATAGTTAGCATAGCCTTCAGCTACGCCATTTGCTACGACCTAGCAAGGCGCCATTACCAGTTTGTATTGAGATTGTTATTAATGTATCAACAAGAGCGATGTTCTCCAATTATGGATTAAAGTTAAGTATTCAAGCAGCTACGTTCTTTTCTTGATAGGATAATTACTTTACCTTGTTCCAGACCTCACGCCAGTCTGCGTGAGATTAAACGCGTGCATTTCGGCCTCTGTAGCATATTAGCGCCGACTAACATTGTTTCCTAGCAGATTACGCAGATGCCGATCTTCTGTCAACAGTCTGTGACTACGTTTCTTGCAGCAAGTGTTTCATCGTCTAGTGAGGAATTTGGGCAGTAGGGGCGGCTTTTTGGAGCAACATATATTCAAGAATGAAAACATAAATGAGTTATAGCCCTGTCGCAAGTTTCCATAAATCGTCACTCACAGAATGTAACCATTGGCGAGCAATAGACTTCCTGTGGGACAAGTCTAAAGTACACAAGTTCACACAACAAAACTGTGTTCAGACCAAAGACTATCCCCAAGTGAGCACGGAAATGAAGTAAAAGGTATCACTACAAGGGAAGAAACTAACCATGGGTTACGCTTACGATAACATTAACAGGGATCGGTCAAAACAGCTTACCACGCTACATGTCGATTTGCAGCTCCAATACTTTCACGTGCAGGCGCAGCGGTAGTACAGTCGCAACCATTGTAATTGCGGCGTGCTTAGTAACTCTCAAACATCACGAGTGGTTCGCGGATGACTGAACTACGCTGTTCCTAAGGTAATGGGAAACACTAGCCACTAAATGGCGGTAACGGCCGTACACCGAACCTCGCAATGTTGACATCTTTACAAACTGCAGCGGAATAGGCTGGACAGCTGCTCCCAGATTTATTTAAAAACTTGGTCGGTCGCCTCCGGTGCACCTCCGTGGTACACGAAAAGTTCTTTGCAGGGGTGGAGTGACCCTGTTGGGTGACCTTAACTGGCGCGAATTCTCAGATAGCGGTAAAACTGTGTATGCCTCCGCCACCACGTGGCTTCAATGACTATTCGAAATAACGTCCAGAAAACCAAGCTAATTTCACCGTCTTTGGCGTTTTCTATATTAATTAAACGGGGAAGGTTGTCCTGGACCCTCCAACCGATGGTCCTCTATCTAGACATCTCGGTAATGTCTGTGAACTTGGGAAAAGTAATTTTGTACTATCAATTCAGTAAGTATGTATGTTGAATTGTTAACTAATTAACGGAAAGGTTTGACAAGGGGAGGCCCCGACGTTGAGATAACGTGTTTACTTCGAACTCTGTACACCTTTAGTAGGCCATTAAAACAACATAATGTAGCAAGTGCACTATTCTGGCGGTTACGAGCAAGTCGTAAGAGAAGTTACACGTGTCTATTATGTGACGCATGAATCTGTGCGTAGGGGTGGATTGTTTGATGGTGGTCAAGTGATGCTGGCACCGTAGCTCAGCGTGTTCGATCAGAGGGTTAGCTGCGCTGTAATGAACAAAAACTGAGGTAATGGATCAACGATGAACTTCAACAAACGTCATGGGACGTCCGCCCAGAAAAAATACAACGACCAATAACGAAAAAATCAGATAAAAAAATGGTTAGCGTTCGAGATTTGTGAGACGAACGTATATGAAGTGCCGGTTCGATTCCCACTCCAACTTAATTTTTAATCTATAGCTTTTTCATTACTGGTCATATTTGATTTGCATCCAAACTATCGGAAGAACGAGAAATTTTTCAAAATGTCAACGAGGTGCGTTTTTATTTAGGAACTCGGAACAGTCCCTGTAAATGCGGGAAAACTGAATTCATTCGATGTAGTAGATGCCGTTTCCATTTATGTTTTCATTGTCTGTATTATAAATAGCATCCTGCCGAGAGCACATCCGACGAGTAATTGTACTGTGGTCTGGCACATTGTGTGTTACTGTATTGCTGAATAACGTCATTCTAATCATTATTTATCGAGGTTTAACTTGGGATTTTCCAGCCTGTTCCTCGTCCTTCAAAATTTAACTAAAAATAGTAAATAGTCAAATAATATATGAAATTCACTACCACTTCATGAGAAAGCACGTGATTTTTTCATTATTACCTCTAAAATGTCATATAAATTTAAAAGAAATTGACCAGTCACGAAAAAAATATCGATTAAGAAGTAGCCGGCCGGAGTGGCCGAGCGGTTCTAGGCGCTACACTCTGGAACCGCGCTGCTGCTACGGTCGCAGGTTCGAATCCTGCCTCGGGCATGGATGTGTGTGATGTCCTTAGGTTAGTTAGGTTTAAGTAGTTCTAAGTTCTAGGGGACTGATGACCTCAGAAGTTAAGTTCCATAGTGCTCAGAGCCATTTTTGTTGCGGGAAGCCACCTTCGCAAAGCATACATTAGACGTGTATAATTTCTTTTGCGATTTTCTAGGAATTGCCAGAGTAGTGCATCATACTACTCGCATATTATGTTGTTTTGTTGGCCTACTAAAGGTGTACAAAGTATGATGTAAATCCGTGATACCAACGTGATGGCCTCCACTTCTGAGTTCGGCATCAGTTTACTCGGAATTTTATTTGGAGTTCGAATCTGCGATCAAAATTAAAAGATCAGTTTTATTTCTCTCTCTTCCTTTGTAGTGATAACTGGTTTGGACAGATTCTGCGGCCTTGTCAAGTGCGTTTTGGGCTTGACAGTACCACTGCGTTAAAAATTGTATGAGAGCTGGAAAGTGAATGGGGTGTGTCTGGCCACAAGACGAGTTCGTTTGGTTCCACTGGTAGAGCGTGACATATAGAGGTCAGGTTTGCAGGCCACCGTCCGATAGTAAGTTTTAGTCTTTCAAGTAAGAAAATGATGAATAGGTAATTAATTACAATGTCATACGTAATACGCTAACACGCCCAGAGCGACGCGCTTTAGTACGCCGCTTTCTGAATTCGGGGTGGCGCGCCAGCCTCTGGATCTTATACATCTGGCGATTTAACGACGAGGGCCGGTTCGCAGGCCAGCCTGGACGAGTTTTTAGGCGGTTTCCCACTCCCCGCTACGTGAGTACCGGGCTGGTAGCCACGTCCCGCCTATGTTACAAATTTCGCACACATTTATAAAACGTTGTCACACTTTCACACGGACGATGGTAGTTGCAAACAGATGGAGTACACGATTTCCGTCCTAGGGGGTAACGGGGTGGCGACAGGATGGGCCAAGTCCTCCGCCACTAACATTGCCAAATGCATGTTAATTATAACCCCACGAAGATGAGGGATAATGCGAGGAGGGAGGAGGAGTTCAGAGATGATACGGTGTCTTATCATTATGCATGCTATCTGCAGTGCTAGATACAACTGCTGAAGACTCCGCCTGGCGAAACGTTGTTTCTTCGTTTTATTCTCTGGCCGTAGATGCGAAGAACTCGGGGCGCAGCGAACTGATTTAAAGTTACTTAAGTATAAGTGGAATTCCTGCATTATGTTGGCAGAAGGACCAGCAACTTCATGCAGAGTTATTTCTTTATTTTTCTGTCTTCTTTGCGTTCGCGTTGAAGTTCATGGCAACTAGTTTCGAACGTACTCGTTCATTTTCAAATCATTACCTGCCTTAAAACGTCAATAAGTAAATAAATACACATATCTAGGAACTGACATAGATAAGGAATTCCATTACTCGCAATAGGTTAAAGTCCGTATTGAGAACACCATTTCTTAGTCTGCTGACTTTCCCCTTCCCAGTGACAAATACTACGTATATATCAAGGCCTTATTTCTGGTTTATTCATTCGTTTAAACAAAGCACTGTGTGGGCGTGATCATTTTTCAACGATCTGAACAGTTGAAGAAAGTAAGATTCGTTAATTATTTAGGAGAGAAGATTCAAAAGCTTTCAAAGCAGTTATGGAAGAGAAGCCACGTGGAGGAAGTTTAACTATCACTGAAATGGAGTGCATGGGCCTTGTACAAAAGCGAATGGGTATGAGGCTGCGACGACTGAAACTGCATATAAGGGAAACAAATGGTAAGCTGGCACAGGGTGAGAGAGTAAGAAAAGACTCACAGAATGTATCACAGATCAAATCTAAAATTATTGTGGCGTGGTGGTCAGGTAAAATGTTAGCAGCGTTCAAGATAAGAGGAAAGCTGTATGGGCACTTTTTTAACCTCTCTTGGACAGACGATAAAAGCCACAGGAAATGACTCATGGTGTAAATGCAACAAAGCAGAGCAAAATGGTGAGAGATTTATTCACAAACGAGCCATATCTTTTTACATAACGAAGGTCTTAAAAATTATATCCAAAGCACCAACAATATTTCACGAACTTTCTCCGGAGCACTTTTCGCAATCCCTCTCGCAGCTGGATCATCCGTGCAAGGAACAGTTGACGTGACCCTTCTTCCATTTTACAGACCTTACTCCCCCCCCCCCCAAAAAAAAAAATGGTTCAAATGGCTCTGAGTACTATGGGACTCAACTTCTGAGGTCATTAGTCCCCTAGAACTTAGAACTAGTTAAACCTAACTAACCTAAGGACCTCACACAAATCCATGCCCGAGGCAGGATTCGAACCTGCCACCGTAGCGGTCTCGCGGTTCCTGACTGCAACCTGCAACCCCCCCCCCCCCCCCCCCAACAGTTATTCGTACACACTTCGGAGAAGACGTGCATCGATGATCTTCTGATGTGTCGGCACCATGCGGGATTTCCTTTCCCGCTGATGTTGAAGGCGGTTACAGTCTTTGCGAGGACATGCTGGTGCGACGGAGATGGATTCATTCATGATAAAGAAGACAATAAATAGCAAATAAATATTATTAAAAAAGGGCAGCTTCCTTGTATCCCTCTTTCTTGCTATGGGGGTCTTTCGTGACAGGGGCAACCGCCTGAAGTGGTGGAGCTTTTCTTTTGGATTTTCTTATCCAAAATTTATGGTAAAAGTGGCGGTGGTATTAGCTTCCCTTCCTTTTTGTAGTTTTAGGTAATCTCAGGAATGCAGAGTTTTTAAAGAAACCGGATAGCGCAATAGAAAAATAAATTTTAAAAAAGCGCCGCTTGCTGGATGGGTTTGTGCGCCAACCCCGGATCGAATTCCCCCGGCGGTTTGACGACTGGGGTCGGTATGCTGGCCAGTCTGGATACTATTTTTAGGCGGTTTTCTACGTCCTGTAGGGTGAATACCGGGCAGACACCTAAGTCCCGCCTCAGCTCCGATTCGCAAATATTTAGTAAACTATCGCTCACTTTCACAGTTGGGTGCAAATATTCTGTCCCGCGGGGAAATGGGGTGGCGAGAGGAAGTGCATCTGGCCGCCCCCTTAAACTAGTCATCCAAACAGCCGTTCATAATCACGCTGATCCTGCACCTATGCGGGACAAATGCACAATAAAAAGAGAGAGAGCCCCGCCAGCCATAGTCTGTTCACGTCAAAAAAAATTAACTATGTAAGAAAACATCAGTATGAGAGTCAAAGTTCTTTATTGCGTCAGGGTTTTCGTTTTTTATTTTATTTTTTTCTGTTTTCATCGTCTCAGCGAGGAGCATAGGTCTCGTTTCCGCTCTGGGCTAGGAACGAAAATGCACCATTATACCTTGCGTTTCACGGTGTGGTGCTTACAGTCAGAAGCTCTTGAAATGGCGATGTCGTTAGTGGAACAATGCACGCAAACGCCGATGGAAGATTAATGAGATCCGACCTGGCTTTCTATTCACCCCGAGCTCCACCGAACGACGAGATGTGATAAAGAGGTCGGGCACGAAAGCGCCACCGTTGACTGCGAGGAGAAGTTGTTGTTCGTTAACAGCACCACGTTCAGCTGTTTCCTAACCAACCTCTCTGAGCGTGATCTGTTGGCTGCTAAAATTCTTCAGTGAGGAAGTGTTTTCCAGTAATGTACAGATTGTAAGATGTCGTCTTAACCAATAACCCCAGTCGACCTGCTCCCATACCTGTACATAAGAGCTTCAAACGACTGATTACTTTACAACTAAGTTATTCTGTTAAATATTTCACATTAACCACTTAAAACTTTCAAAGAGTGAAAACGTTTACAAAAGGTTCTAAATTTCGTTTAAATGCTACTGGAATAGTATGCTGTAGTAATTTGATCTCCGTTTCAAGATATACTAATTTTTGGCTCATCTCAACGTTTATGACGTCGTATCCCATTTAGTATAGCGTTTCACAAAAAAAGAAACTTCAGGAACAGATTATATATACAGAAATAACTAAAAATTGCTGGTACACATAGGTAATAACACGCGTACATTAAGAGCATAGCAATTGTTCATCTTCGAAACATTTCTCCTACTGCAGGGTCTTTGATTTCCATGTTTTATGAGGAAAAACTGAAGAAAACAAGGAAAAATGTCTAGTAAACATGGGGTCTAAAATGCATACTTTAGGAGCGTCAGAACTGGTTAGGAAGCAGACGAATTTAAGGAATTTTGCTACCTAGGCAGCAAAATAACTCACGATGGACGGAGCAAGGAGAACATCAAAAACAGACTAGCGCTATCGAAAAGGGCATTCCTGGTCAAGAGAAGTCTACTAGTATCAAACATAGGTCTTAATTTAAAGAAGAAATTTCTGAGAATGTACGTTTCGAGCACAGCATTGTATGCCATGGACTGTGGGAAAGACAGAACGGAAGAGAATCGAAGCATTTTGATGTTGTGCTACAGACGAATGTAGAAAATTAGGAAGACTGAAAAGGTAAGGAATGAAAAGGTTCTGCGCAGAATCAAAGAGGAAAGAAATACATGGAAGATACAAGAAGAAGGGACAAGATGACAGGACATCTGTTAAATCAGGGGATAGCTTCCATGGTACTAGATTACGCGGTAGAGGATAAAAACTGCAGAGGACGACAGAGATTGGAACACGTCCAGCAGATGGCCGAGGTCGTAGATTGCAAGTGTTGTTCTGACATGAAGAGGTTGGCAAAAGAGAGAAATTCGTGGCGGGCCACATCAAACAGTCAGAAGACTGTTGGAAAAAATAA
Organism: Schistocerca americana; assembly: GCF_021461395.2. Lineage (NCBI taxonomy): Eukaryota > Metazoa > Arthropoda > Insecta > Orthoptera > Acrididae > Schistocerca > Schistocerca americana. The sequence continues at coordinate 350,719,137 of NC_060125.1, read as the reverse complement.
AAGAAAAGTTAGGAGCAGTGTGAAACGCATCCCTTCTATTAAACAAATGTTCATAGCTTTACGGTATCCATTTTAGAGCCTACGTTTACTAGATATTTTTTTCTTATTTTGTCCATTACTACCTCCTCCCAAGACATTAAAAGCAAAGAGGTTTCAGCAGAAGGGATGTCTTTCGTTGTATCGAAGATGAACAAGTGCTCCTAACTCGTAAGGCATGCGCTTTAGAGCCCATGCTGGCTGTAGATCTTTATCTTGTGTTCATGAATGGGATTTGTCACTAATATTTGTCAGTGTTGTTTTGGGATCCCCATTTATACCAATCAGTGACAAACTTTTCAGTTTTTTTTTTTTTTTTTTTTTTTTTTTTTTTTTTTTTTTTTTTTTTTTTTTTTTTCCGGGGTGATATGTTACAATACAGCGTCACCGGTCTATTGCGGTCTAACTGTGTTGGTGAGGCAGTAAATTTCCACAGAGCAGTGACTCCGTCACTGCAATTCGCTTTGGAGGTGTGGCGGTGGGACTTGTAGTCCCGTACCACCCTCTGACGGTGATAGTACTACATGAGTCAGGCAGAAAAATTTTGCCTAACATGGGCAGGTGAGGGTGTGGCGGTGGGACTTTTAGTCCCGTACGCCAGGGCAGGGGTGATGGTTCAGGCACATTAAATTGTATAAGTGCATACTGTCAGAAAAATGTGCTGCGAGTATAGTGACTAATAAATCAGTAATAAGTTAAAAAGTCGTCCCATGCGCTGCAGTTTTACACCACGAACTACGGAAACGTAATCAGCAATAGACTTTTTACCTCATTATTTGTGTGGTGCATCAGCGGGAAAACTTTTCTTAAAAGTTTAAAGTTATGTGTGTAGTTTGTTGGAAGCCGATAACTGGTCTCATTCTCAAATACTGGATGAGTGAAGTTTGGGTAATGTGAGCGCTGCACGTGTGCGACCCCTGCCTGTTCAAATGTCTTGTAGGGTGCTGGGAGAGAACGTAGATTTTGTTGATATGCATGTTACTGTATGGCATGCTTTTATCAGCACAATCACCAATGTTTCAGACCCAAATACGTAGTGGGTACATGTGGTCTTTACGTGAGAGAAGACTGTTCAGTGTCCAGGTGAAAATGACTCATACTATACGTCAAGTTTATACTTTCGTTATTGTGCTGACAAAAGAATACCATTCATCGTCATAAGTGTATCAATGCCCTGGAAGAAACTGAAACTCTTTCATTCGCGCTACGACTCTTAATACAATCAGCAGCTCATTCCTAGTTCATCCTGTAAATCCCATGCAGCCATGGGATGAGTTAAATGTTCAACACCGGTAATGCCAAGAAACAATAAAATGTTTAAAAATATATCATCAGTCTAGAGACTGATACATATTAGAAAACTTAAATTATCTTCTTTATTTTTCTTATTTACGTATATAAAAGAGTTAATGGTGACCTGTTTCAAACGTATTTGTTCATTTTCAAACCTTCACCTACATTTCAAGTATGTAGTTACCAAAAACATAAAATACAAATATTATGTAGCAGTTCATATATTTTTCTAGCACACACTGTTACCTACGTTGAGTTCTAGAAAACTGTTTATGCACTTTGATATTTCTATTTCCTCTTTTTGACTAATGATGTACTTTTAAGGCAAGCAATGGTTTGAAAATGAACGAAAGCGTTCGAAACTAGTCCTAGATACATGTATTTGTTTAGATATTCAATATGTTTCCATTAATATCGAGATGACACTTTAGTATGTCTATATTGCTATTGAACATTCATATTGTTTTACTGATATTGATTTCTAGGCTGTAACGCTCACTACTTCAGTTGATTCTGGAGACAAGATGTTGAAGATTATTGAAGCTGTCAGCAGGTTCACCAATGACAGTGTCAGAAAGTTTGGTGATCAGGGACTTTACGCTGTCTTTTTCTTCTTGTTGCCGGCCGAATAATGGCGGCGAAAATTTCTTCAGCCACCAGGATTAGAACCAGCTATGTCAGACATGAGCGCCACCTCTCAGGCATGCATTAGGCGGACGCCGGGTTCAGAGAAATGACGACTCGGATGAGAAAGAGGAGATAACAGCATACAACACGTGACTGGGCAATTACCGCAAACGGACGAAGTGATGCGTCCTTGGCAGCTTCAGCGTCTTATTCGCAAAGTAAACAAATAAGCAGGCAGCTAACGGGACATCCTTGTAGCAGCCAAGTGAATCGCGCATTGCGTGTTTACAGGCTGTAAGACATTGCAAACGAGTTCGCGCATAAACGTGAAAGATTTTATGCAGGCTGTTGCGTTTACGTATTGGATCAGATCATCTAGAAAACAAAGACAGAATTAGCAAGGACAGAAGCATTTATATATTGATGCGAGGCTTTGCTGCTAAAGGGAGACAAAGTTTTGTCGTCCTGGTATTACAGGAAAACCACAAACTGTTTACAAATTTGATTGCTATCAACTAACGAAAATTTTTTTTCTTTTTATTACTACCACTTCAGTATGTAGGAATCCAAGGAATGATTCAGTTCTTCACAGCACATTTTTGATTTTCCTTGGCAGCACTGAGAATCAGCAACCAAACGTGATCTAGTCCACACATCATGAAGCGCTCCATACTCATCTTTTTTAAACTATCCCCAATCAAAGTTTCAAAGCATTAAATCTCCATTTACGTTTGACCTGCCACACGAGCTGATACAGTTAACAGATATTAGTGCAGTATCTTTAGATTCCTAAGCTGCCAGCTCGACTCTTAGTGGGGACAAAAATATTCTTCTCACCGGTATTTGGGATGCAAGGGCTGTCTATGGGTTAAAGGGATTCCTGATTACTTACAACGTTGTGTGGATGTGATTAGTGCAAATGTGACACGATGAGCCTTTGGTGGGATAATAGGAAACCTTGAGATTTGGTAGTAGGTCCTGTTTCGTTTGGCTCAGGTGTTTGAAAGGTGAGAGACCCCCCATAATAAGTTGACTGCCACGTTCAGATTTTCAGGTCTGGCGTTCTAACTGAAGCTCGCCTGCATAACATTGGTAATTACCGAGAAAGAGCATGCAAAGTAAGACGTTTATGCATATAGACAATAAAAGTTGATCTTACGCTAATCCTTGAGGAACAATCGTTTCCGTTCCTTCATTTTGAGCTGTTGATTACGTCTGAGTCACAAACTATTTCTGAGCCTCGACAGGACCTCACAGTCATTTACTGATATAAGTAGAATGTGCGCACCGGCAATATCGAAAGATTTACTGAAATCAAGAACCATCGAAATTCTATGTTGACAATCCACGGATCTCATGACGCCTGTCGCTTTGACCACAGCAGTGGTGGCGCTGTGGTGGTTTTTAAAACCTCAATCCGTCTAGTAGAATCATGCAACACATACATTGCTGGTCATTATAATAACTTCACCAAGATGAATAGCAGATAACGAAAGTTTACTTGTTGTCGATATACAGTACAGTAGGAAAAATGTATTATTTAATTTGTAGATCACTTGGGTGTGTACAGGCTGCCGCATTTAGTACATAGAGCTGCCACCTGTGGCAACAGCGGTGGCGCTCTTGCGGCTGGATATCGAGTCGAACTAAGCGTGGTTGACAGATAAGGGTAAGACAACCCATGCTACTTTGTGCTAGAATTCGTCAGCCACTTTCGCTGCTGAATCTTGGCGTGCCAGTCTCTCGGAAACCCATGACCAGATGTTTTCAGTAACGGAAAATGTGGAGAAGATGGTGGCCAGGGAAACAGTCGATCATCCTCTACGTAGGTTTACTTCGGAACAGCAAAGGACCATGCGGCATTACGTAGTTTTGTTGAAAGATATAATGGAATCTCGATTGTAGACCACAGGTACTGATCTTAACACAGCAGAAACATAGCAGGTGCTGTACAAATTGCCGCCTAAGTGTATCCAGTGCCTTCTCTTACCACAGTGCACTGTGCTGGGTCCTAATGAGGATGACGAATGCAACTTCTTTCCTTTAGTGTTTAACGCATCTATGAGAGGCGTTCAGTAAGTGATCCAACAGATTTTTTTCTCGGCCAATTTCGGCTGAAAACAGGCGGAATTTGTTGTGGGACACCGTGGAATATTCCCGCTTCAGTCCCTATAATTTCATGAAGTTCCGATAGATATTCGTCCCTCGAAAATGGCGTTCCAAGCAGAGTTGTCATTGACTTTTTTTGGAGGCAAATCAGAGCATAGCCAGTATCCATGGGCGCTTGCAGAGGGTCTACAGAGCCCTGGCAATGAACAAAAGCAAGGTGAGTCGTTGGGCGAGCCGTCTGTCATAATCGCAACGAGGTCGCGCCAACCTGTCGTATCGCCCGCGTGGCGGATGGCCGCACATAGCTGTGACTCCTGAAATGTTGGAACGTGCAGTCAGTGGAGGTGAACGATTATTTCTCAGCATACACTACCCTACAAAACCCTTAAAAAGCTTTTGTCACTGTGCCTGACTGCTCTGTATAAGGAGCATGGCGTGGACGGTGTAACGCAGGTAGATGTGTGTACAGAAGTGCCCTCTAGAGAGAAATCAGGAAGGAACAGCGTGATCGTTCACTGCTGCGCCATTTGCTTGTTAGACGCACTCGACGTGATGCCAGCGAGTCGTGTGTATGTCCGACTTCGCTATGGAGGCAGGGAAAGGGAAACAGCGATGTGTAGTGCCGTTTATGAGTGCGGAAGGAGTGTCAAGAAGCGAAATTGTTGCCTGAATATCGGCTGCGTGTGTCGAACACAGTATGTCACGTGCGTGTGTATTTGCGTGGAATCAAAGATTTCGAGAAGGTGGGGTATCACAAAGACAGCAGACGGCCAGGACAGTCTCATCGTATCGTTGCCCCCTTCTGTCGTCATCGCGGTGGGTGCCGGCGTCAGAAATCACCGATTGCGGATGTTGAGCACCTGTTGCGGTAACAGCTCACGTCATTATGACGGATCGTCTAAGGCTCCGAAAAATACGTGCGCGTAGGGTTCCCCACAGCATAATAGAGGAGCTGAAGTTGAACAGAACCTCAATATCACTGCCGTAACCGGAACAGTACCACGATTAAGAGTATCATTTCGTGCCCCTCATTATCATGGGAGATGAAACATGGAGTAATCATTATGAGCCGGAGAACGAAAGTCAGTCAATAAGGGAAGAACATGGATTCAATCGCACCGAGAAAATCCAAAGCCGTGCACACCAGCTTCGGAAAAAGCATGATGACATTTTTCTTTCATTGCTCGTTGACGTTCTGGAACATAGCACCACAATTAACTTACAGCGCTACTTTGACACTTTGGAATTCACGGCGCACTTCAATTTTTGCAAACGACCAGGAATGTTGTCAAAGGGCATCATTCTGTTGCAGAATGATGCCCGTCCACATGTTGCCAACGTTGTTTAGACTGCGCTGTAAAAATTTCGCTGGGAAGCCTTTACACATCCTCCATACAGTCCCGATCTCTCCCCACGCGATTTCCTTATTTTTGCAGCCCTGAATAAAGACGTTCGTGGCCGTCGATTTGCTTCTAGCGAGGAGGTGTACACCTCGGTACAATAATGCTTCTGTAGGCAACCACAAACATCTTTCCAAGAAGGCACTGACCGTCTTGTCTCACAGTGGGATAAATGTAGGGACATTTATGGCGATTCCTTTGAAATAACGAATAGTTCACTTACTTTTCCTGCGTCTGTGCCGTTTTCCTTTGACTGCCCCTTATATTTACCGACTATGCAGAGGACTGACTGAAATAAATGTCTCAGAGAAAACTAATGTGCTCAATGAGGGTCTCAGCCAATACGAGTGTTCGTACTCTCTGACCGTCCTCGACGCAGATGCAGTAATTGCGCTGCTGCTCGTAGAAGCGGCATTCATCTAAAAAGGCGACATTGTTCCACACCTGTGTCCAGTGCTCTCTTTGGACGCGCCTCTATCTGTGCTCTTTTCTCTTTCGGGGGCCACGTCAAGGGAAACAGCAGCAGCAACAGCAGCAACAACAACAACAACAACAACAATGGTCACAGTGCCGACAATCCCTGGTGTTTCAGACGTCTAGACGTGTGGAGATGCATGTCTTATTCTGATTCAAAGTACGTGACGTGGCTGCACGATCCAGCACTGCAGAGCCAACAATACGTCTGCCTCCTCTCGCGCTGGTCGTGTGGTATCGTTAAGATCGTCCATGGTCTTCCGTATTGCCCTCCTGAACCCAATGATCCCATAATCGCTTGACAGTCGTGAGAATCCGGTCAATGTGAGGAGCTACTGCATGCTGTGCAGCGATTAATCCCAGTCTCGATAGGCCAGTATCCTGTCGCTGTCTGATTCCACCACTTGCTAGTAGGCTTTTCTACTTATTACAGGAGCCACAACAAGAGCTTCTCACAAACAAATGACATTCAAAAGCTATTTATGAATGAGAAACTCACTGAGTAAACTTTCCTTACGTACAGAATGTAGATGATTGTACTTCACATGTATTTGTGTGACTGCGATGAAATGCTAATAATCCTGTACCCAGACATGTAAGTACACTTCATCCCAGTCTGGCGTCTTTTTCCTTCCTTTATTGCGTTTCGATTTCCCTTCCCCCCCCCCCCCCCCCCCCGAGGCAGGGGGGGGGGGGGGGGGGGGGAGCTGGCAGCAGCATAATAGGCCGCTCTACAGCCTACAGACAAGTTAAAAAAGACATAATGACAATATAAACAAACAAGAAAAACAGGTGATAAAACGGTGACATTGTAAGAAACTGTAAAATGGCAGTAGTTGTGGAAGTGGAAATACAAAAACACCGCATTGACGATGCGGACGAAAACACAGTAAGTAGATAGGCACAATTAAAAAACACGGCGACAGTCTGGTTTCTGATCGCATGAGATAAAAAAGAAATACAACTAGCGACAGTGTGGTGGGTGTTCGCAACACTGACAGGGGACGCACAACACTGAACATTCAATTGAAACAGCACTTTAGAGGCGACACGGTGGCTGATGGGGGTGAGGGGAGGATCCGGCCCAATGAGGGGGATAAAGGGAGGGAAGATAAAAAAAAGGGGAAGCCGATGGAGGGAGAGGACATAGAAAAAGGGAGGAGGAGAGTAAAAGAAAAAAAGGGGAAGCCGATGGAGAGAAGACATACAAGAAGGGGTGTGGGACTGATGCGAGGAGGATTGGAGAAGGCAGTGGAGGGGAAATCAAGACTCGGGAGAGAGAAGGGTGTCAGAGAGAGGGTAAGCGGGGAAAGAACAGGATGGAAGGGGGTAGGGGGAGGGGTGCTTGTGAAAAGGACAAAGGGAGGGAGGGGAAGGTAAGGATCAGAGTTCATAGGAGGGGTAAATGGAGGGGAGAGGGCATCATTAGTGAGGGGGAGTTGATGGAGGGTAAAGGGTGTAGAGGTAGAGGGTAGGAGGGACACAACAGTGAAGGTGCGGCAGAGGGTGGGGGTTGGAGAGGAGAGGAGCAACCAGGGGATGAGGGGATCATGTCAGTGGGAGGTGCAGAGGATGCAGATATGTTAGAGGAAAAGGAGCAGATTGGGAAAGGGATCAGGTCATAGGGGATCTGCATGGGGGACAGGAGGCATATACGGAAGGTGAGGCAGTGTGTGTGGCGCTCGAGGATCTGGAAGGACTTACACAATTTGGGGGCAGATATCCAGGCGGGACTGCCATAACAGAGGATGGGACGGATTACGGATTTGCAGCTGTAGATCTGGCGTTTGTTACAAGCCACCTTTTAATGGTGAGCAACGCATTCGTACGTTCTCGGCAACTCGACGATAATAGCCACTGTCCTGTAACCAGTAAAGTAAAACAGCCTTACCACTTTTTTTTTAATACCACTCGCGTTTCTTCGCAGCCTTCGCACGCCTTGGTACTTGCCCAGAGGAGCTCCGCCAGAATACACTGGCTGTATTATGCGACAGAGCAGTGAGTCAGCCGCCCACAGCGCCCTCATCAGGGCTCTCCGTTTAACGACCCGTGCTCTCGGGTTGACAGAGCGTAATGAATGACCCCTCAGGGCGCAGGAAGCGCCTTTTAACATTACGACTTGAGCTGAGCAAGGAGGGACTTCACTGAGATGTCACCAAATGCGTCTAATTGTCCTCCATAACCACAGTTATTACAAATTTAATTCATGATGTAAATAATGAAACACTGCACCAGTTATCTATTTTTTCACGCTTAGCACGATGCATGTCGAGAATTCACGTTGACAAGTGCAAATATTTACTTAAGTAGTTCATGTTTTTGGCGTTTTAAGGTTCTGTGCCTCCTTTATTACCGAATAACCCCCCCTCCTCCCCCAAAACACACACACACACACACACACACACACACACACACACACACACACACGCACACTGTTTGTTTGAGAAATCAAAATATCTTTGAAACATATTTTAACTTCACAAACAGGCAGCGTGAGTACTGTTAAATACGAGAACAATAATTTTTGGTATTGGGCCTCATTATTACAAAATATAGACAAGTAAACTGCCGACGTTTCAACCAACTTTCTGCAGTCCTTTTTAGGGTGCAGCGCAGCGTCTGATGCAGAAGCGGCCCCACAGCAAGACGGTCGAAACATCGAAAATTCAACTGCTTTAGGGTTCGATAATGGTGCGGCCTAATAGCCAACATTATGTTATTCAAAATGACACTGGTCGTAGTAACCTACGAACTTTTATCGGTGTGAGTTATGGTTTGCGTGCGTGCGCACGCGCGCGCGCGCGTGTGTGTGTGTGTGTGTGTGTGTGTGTGTGTGTGTGTGTGTGTGTGTGTGGTTTTCTACGCTCAGGTGGTCCAATTACATTGCGGAGGTTTCGGCTAAGGCACCAGTTGTTCATGATCCGTCCGAAGACTGCAGGGTCGTTTGCATAGAGTGCTATGGGCATGTCGTTTACGACTGGCACTTTGGGGGTTAAAAGTAAAGGCCCCAGCATCAACCGTTGCGACACACCATCACTCGTGTCGTGGACTGAAGAGATCGCATGCTGGACGCTCATGTGATTCTTCTTCGTTGGATGTAAGTCTGAGGGAAACGAACTATGACTTCCCGATTAAAAAGTCTGGAAAAGAGCCCGTCAAGGTAAACACTGTCGGGAGAAGTCTGGAAAGACAAATCCTAAGAGACAATATGTCCGTACATGGTCATCATGATTTAGATTTTCCGCAGTTTCTCTGAATGTCGTTAGATGACAGGCAGGATGGTCCTTTCTTCCATCCTGCCCCCCTTGTATAGTCAGAGATCACGTTCCGCCTAGTGCCCTCGACATGGAAGAGACTTCACATTTAGGGATCTTACTTCAGCATGCTCAGTTAAGTTTAATGAAGAAAATTTCAGGTATTATAATCCATCATCGGCTCACTATAATGAATCTCCTCGCGGTATTAACACTGGAGTCGGAAGCGTTCAGATTGCTCTAGGATGTGGCTGCAAGCAGTCCCGTATATCACAGCTTTCTTGACCGTGTCCCCGACCTTCTTCCAAGAATCTGCTCAGCACAAAAACAAACTAGGAAAGAGAAGAACTCAAACAAAGAGAGAAGAGGAGGAGATAAACAGAACAAGTCACGCACTCTTGCGTCACACTGCATCATAGAAATTTTCCGAGCAAACACACAGGTGAAGTGAATGCAAAAGCAGCTGGTTCTGCGCAGCGCCTGATGTACAGCTAGAAGCGACACCGTCTGTCAGAAATCGCCGTCACATCGCGAGGGATAAACGCTCGCTGTAAGGATATACTTATAGTCTCACTTACGAACTGATCTGAAGCTAAAGTAAGAAATAAGTCTTCCCAGAATACGAATAAAGTCGTTCTCAAGAGAAGGCTAATCAGGTAAAACACTTTTAGACACTCCGGACCACGGAGAAGCTAATGAGGAAACGGCTCCAACACGTGTTATATGTCAGTGCTTCTAGTCTTTGACACTGTATAGCAGCTGCATAACCCAATGAAAAGATTTATACGATATTTATGTGCATTACACTGAACTGTCGTGAGCTCGTGGGTGCATTTATTTATTTTATTTACTCGTCAAGTTCCGTAGGACCAAATTGAGAAGCAAATCTCCAAGGTCATGGAACGTATCAGTACATGAAATTACAACATGAAAGTAATAACAGATAAAAATAAAATCTTTATGAACCAAAAAAGGTTAAGCCATAAGTTGAATTAAACGCAATCAACATAAGAATCAATTTAATTTTCCAAAGAACTCCTCAACAGAATAGGAGTGACCCCATGAGGAAACTCTTCAGTTCCGATTTGAAACCGCATGGATTACTGCTAAAATTTTTGAGTTCTTGTGGTAGCTTATTGAAAATGGATGCACAGCCTAGAATGCCCACCTCATTCCCCCCAAATGAAAATACTTCGCACAATTCCACACCGTAACCCACTACTCACAAATTTACGACAGAAACCATATTTCTCACTCACGCTAAAATTTTACAGTTACTGAAAAAACTAAACGTCTACGTTACCTAAGTTCAGCTACACCAGTAGAACTATTTATAGAACTAACAGCGGTCTCGAAATTCTCTCTCTACTAAAAAAGCAACAACTTCTATTAATACTACTAATCCACAACTAATATCTTCACCAACAAAACTTCACAAAATTTATTAGTTACAACTATACTTCTGTATCGTCATGCCGATGTATTTTCCATTAAGATGTTACGTCCTAAATAATGTCGTCGGATGAGCCTCTGCATGTAAATGAACCACTTTTTTGTGCAGCAGTGTAATTTGTTCATTCTTTACGCTATGGTATGTATAGTTTAGATAATTTATGTACAACATAAGGAAAAAGATGGGAAACATAGAATGATCCTTTACTCATTAATGTAAGCTGATAAACGAAATCAACAGAAAAAAATTGGCTCGCGTGCTTCAGTTACCCAGCTTGAAAATATAATTGTTACATTGCTCTGTTTTTAATTTTAAGCCAGGTTACTTTGAAAAAAGAAAAAAAGGAAAGGATTCTTGAATTACGGGGAATTGAGCAAATTCAATTTAGTCAAGTAATTCGTATGAATTAATCGTGAAAAATAAAAAAAATATTATGATTTTACCCAGATTTTACATAAGAAGCTTACCAACATCATCAATCATTTGATATATTTCTTGCAACTTAACGTTGTCCCCAACACACACTTCCATTCTGAATGGCATAAAAATTACTGATATAGACTGTCGTAATTTTAATGACGTGTTTATCATATCTCAGCTTTACAAAACCTTTCTTAAATAGAGCTAGGACTACTATAAATTATTCATTCGTTTTCAAAGCTCTGTATTTTCCAAAGTGATACATGTACAGATTTGAAACATGAATAAAACCGCAAAATCACGCCTTCTGGTCACACGTTCAAGCGGAAGTGAGGTTTGTTCCATACCTTACGTAGCAACATCCTGTCAATGTTCATCACAGCACCATTGATGCGTTCTCTGAACAGTTCCAGTGTTCTTGCCATTGTGGTAGGTAAACACGACCCTTAAAGTAGCGCCAAAGAAAAAGTCACAAGACGTTAGGTCAGGCAACCTTTTGGAGTCCTAGGGTACAGAGCCACATCACCTTCACCTCTACGCCCAATCCAGCAATACGGAAGTTCATCTTTTAGGTTGTGATAAACATCGATGCTCCAATGATGGGGTGCTCCGTCTTGTTTGAAGTTGTAACTCTCGGAATGAGCAGTCAGTTGCGGAAACAATCACAACTGCAGCACTTCAACGTAAGAGGTACCCGTCCAATCTTCTCACAGAAGAAAAACTGCCCACACTGTAGTTTTGCTCTGTTTACGTGACTGTTCTAGCCCATAGCGTTCATGAATCAGTCATATTTGTACATATAATACATTGGAAAATATAGAACTTTGAAAACGAATGAATTGTTTATAGTAGCCCTGAATTTCTCAAGGAAACAATAAATTTCTGCACGTTAAACAAAAACTAACCACTTAATGATACACTTTACAAGACAGACATGCAGCAAAACATTTTGAACGACAGAGAGAGAGAGAGAGAGAGAGAGAGAGAGAGAGAGAGAGAGAGAGAGAGATAAAATATAAAATATTTGTTTATAGTAAATATTACAAAGGATGCTTAACTTGTTCTGTCGAGTGGGTACCCATTTTTGTGTTAAGAGATATCATTTCAGAGGTCTTATAAAAATACTTCTTTCTTACAGGCAATGCTAATTTTTCTAGCTTCTCCTTGCCTTCAATATCTTTAAATTCCATTTGCTAACAGTGTCGGTAAATTGGCGCATGTGTTGTCCATCGGTTGACAGGTTCTTATAGTTCATACCCTGTTCGTTAGAACGTACCCACTTGCAGATCGGCTCAGCCATAGAACGAAATACCTCTTGTGTCCACGTCACATAGTACCTTATCACAAATCCATCGAGCATCGGCAATAGCTGATGATGAAACGGTGCACCCTCCACCAAGAAACTTGTGAGCTTCTACTTTTATATGAACACTTAGAAGCTTCTTTTAGGTTCTCCTGGGCACCTTCACAAGTTTCTGTGAATAACTTGAACAATTCAGCTTCATGTTAAGGCAGAAAAAATATTTTGCTTTCCTATTTAAGGGCGCATTCGTTAAAAACAAAAACTTACCGAACCTTTCTTCTATTTATCGTGGTACAGAGGAAAGCAGCTTTGAGCAGCACCTCTGCTCCCTTCATAATGAATCCCCTTCACTTTCACTGTTGGAACGAATTCAAAGCTAAGTGTCGAATTAGAGGAATACCTTACAGTTGTAGCAGACCCTGGTGCATGGCAAAATGGCCAGATTTAATGGTATTTCTTTTTTTTCTTAAGGGGATACGTCAGGAACGCATTGTACATTACGCCACATACCAACAAAGCTGAGTTGTCAGTCCGATTCATTGATGCGAGGACGACTGGATTGACAACCTTGCCATGTTTAAAAGATTTGAAATGTCCAAGTGCTGGATATAGCGTTTGATGCGACACATCGGTATTGTTTAAAAGATTTGAAATGTCCAAGTGCTGGATATAGCGTTTGATGCGACACATCGGTGAGATTCATTTTCACAATTTGCACTGTACATGAGTTACTTAGCGCAGACGTACCGTAACAGCAGTTTCTATTGAAATCTTTGTATTCGTCAGAAACGCGAATTTCCTTTCACACTGAATAAAACGTAACAGTAGTAAGAAAAACATTTTGCTTGTTTTAAAGAATTTGTGAGACACAGTGCGAGTAAAAGTACCTGTCCACAGACACAAATTGCACTAATAGTGCATCTGGAACTGGTATATCGGCAATCAGAAGCACAACTCGTGCGCGCGTCTTTTCACTCATCGGCAGTAACGAATGGTTACTGTTAACACTGCCAGAGAAAAGCTAAAACTGGGGAGATGCGGAGGGACGTCTGAGAGTCACGAAAACGTAAACGTGTGGCTTAAATGAAAGTTGTTAAAGTGAAGGACAAGGTGAGATGTACATAAGAGAGGAAAGAGAAAGCAAATGGATATCCTGCTCGGTAAGGCATCTCGACGTGGAATACTACCAGCAGCGGGATACACAGCTTTGGTGTAGCATTCACAGTTGTGAAATGTCGCAGCTACTTAATTCGTTAAGATTTCTTGAAACCAAATGACGATCTGCAGTATAGGATAAAAATAATTTGTTTCGAAACACACGTTAAACGTACGCTCTCAGTGTACACAGATTGAAATAACCGTTGAAGAGCGGTCTTAAATGTCTAAACACTCACACGCAACGTACTTGAAAACTAGGGTTTGGTCATAAAACGGCAGGAGGGAAATGTGAATATAGTGTGTGGCATATCCTGTCAAAATGGAGATTTCTTTTCTTCACACGAAGAAATATTTTTGTCACGAACTGCAGAGATGTTACGACGTTTCGTACCACGAGATAGGGTAGTACAGTAGATTTTTTAGTAGTTGACCTGTAAGCTTTGAGAGACGTAGGTCAAGATATACAAAAAAAAAAAAATTGGTTCAAATGGGTCTGAGCACTATGGAATTAACAGCTGAGGTCATCAGTCCCCTAGAACTTAGAACTACAGAAACCTAACTAACCTAAGGACACCACACACATCCATGCCCGAGGCAGGATTCGAACCTGCGACCGTAGCGGTCGCGCGGTTCCAGACTGTAGCGCCTCGATCCGCTCGGCCACACTGGCCGGCGTCAAGATATACCGTTTTAACCTTTTGTTAACAAGTCATCACGAGGAATCTGTGACGTTCTGAGAAAGAACATCAACAATTGCACAAAAATTAATCAGAAACTTGATAGAATAAGTGCAGAAGAGGTGTTCAATCTGCGCCGGACATCACTACCTACCTATCTGCTATTTTCGTTTTAATGAATACTTCAGCTTTCCGGCTTCAGTGTGTTTGTCTATTAGAGTTTAAGTAGTTGTAGATACCTTGGAATTTGTGCAGTTTATCCTTTCCCACATAGCAGGAAAAATAGTCTCCATCTCAGATCCGTAAAGGCCTGTCTGTTATGATATGGTTGTATTTATGTTCGTCAGTATGCGGGCCCAATGTTTCAGCGTGCCACAAGGTAAATGGAAGTTTTTTTTTGTTGTTGCAAAGGTGACGTTATCGGGGATTCCAGGTAGCCTCCTAATGGACGCATAATGATATTTCACCTCAGAGGAGGATTGTGTTGGTATATCCGCTCTCAGTATTTTCCTTCCTCCTTGTTGAAGTGACGCATCGTGATCTTTCTTTTTCGACTTTTTTCTGCCCAGTGCCTTTTCCACTCAGTGACTTACGAATGGAATTTGTGTCTTGTGCAACACTTATATCACTTGAGCAACCTTCTACTCTTTTTATAAGTTATCATTCCATTCAATCACCACGCCCCTGCTTCCGTAGAATCAGGCGAGCGCGATACTACATACCTGTGGTTCAGATACAACGTCATGACCGATAGATATTGTTCCCTGTGCGTAATAGTGTGTGTGAATGATTGTGGCAAGTGTTTCTGGAGAGTAATATTGAGTTTATTTTGTTATGGATGCGGATAAAGTGACAAGCACGGTAACGTCAAAAAGGCGATGTCTTACTTCACAGAAACAGTATCAAGAATTCTGCGGAGCTGAATACCCCATCCGGCGGACGGATTACCGTTGATGGTGTAAACAACACTCGGGAGAAATACGAGGGATAGGCATGAAGTTTTGATCACCACTTACAGATAGTTGTTCTGTTTGTAGGTACTTGTCTGCAGCGGTGGTACACACTGAAATCACACCGCGAAGTACCGTAGCGCGCTGCTAAAGAGTTAGAATAAAATCATGTAGCTAATTGATAAAGTGGAGTAAGTTTTCTGCATTTGAAGGGGGCCACCATTCCGTGCCCAAACCACATCATTCCATGGTAAGGTTGTGGAAGTATACAGCAACAACGCAATATCATAATACACAGCAGTTAGATGGCGCAGGCGCTTCCAGAACGATCAGACAAGTCTATGATGAAGAATGAAGTGGCAGACTGTCTCTCTGTGAAGAAATGGGACTCGCAAGAGAAGTACAGGCCCTGGCCCTCGGAAATCAGCGTATGTCAAACGAGGCGAAAGTGGAATAAGTGACAGTCAGACAGGGATCGGTTTTCAGCATCTCGCACGACATTTTCAACACGACAAACGATGTCTGCTGAATTCTGCGACAGCTCATACCCATTCAAAAACTCCGTCTAACTGAGCCAGCAGTGTAAATGTTCCAGCTGTTTCAGGCCAATCCAGAGTACTTCTTTAGCCTTGTAATCACAAAGGTTGAGTGCTGGGCGTATTACCATGACCCCGAGACAAATTAGCAAAGCAGCTACTGGAAACATGCGGATTCGTCACCGACAAAAATGGCGAAGATTCAGCCATCATCGGGAAAGATCATGATGAATGTTTTTGTGGGACTCCCACGGTGTGGTACTAACAGATTATGCTCGTAAGGGTTAAACTATAGCAGGAGCATACATGCCATATCTCCTGACGAAGTGTCGCGTCAAGATGTCCAAGTGGGTGTCCTTGCTGTACATTGTCCACAGGACACAATTAGACAGGTCGATTAACACTTCGAATCCCAACAATATAAAAAAATTAAAATTGTTCACAAAATTAACGTTTATTACTTTAGTAAGCAAGGAATAGAATAAATAATTGGCAATAGTCAATTGCTTTAAAGCAGTGCTTTCACTTTGGAACCCTAAGACACCCACCCATCGTTTTATTTGAAAGCAAGTTCACTTTTTTTCCTGGACGGAACAAGATATCTCGAAGCTTCCATGAATACACGCTGACAAAAGTAAATTATAGTTCTACACCATAAGCAAAAAGAACCTAAAATTTATTAAATTATTTGTGAAAACCACATACCGACTCCCTGTTTTGTTATTTTTCTTTATTGAATTTCACTGCCCCATATGGGGTGCGCTGGCAGCAGCATAGGCGTTCATTTCGAAACCATTTATAAAAGCAGCAGTTCAAACTTACATTTACGTTACAGTAACATTTAACATTAGATGTGTTAATAGTGAGCATTAGATTTACTTGTTTCGACTGTCAATGACCACCTCAGTATACCTACTCAAGAAAAGAAAAAAAGAAAAGATAAAACGCATGTCTTGATTTCCTACAATCACGTAGCACATCTCCGCGCCGACTCCTACAAAGCACTACATTTGTAGTAGTGCATCAACGTACCACTAGATGTGTCTTGCAACAGCATCGGTGGTTCCATGGTAAGGGCGCTGGTACTTAAAAAAAAATTAAGAAACATGGAGAGCTGCATCAAACCAGTCTCACGACTGAAGACAACAACAACAATAACATGGTTTCAGGCACAAACCACTGGAACTCAAAAGGTTTAGACACTTTGGGGGTATGTACGTTGCTAATAACATACATGAGTGATTACGATAAAATCTTGCCAGCTGTTGGGCCTTGTCACACTCCTGTCCAAACACTATTCGAGCTCTCTGCTACGATCTTCTTCAGGAAAGGGGCAAAATGTCAAATTTTTGGAGATTTGAAGAGGGATGTAATTCGCAAGTCCTTCTTCCTATTCAGGATTATGCCTCATGGTCTGTTCCGATCTCACAATCTCTTTTTCGGCGTTTCTACACTCCTTCTCATAAGATTGTATTCCATCCCTTTCCAATGGATTTTTTGAGGTTACGAGGTGACACATGCGGAGGATGCTCTTCCGAATCCTGCTTTCATTGTGTTACTTTACAGTTCATGGCTGTATTTCTCGTTATTTCCCTACTTCTTATTTTGTCTTCTCTTACGTAGCATTCCACAGTTTAGAGTTCATATCTGATGTTTCAAGTTGTCTTAAGTCTTTTTATCTTGACGTCCTTCTTGCTGCTCCAAACAGTACTGTCGGTAATGCTATGATTACATTAGTTCTTACAGTACACGTATATGTTTCTAGTTGTTTTCTCATGACTTTCTCTTTCCCAAAAGTAAGGTCACAGCCTAATATCTGTTCTATTATTATGTTGCTGATGGTTATTTTAATTCTTATGGGGTAATTTCTTACAAAGGCCATTGTTTTTTTATTGTTGATATCTTCAGGTCATAATTTAGTCTAATACTGTTTAATCTGTGTATTGCTGTTTATAGTATTTATTGTCATGTATGATTATTTGGTCGTCAGCAAAATACATCGTAATTCATATACCGATACATGTTGAATAGCGCTGGCAGCATACTACAGCCTTGCCTTAATGCCAGGTTTATCTCTATTCCTGGTGTCAGCTGTGTCAGTATTTGTTATTTTGGTGGCTTTATGTAAAACGTGACATACTATCAGGGGCATGGGAACATCTGTTTTCTGCGGTGCTGGAGGTTTTACTATCATCACCTACATGTCAGCGACGTGCATACCTCAGAGATTCTGTTTGTTTTGAAGATAAATTATAAGCGTAATTGCATTAGTAGTGCTTGTTTTCTGAATGGTTGCCTGAAGACGAGCTTAGGTTCGAAACGTGGGGGACAGATCGGCGCGCTGTCCCGGCAGCAGCTTGGATGACCTCTCGTAAGCAGCGCACTAGACAAGACGCACCGTACCGTTACACTGCACGGTCTGCCGGCAGACGAAGGGTCTCAGAGGCGGCGTCGCAGCCAGCACCGAGTGTCATCTGCACTCACCAGTACCTGCAACACGAAGACACAAGTATAACTACGAGGACAGAGTCTGGTTCAAGCAAACACACTGAAGATATAAAGCGATGGAAACTCTCATAAATAAAGCCACTGGTCAAAGTATTACTTATCTTAAAAGAGTAGGGGAAATATGGTAAAATATGGTAAAATCGGGTATGCGGGTCAAGCCGGGTAGCTTCATATTGTCGTAACTAGTGCTGCCACCGGTCTGATAACACTCAGAACTACTAGCAACCGTCATTCTTTGAGTTGTAAATAAAGCAATTGCTTTTCCTTCTAGACATTTTTAAAGTATTTGCTGAAATGTTCTGCAGAGTTGGTGTTTCTCGGAACAGTGTCTTGATGAGAAACATTACTCGATAAAAAAAATAGCTCATCATCGTTTATTGCATCAACGGGCCTTTAAGGCCATCAGCAAAAAACCAAAAGGAGAAAAACAGCACTCTATAAAAAATTATAATACATTACAAAAACACTATGAAAAGGTCAGTTAGGTACAACCACCTATGCTGATTTTCAGCTTCGTGTTCCACCACTGTCGGCTCCACTGCTTCAAGAATTGTTAATACTCTATCCTCCCATCTCCCCTTGGGCGTTCTCCGGCAAGTTGAGAGTGGTGAAGTCGGTATGGGAGGGATCTGTTAGCTCCAAGGATGTGGTCAAAGCACTATACCCTCTTGCGCCCTAATATTCGGTCAATGTGTGGTTTTCCAGATCACCGGTACTGGTCTTCTTTCTTTCTTTCTTTCTTTCTTCCTTCCTTCCTTTCTGCATTCCCAGTTAGGTTCCGTGGTATTGTAGACGGGTCCATTGCTCTTTCGAAGTACCTTTTTTCTCGAAGAGACGGATTGTTTCTTCAGTTATTGCTGGTGACGCCCAGGGTTCACAGCCATATAAAAGTATTGTCCGTACTGGTGTCATATACAGCTGGATCTTATTTTTATGTGATGTCAGTTGTGACGTGAACGAATTGTTCAGGCTAAAGAACATGCGATTAGTTTTTATTAATCGTTGTTCGTCACTTCACTTTTGATGGTATGGAAACCATGTACCTGAATTCTTGAACTCGTTCAGAAGTGTGCCCGTCAACAACGTTGGAAGAAGGAGAACTTGACGTTGTGGAACAGCGAGATGTCATCATTCGCGCACTAGAAGTGTTTCGGAGCCTCAACGAAGCGCTGGCATTAGTGTGTAATATGTAATTGGAACTACTTTGAAGCTGATAACTCTAATGGAGACGAATAAATAATGTTATTTCCAAAAAACGAAAATTCCTTGCGGCCGTAGTTCAGACCGGGCGCAGTCCTGTGATGTCTTATTGGTTTTTTCGTAACATGACTCGGGCCTGTGTAGGAAGGTTACCATGAACACGAACCACGATATTTATTTCAACATACTCTGTGACCATATGTTGCCCTTTATCCTGCGTCTTCTCGACGAGAATGCTGCGAACCATTCCGTCTTCCAAGAATATACCAGCCCTGTCCACAAGGCTACACGCACACGACTCCTGTTCGATGACAGCTCAGGCCTCTTACTGCAACTCCACTAGTCGGCAAAATCGCCCTGCCTTAACCCCTAGGAACTGACTGGCACTGTTTGAAGCAGCGGTTTTTTGTCTGGTGTGCCTACATATGCCTTGAGTATACACTGTGATATTTCAGAGTGAGGCTGATACGAGCGGATCGTAACTGTGCATCCCTCCAGGACACGAGCCAGACACCTCTCATTCACAGGCAACGTCCTATCAACAGAACAATTGGAAACTACTAAAGATAAAAGTCCAAGCTGAAGCTCCCTCAATATTTTATCTTTTTAATATCGCAACACGTTACGAGCCAAAAACCGTCTTCACACACCATTCGGAAACTATAATGAATAAAAATTTAATTCTCTACCGCAGCATTAACACTCTCCGACGCTACGGACAGTTGCTGCTCGTTAAATTAAACTATTTAGAATCGTCACCAGATGAAAAAGCTTAAATCGCATTGCAGCATACTGCGAAAAAAGTTTTAAATCATGTGTCCAGTATGTAGATAACCGACATTTCAGTTTACAAACACGAACAGCTGCCTAACTGCACGACGGCACGTATAAAGTATCAAATATAAGAAAGAACGACTCGTGTCACTCAAGCCATTGTCTATCTTTCATGACACTTCCTTCCTTCACTCGGACGTTCTGGCTCTTGCTGCCGGTGGATAGAATATTTCATACTATATCAGGCATCCAGTCGATGCGCGTCCGAAGATTGGTACGAAAGTTCTATGCCGTTTCCAGAATACGCTGCAGAAAGCTGCGGTCTACGCAAGTCCTTTGCGTAGCGTGCCGACTTTTGCCCAACTTCGACAAATAGGCCTACTGTGCGCAGGGTCGTAAAAAAGTCTGAAAAGCGTGTAAGACTGTTGCGGGGTAGGTTATGCTGAGAAATAATTAAGAAAAGAATTCTATACGTTGCGCCGAATTACTTAGCATTGAAGTTATCCAATCAGGTCGCTGCACGCGCGAAATCAAGCCGGAAACAATAGAAGGCCTTAGTGCAAGGAGGGGATAACCCACATTTTAAAAAAATCCGACGTTGAATGTAGGCAGTGGTCTCACTAATGTGACTGGACTCTGTATGTTCAGTGAAAAACAGCAATTTCTCAGTATTTGTCCCTTTCTCCCATTAACTTGATGAAGGGATAAGATTCTAAAACTTCTAGGGGCTGGTATATGTTACGGGAGGAAGTGACGTTATCCTTATTTTGCACCGAGTTCTTCGGTTAGTGTCAACTGTTCTTTGGCTCGGCTTCGGTCCTTACTACCATCTCATATTCAATTATGTATCGCTCTCTTGTTCAGTTTTTTCTGGGCGAAGGGCACGTTTGACAACACCGTCTCTGGCCGGCCACTTGAATATGTGCGGGCAGTGGTCTGATTGGCTAACTTCAGTGCTAACTCGGAAATGGTGCAACGTATTTATTTTTATTTTATTTTTTTCCCGTCCTTCGCAGTGATATCTCAGCACAAAATATCCTGCAACATCATTGTAAGCTTCTCAGACTGTTTCTGACCAACCTGAATAACTACTGTAATTACTGATACTCTGTTTTTTTTTCCTTCTCCCTCCTGCTTTTTTAAATGTGGAATGGCGTGTTTACTATGAACTACAGACTAGGTCCATTTCAGTACGATTGGATACGGTATCAGTCATATCCTGCATCGATGGATATCCTCCGACAGATGTACAAAAAGCTTACCTTACGGATGTCAGGTTTCAATCTAGACAATCCAAGATACTTACACAGAAAGCAAAACTATCGGAACTGTTAGATGTTTCTGTGTCTTATTGTTCGCAAAAGAGCCACCACTATGTAATTAAATACACAACAATCAGCATTTACACCCACTGACAATAATTTGTTACATGAAATATCAAATAATACAAATGTTCTAAAATAAATCACAATTAATCGTTTAATTCTGGGGAAGCATATGTCTGCTACAGTACTTGGGCGTCTCTTTTTGTTTCATGATTATTACTGTTATTATTTATATACCAACAGAGTATTCTGATTTACATAGTTTATTGCTGTGAGATTGTATGAGGCCAAAATATTATGCGAACTTAGTCGTGAAGGATTGCCTCGAAAATTCAGATTCTATATCACTTACTTCTTAAACAGAAAAAATAAGTAAAAATAGAACTTACGTTGTCAGTAACTTGATGCCTACGATCATTTGCTTCCGTGTGCATGAAGCACCGAGTGACTCAAATAGAATACTTGAAACGTCACAAAATCGAAAAATATGGTAGGTATCGCAAAGCGATTTTTACTCAACGTACAGACACTAGTGGAACCTTTATTCAGTAAAAATATTTGTGGTCCAAAGTGTCGTATTTTACATTATTTTTGTAGATTTGTAACTTTTGAGTTACCTGGTATTTTGGTAGTTAATAGATGCACCGTTCAGCGGTAATGGCGCGGAAATTTGGAAATCTGTTTTCTCCAATGAAACATCAGAACGTACGAAATATATCCACGTACTGAAGTCACTGTTGTGCTGAAGCATAAAACATTGGACTCAGAGAGTAATTTATTGTACAAAGCATAATTACGAAATTTGGTAGTCTTGAAAACAAAGGTGAAATCATCACAGTAAATTCACCAAGAGTTTAGTTACTTTCGTGTGCCATGGATCATGTCTGTCTTATCACAGTATGATGTGTAGTGTGTTCAAAAACATGTTGCTCTTAGTGATTATATAGCTACATATTGGCCATTTACAAAACGGGCTTTTTAAGTTTACAATTTGTAATCTACAATTAACTTCGGTGCCTGAAATCAATGCACGCAGAAATATTAAATATCCAGGAGCTCGTACACAAGGCCGGAATCTGCTGATTCAAAGCCAGCTCAATAAGAACGAAGCCTCGAAGAATGGCGCATCAACGAGGAACATTGGGATATACCGCCGCTCAGAGAGCTGAATACATATACTCAGTGACTAAGCATCTACGATAAGACCTGAGAGGTTAAGCGTTAAAGAAAATATCACGACTTTATAACAGCGGCCAATGGGACAGCTATTTTACTTTTACTATGTATAGTGACTGCTTCTTCATACGAACATCAATGATTTAAATTATATCCCATTATATTGAAGCGTTCTTAATGTCTTCTTCATATAAAGTAACATTACTAAAACTACATTTTCATACTTGTCTATGAAACTGCATTGTCACAGTAACTGACCTCTACGAATCACTGTACGAATCAGATTAGCATTCTTGTGTGAAAACATCTGCTTCGTTAATTATCCTTGAGAAATTTTCAAAGCAAAAAAAGGCCCACGGGTACAAATATTGCGTTTAAATTTTATGAATGCTTGTCACCCTCGGGAAATCAAAAGTAGTTTATCATTTCGCTTCACTTAATCCAACACATGCAGTCATGTTTAGGTTTCGTAATTACATAAGGAAAACAAATTCAATGATTTGAAATCTACGCTTTTATTTGTAGTCTACTGGCACAATAATCAGCCTCCTCTCTTTACTGAGGTACGAATTATAAAAACTTGGAAATACCTATAATGCCAATTCTGTAATTAGTTTAGGATTTAAAGAAACTCTCCTAACCGAAAGTGACTAGCAACAGGTGTATGGAGGAGAACAAATATCTAGCTGCTAGCCTCTCTGTTTGCATTCAATAACGTGAACCTAAACCCAACAAAAAGCAAATGTGGTCGTAGAAGCGTGGATGTACCACCAGCGTATTTTGTTTACCGTATTGGGCAGTACTGTCAGGGTTCGGATAGCTGGGAAGTCAGCCACGCCCCCTGACTCTCGAGTGCTTCATTGTGCTTTCAGAAATAAATGTCGAGGACATGGCAACCTTTCTCCACGACGGTTGTAACGGATTCAAGGCGGTCAGACTATGTCCGTGGACCAGGTAAGACGCTTCTCTCTCTTCCGTGTAAAATAGCTGCAGTGTAACACAATAACGGTTGGTAACCTACGTTACCATCCGCTGAAAGAAAAAAAATGTGATCAGCTGCTTGATCATCGGTTCCCAGTCGCAATTACATGCATTTACATGTTCAGAACTGTAAGTTAGTACATGCGATAAGTTGCATGAACGAGTTATCAATGCCGTGGGACGTACGGTTTTATCTTCCATTCATCCACTTTTCCTAAATAGACTGTCCTCCGGTCTGCGGTGTTTTTAATAAGCAGTGCTTTTTTTTAAATTTTACTAACTCTTCAGGACTTTGTGCGGGCGGCTACATTACTAAACGGCTGCATAACGTATTGATGATCAATGAGTGGAGTATAAATAAATGTGTGTGTGTGTGTGTGTGTGTGTGTGTGTGTGTGTGTGTGTGTGTGTCGTGTAATATTTTTACCACACACACACACACACACACACACACACACACACAGAGACAGAGAGAGAGAGAGAGAGAGAGAACGCGGGTAGGAATGGATATCAGCCGAGCGTCGTTGGAAATATTGCGAAAATGTTAAATAATACGTCAGTTCGTTGAAACGTTTGTATACGGAAATGTCGTCAGATGTGATTTATTAACCCACAGACTAACGCAGAAAGGTATAGTTCTCTGCAATATGCTGTGCTCTTTTTGAAACTGAAACAAATGTTATGGGCCAGCTTTCGAACGTGTAATTTATAGGCTCGATACGCAACTTCGAAGTCAGTGGATGATAACTGTCAAAGAGATGCGGAATAATCAGCTGTTACGTTTACTGATGAGTATACATCACGTATACGCATAAACACACCGAAATTTGCTCTGAAAAAGCAGGCATTTAAGTAGAAATTTGGAAGTAAACAAAAGACGAACGCATCGTTTATAATGGTAACAACAACGCACAAACGCACAGAGGCGTGATTTTGGGACTGCAGTACATCAGCACGAACCCTGCACAGATAAATAATACTGCCGTCTACTGAAACGCGATGAAATTCAGTATTTTGAATAACTAAAAACTGACACCAATATATTTGAGAATACACTTGAGCAATGTAAGAAGGCAGCAGATTTGGATACTGCATAGCTATAACAAAATGTAACATTTTTATATCTTCTCAACTAAAGTCCAAGTGAAATAAAAAGTTCACATTGACTGCTAGTGATGCGAGCACGTTAGGTCGAATTAAAAATTACATAATGTAGCTGCAAAAGGCGAAAGGCTATAATTCACTTAACAAGAGGAACATACCCCCAACAGGTCAATGAATTTGCAATCTTTCGCATGACTGTAGTATATAATTAGGTATAACAAATGCTGCTCCAGCACTAGGCGCTTCTCAAGCGTTTTCGAGAAAGCGAGGATGAGAGTGTTACGAGCCTGTTGGATTTCATACGACAGCAGCAGCCGTTGTGCAGCAGCATTGGCCAGTCGTGAAAGTTGCAGAACGGAATTCTGCACGTACTGGTTTTGAGTCACATCATTGTTTCTTTTTATAATATTCAACGAAATATTTGTGTTGCTATGTTTCTGCGGGAAGGACGAAAATAATGTCAGCGACTGTGGTACACTCGTGGTGAGATTAAGCGAGGTTATAACGTGTCGACTTACTGCCCTGAAATTTTTAACAATACTTCTCAAATTTGAAAAATTTATAGCTATATTATTGAAACTGGTAATGCAGTGATTTAACTTACTTGCCGAGTGCATTACAAACACAAAACAAATACTGCATCGTTAACTCAGCTGTCACGGGATGATTCCCGGGCACGACTACAGACGCAAATATAAACATTTCTGCTTCCATTAACTTCATAATTTCGTTGTATCTTTCCGAAAAATTCACAACTTTTTAGCATAGCACTAACAACAAATGAGAAATATACTGCTACTGAGACAAAAATACTGCAGCAGTTGCACGTGCGTGAGCTATTGATAAAATTTTTAATACAGAAGCGTGTTCTTTTCGCTTGTGCATGTATGATTTCTTTAACATGTTTTTACTGTCTCAAATATTTTATTCAAAACTTATTGAAACAATTTACGAGGAACTATTATACCTGTTATAAAAACTGAAAACAACTTAAAAAAACTATAAAACATACAGGAAATATATAACCACAGTTGAATGCAACATCTTCTGTGAGAAAAATGATGTAATATGTTTTTGACATTACGTCAGTCGTTGGGGTCGATCTGAAAGTTACGGCATTCTTGAAGAATCAAGTTTTCCGAGATCTAGTAATTCTTCTTATTGGTATTACCGATTTAGACAGATCTACGCTGTCGTTACAATGGGACAAGATCCCATGATGACAGCATAGATCTGTCGAAACTGGTAACAGTAATAAAAAGAATTACTAGCAACCTTGGCAAACCTGATTCGTCAAGAATAATACAAAATGATGTAAATATGAAAAAAGTACCTCCGGTGTTACGTAGTTCAGTGATCGGGGATCGTAGTGCCAAATTGAAATCCGATGTAGGTAGTTACATCACAAGGGGTAATGAGGAATTGGTATGAAATGAACATTTATTTATCGATATTTTTAAAGACTTCGTTTTCGCCATTGACTGTACGTTTATTAATAATATTTTGGCCTCGTGGTCACTTTCAAGGAGGTAACATGTGCTGTAAGCACAGCAGTAGTTCTCAGTAAAAGGTGTAATAACGGCACAAGCCTCTAGAGCTCATGCCAACCTTCACCACATACGCCATCATTTTGTTTTTATTGGTATCTCATAATGTTCTTGTGCTGTCTGTCACGTAATGGTGATGGGTGTGTGAATAAGGCTGACACGAGCACCTGAGACTAACTTCATTTTTATTACTTTTACTGATAACTGCTGTACTTACAGCACCTGCTACCGACTTAAAAATGACCACAAGGTCGAGACTGCAGTAGTGGATTTTTAAATAAACGCACAGTCAATGGCGAAAATGAAGTCATTCAAAGAATTTTATGAGACTGTAAACCCGCAGCAAATACAACTGCGTATTTATCGATATAGTATTCGTGCGCATAACGCAAATATAGTGTACATTGTTCAAAATAGGAGTAGCCAGACATGACTTGACTGCGATACGTGCATGACTGTGTTGGTATGACTGTTTCCTCTCCATTTCTTATTATATCTGGATTATAGCTTGCCACGAATGTACTGTATTGATTATCACCGTTACTGTCCCTTCTTGAAGACACGTGATGCGTTGTAACGATGCAATTGTTTGGTGGAACACTATGAAAAAAAGAAGAGAAAAGTGAGTGACTAGATCGTAGTACGTTCAGAATTTCGGTCTGCCACACTGCTGTTTCGCGGCTGGCGCTCTCGTACGGTGTTCAGCACGCTCGTAAAACTTTGAGCTTTGATTTGTAGAAGACGCTTAAGAAGCGCATCGTACTAGAGCAAAGATCGAGTGATATTAAAATCGGTGACATACTGCGTGCATACTTTCCTTGTAAGACCTTGACAGCTTACACTGAAGTGACAAAAGTCGTGGGACAACTCCTAATATTGTTTTGGACCTCCTTTTGCCCACCTTGGTGCAGCGACTCGACGCGGCGTGGACTCAGCAAGGCATTGGAAATATAGACATGTCGCCTCTACAGCCGTCCATAATTGCACAAATTTTGCCAGCGAAGGGATTGTTGCACGAACTGACCCCTCGATTACGTCCCATCAATGTTCGATGAGTCGTGTCTGGCGATCCGGATGGCCAAATCAATGGCTCGAATTGTTTCTTCAAATCAATGGCGAAAAATTGTGGCCCAGTGTCACGGTGCATTAATTTTTGAGAACATGAAGTCAATGAATGGCTGAAAACAGTCTACAAGTAGCCTAATATAACGATTTCCAGTCAATGAACAGCTCAGATGGACCATATGACCCAGTCTATTCTATGCAGACGGACTTCACGCCAGTATGGAGCCAACACCAGCTTGCACAGTGCCTTGTTGACAACTTAGCTCCGTGGCTTCGTGGGGACTACGCCACTCTCGAATCCTACCATCAGTTCTTGCCAACTGAAATCGAGACTCACCTGACCAGGCCGCGGTATTCCAGTCGTGTAGGGTCCAACCCATATGCTCACGAGCCCAGAAGAGGCGCTGCAGGTGATGTGCTATTAGTAAGGGCACTCGCGTCGGTCGTCTGCTGCCTTAGCTCATTAACTCCAAATTACGGGATACGTTCTCCGTACGTCCCACATTGATTTCTGTGGCTATTTAACGCAGTGTTTCTTGTCAGCGCTGACATCTCTTCGCAAACGCCGCAGCTCTCGGTCGTTATGTGAAGGCTATCGGGCACTGAAATGTATGTGGTGGGAGTTAACGTGTGAAATGTTGTATTCCCGATACACTCTCAACACTGTGGACAGCGGAATATTTAATTCCCTAACGATTTCCGAAATGGAATGTACCATGCGTCTAGCTCCAACTGTCATTCCGCTTTCAATGTCTTTAGATCCCCGTAGTGGAATCAAACCGCGTCGTAAACCTTTCCACCTTAATCTCCTGACTACAAATGACAGCTCCGCCCATGCGCTTCCCTTTTATACTTTGTGTACGCGATACTACTGCCATATGTATACGTGCATATTGCGGTCCCATGTCTTTTGTCACTTCAGTGTATACCACCCGTACAGCATCTGGCCACACACTAGACGATCGTTGGTGGTGTGGCACACGTTTTAGGCGAGTGGCTGACCCTGCCTTATGTTTGTCGTCAGCCAGTGGTGGAACAGAAGGTTGACACGGAGGAGCAGCCTCTGCTGTGGTGTAATGTACGATATGGGCGTGAGCGCGCTCACACACACACACACACACACACACACACACACACACACACACACGGCTTATGTTGGTCAGCTCTGGACATCGTTACGGCCATAACAACACGCGTCCCGATAAGATCGTACCGCCCCTACTAATGACACTGACGTCGTCAGCAAGGGGCCGGCACACCGAGGAACCGAGGGCACTGCCTGTATTCGCTACAGCTGGGTCCGTGGTGCCCTACTGCACAGCCTGATAAATCATATACATCAGATACCGTGCGAGCGTATCTATTATGTGATTGTTCCATATCAGCTTCTCTTTCTCATTTTAATGAATGTATCTCGCAGTTAATGTCTTACATACATGGCGTATCATAATTAATGACGTAAACGCATACAGCTGAAAGTACACGATACTAGAAGCAAAAGAGACTCAGCAGACGTAGGGTCGAAAATGCATACCTTAAGGGCAACGAGCAATTTTTCATCTTCGATACTGTGAAGCCAATCTCTTCTACTACAAGCTCTTTGCTTTCACATTTTGGGAAGTAGTAGTATAGACCAAAATAAGAAAAAATGTCCAGTAAACATGTGCTCTACAATGCATACCTTAAGAGCTATGAGAACGTGCTCATCTTCGCTAGTTGGAAACACAACTCTTCTAATGAACAATTGCTGGTAACTTTCAAGGTATGCATTTTAGAGTAAATGATTACTGGACATTTTTTCTTGTTTTGCTCCATACTGGCCGGCCGGAGTGGCCGAGCGGTTCTAGGCGCTACAGTCTGGAACCGCACGACCGCTACGATCGCAGGTTCGAATCCTGCCTCGGGCATGGGTGTATGTCATGTCCTTAGGTTAGTTAGGTTTATGTAGTTCTAAGTTCTAGGGGACTGATGACCTCAGAAGTTAAGTCTCATAGTGCAGAGCCATTTGAACCATTTGAACCATTTGCTCCATACTACCACTTACCAAAATGTGGAAAGCAAAGAGCTTGCAGTAGAAGAGATTAGCTTCACAGTATCGAAGATGAAAAATTGCTCGTAGTTCTTAAGGTATGCGTTTTCGGCCATATGTTTATTGAGACTTTCTTGCTTCTAGTATCGTGTACTTGCCATTAATTATGATACACCATATATATATAATGATAGGAAAAACCAAAAGTAACCACAGGTGTCACTATCAAGCTGCAGAAGTCTTTTCTTCCAGGCAGTAGCAAGTAGAATTAATTTTTTTCGGAGATGATTCAAGAGCTGCTTTTTAATTAAACTTGTTAAATACTGTTGCACATATAGTCTTGGCTTCCGGCAATAACCCAAATAGTACTGTAGTTTCAAACATAAAACGTCATGATTACATCTAGTTTGTGAGCAAGTAGTACGACAATTTTTGAAACTTCTTACAGTGTACATATAATAAACATTTGTACTCCAGTCACACACAGACGAGGCAAAGGATTATTACTACAGCACACAGCAAGAAAGAATGCTGCCAGGTGGCCCAGCGCCTGCGAAAGTGCATCTCCCAAATGGTGAAGTCTGTCGGCTGTTCGTGTGCTAATATCGTGAACAACTTTGGTAAGTGGTTGAAAGAAATCATGAATAGGAGGTAAAGTGTTGGACGTCCACGCCAAATTACAGACCGTGGAGGCGGAGGCTTGCCCGCCCAGCAAAGCGGGACAGACTGCCATCTGTGGCAGATATAACGACCAAGTACAGTGCTTCGAAGAAAAGCGTTCAACGCACATTGTTCAACTTGGGGCTCAGCAGCAGACGACCCCTGCGTGACAGAATGATATCGTCAATTACGATTGCTGTGGATACATCGTCGAGATTGGAAAGGTACCGTACGCTCGATAATTCGGTAATGAATCAGGTTTTTATTTTGTTTACACTAAGTACGGACACACCATCTTCGGATTGAGATAATTAAAGTCCAGAAGAGGTAAAAGTAGAAACACTTGTCGTAAATTTGCTTGTAGTGTGAACGTAGCATTTGCAAGGGTGGTGTGGAAAACCACTTTATTTCTCGTGCACTTCAGTATCTCCGTTCATGCCGTGAGAAGTCTTTTCTTTTATGTACTGACTCCTTGAGCAGCCTGAAAACTATCGACCAGTGCTACCCTCGTCATCCTTTGGTAGCGTCCATCCAGGAGTTCATCTACGCCCTGGAACGGTCCAGTCGTTAAGTGGTGTTTGTCTAGGCCCCTGGTCACGTCTGACTCCCAGGGAATGAAGTTGCTAACAGGTTGGCCAAACAGGCTACACGGAGACCACTTCTGGATATGGGCATCCTCGCAACTCACCTGCGTATTTCATTACGCCGCAAGGTATTTTAGCATTGGGAGACGGAATGGCAAATTCTTAGTACGCTCCACAAACTGCGAGCGATTAAGGGGACCACGAATGTGTGAAAGTCCTCGGTGAGGGCCTCTCGCAGGGACTCGGTGGTTCTCTGCCGGCTCCGCATTGTCCACGCCTGGGCGACCCACGGCTACCTCCTGCGCCGTGAAGACGCACCTCTGCGTCGGTGCGGCGCTCGGTTGACAGTGGCCCATATTCTGGTGTACTGTCCCACTTTGACTGCCCAGCGACGAAATCTTGGGTTACCGGGCTCGTTGCCACTCATTTTATCTGACAACGCTTCATTGGCTGATTTAGTTTTACATTTTATTCGCGACGATGGGTTTTATCATTTGATCTAAGTTTTAGCGCATGTCCTTTGTCCCTCTGTCTTTCCACTCTAGTGATTTTAGGGTGGAGGTTTTAATCTGTTGCAGGGTGGCTGGCTTTTCTTTTTATTTTCTTGGTCGGCCAGCCACTGTAATCTGCTTCTTTTTTTTATTCTCTTCTGTTTCATGCATCTATGTTTTTTCTTGTCCTCTTTTGTTCCTTTTAGTGTTCGCTGCCTTTCCTTCGTTCTTGTGATCTTTCCTTTCTTTCCGTTTTGTGTTGTGTGTTTCGTCCGTTTCCCTCTCACACTTCTGGCACTGTTTTATTAGGAACATGGGACCGATGACCTCGTAGTTTGGTCCCTCCCGTCCTCTTTTAAACTAACCAACCAACTATCTGAATCCGATGGAATACATCTAGGACGCTATCAGGCTCCACGTCCACTCCAAAAACAACCGGCTCATAATTTACAGGAATTACATAACCCCACGTAGACATCTGGTGCCACTTAATTCTGAAACCTACCAAGGACTTGCATCCTTACCACACAGAATCACTGATTTACTGATTTCCAAAGGATGGCCGACACGCTTTTAAGAGAGTTATCAAAATGTTTTGCTTCAACAGTGTAACTTGGGTCATGCGAATAGGTACAGACATGGTCAAGTAGAGTGAAATGCTACTTTCCAGGGCAGGCAAGACAGTGATCACGGCAGATGCCTTCGTGGGCAGGGGCAACGGTTTGCTTTTAACGTCATTAAATTTATTGATGAGGAAAACGGGATGACATTTATGACCAGAAAACGTGACGAAAAGGGCAAGCAAAACCTCTGAGTAGGTCAACGAAGGCAATGAAGGCGTTTTATGAAGAAGCAAAATTTGTTAACATCGGTTATAGATTTAAGTCTCAGGACGTCTTGTATGGAGTGTAGCCATGTATGGAAGTGAAACATGGACGAGAAACACTTTAGACAAGAAGAGAATAGAAGCTTTCGAAATGTGGTGCTAAGAAGAATGCTGGAGATTAGGTGGGTAGACCACGTAAGTAATGGGGAGGTACTGAATAGAGTTGGAGAGAAGAGGAATTTGTGGCACAACTTGACTAGAAGAAGGGATCGGTTGGTAGGACGCGTTCTGAGGCATCAAGGGATCATCAATTTAGTATTGGAGGGAAGCATAGAGTGTAAAATCGTAGAGGGAGACCAAGAGATGAATACACACAGCAGATTCAGAAGGATGTAGGTTGCAGTAGTTATTCGGAGATCAACAGGCTTGCACAGGATAGAGCAGCATGGAGAGCTGTATCAAAACAGTCAGTCCCTGGACGGGAGACGACAAGAAGTAGTCAATGAAGTGTAGACTAATGAAGGATGAATACGATTTCTGAGCAGAGTGAGAGTCAAGTATCCACCTGAATGAAGAGTAAACGGTACATCACGATGTCCCACTGATGATATGGTGAAAGGTGTTATTAGGTAGAGATTTCTGTAATATTATCAACAATACAAAGAAATATCCGTTTCTCGAAAAACTCGCAAAAATAGCAAGGAAACTGCAGAAAAAGTGTCGTGTCTAAAGGATTTGGCTTTGAAAGGTGCGAGAATATGAGTCAGCATGTGCAAACGAGAGGACTAGGAATGTAAGGCACAGTACATTAGAGTTTTACGAAAAAAGAGAAGCATCATAATAAAAGCGGCAAATGGTTTATTCAGACGAAACGTGAATTTGTTCACATCACACAATGAACAAATATTGTCGAAGTGATCGTGTGTGAGTAGTACTGTCAAAAGGAAGTGCAGATCAACGTTTAATTATAGTGCTAAGGAAGGTACTGGCTTATAAACGTTGAAATGAAGCGTAGTCGAATATCTCCAATTGATGTAATGCAAGTCTTAATACACTCCTGGAAATTGAAATAAGAACACCGTGAATTCATTGTCCCAGGAAGGGGAAACTTTATTGACACATTCCTGGGGTCAGATACATCACATGATCACACTGACAGAACCACAGGCACATAGACACAGGCAACAGAGCATGCACAATGTCGGCACTAGTACAGTGTATATCCACCTTTCGCAGCAATGCAGGCTGCTATTCTCCCATGGAGACGATCGTAGAGATGCTGGATGTAGTCCTGTGGAACGGCTTGCCATGCCATTTCCACCTGGCGCCTCAGTTGGACCAGCGTTCGTGCTGGACGTGCAGACCGCGTGAGACGACGCTTCATCCAGTCCCAAACATGCTCAATGGGGGACAGATCCGGAGATCTTGCTGGCCAGGGTAGTTGACCTACACCTTCTAGAGCACGTTGGGTGGCACGGGATACACACGGACGTGCATTGTCCTGTTGGAACAGCAAGTTCCCTTGCCGGTCTAGGAATGGTAGACCGATGGGTTCGATGACGGTTTGGATGTACCGTGCACTATTCAGTGTCCCCTCGACGATCACCAGTGGTGTACGGCCAGTGTAGGAGTTCGCTCCCCACACCATGATGCCGGGTGTTGGCCCTGTGTGCCTCGGTCGTATGCAGTCCTGATTGTGGCGCTCACCTGCACGGCGCCAAACACGCATACGACCATCATTGGCACCAAGGCAGAAGCGACTCTCATCGCTGAAGACGACACGTCTCCATTCGTCCCTCCATTCACGCCTGTCGCGACACCACTGGAGGCGGGCTGCACGATGTTGGGGCGTGAGCGGAAGACGGCCTAATGGTGTGCGGGACCGTAGCCCAGCTTCATGGAGACGGTTGCGAATGGTCCTCGCCGATACCCAAGGAGCAACAGTGTCCCTAATTTGCTGGGAAGTGGCGGTGCGGTCCCCTACGGCACTGCGTAGGATCCTACGGTCTTGGCGTGCATCCGTGCGTCGCTGCGGTCCGGTCCCAGGTCGACGGGCACGTGCACCTTCCGCCGACCACTGGCGACAACATCGATGTACTGTGGAGACCTCACGCCCCACGTGTTGAGCAATTCGGCGGTACGTCCACCCGGCCTCCCGCATGCCCACTATACGCCCTCGCTCAAAGTCCGTCAACTGCACATACGGTTCACGTCCACGCTGTCGCGGCATGCTACCAGTGTTAAAGACTGCGATGGAGCTCCGTATGCCACGGCAAACTGGCTGACACTGACGGCGGCGGTGCACAAATGCTGCGCAGCTAGCGCCATTCGACGGCCAACACCGCGGTTCCTGGTGTGTCCGCTGTGCCGTGCGTGTGATCATTGCTTGTACAGCCCTCTCGCAGTGTCCGGAGCAAGTATGGTGGGTCTGACACACCGGTGTCAATGTGTTCTTTTTTCCATTTCCAGGAGTGTATGTATACCACCTTTTTTTACTCGCTGTTCCGTACTTAATACATGTACTATGTAGAAATGAAATACCCACATTCTAATCCAACCTGGTTTATTATTCAGTGTACATGTTGCACACTGCTGATAACATATTGTAAGTAGAAACATCTCCTCTGATGAAATATTCAATGTGTCTTATTCATGTGTACTTCAAAACTGACCAACTAATAATCCTCCCTTTTATCATTGACATACCGTATCTAAAAGGCCTCCTCCCGTCGTCTATAGATCATTTTGACTATTCTGAAATCTGATTAATCCAAGAGTCATCAGTCACGGACTTGTAGCACAAATTTTACTAAAATAAAATGTTAGTGAACAAAACAAATTCAGAAAATTTGAGTTTGCAGTAAATTCTTGGCGGATTTTTTAAATATCAAGGATACAAGTGCACATCCTAAATTCTTACGCTACATGAAACACAACTAATGATTTAAACCAAGTTAAGAATATCTAACCCGCTCTTAACTGAAATAACCTCTATGACTAATTTATAGCCGGCCGCGGTGGTCTCGCGGTTCTAGGCGCGCAGTCCGGAACCGCACGACTACTACGGTCGCAGGTTCGAATCCTGCCTCGGGCATGGATGTGTGTGATGTCCTTAGGTTAGTTAGGTTTGGGTAGTTCTAAGTTCTAGGGGACTGATGACCACGGCTGTGAAGTCCCATAGTGCTCAGAGCCATTTTTGAACTAATTTATATAGGTATCCTCTACTTTTCCTGTGTGTGTTACAAATGAAAATGCGCTGAGAACCATAAGGGCGTAAAGCACACAGTCATCAGTTTTGAGATTTTAGCATGTATTCATGCTTCCAACATTTGTTGAGCTTGTGGTGAACCAGGTTTATTTGCATCTACAAGCGCACACTTCATGAAAAGCTGTCTCGCCGATTACTTGGATATTCGTTTCCATATTGGCCCTAAGCAGAAAGCATAATTTTGTTGCACTTGCGCTTATCAGTTATTGTCTAGAGTTGGCATCAGCGTCTACATCAGGTACTTAGAAGTAATACTTCATAATCGGAGTTATATCGACAGTTTTAGCTGAACCTCAAGTCATAGAATGCACTTCAAGAAAAATAACGAGGATCATAAAGTGTTGGAATAGGTCATAATTCTGTGCTTGGTGAATTTGGTATCTATTGTTTCTGTTCTGATTCTAATGTCACATTAATTACAATCCTCAAACTGTCAAAAGACGCTATGTTACTAGTCTAAGTATGGAAATTCTGTGAACTGATACTAATAATGAATATAATCGTGAATGTTAATTAATATTTTTAACGTAAAACGGGTACATTATTTTTTCATAAGAACTATAGAATGTTGAGGCTTGGTTTCAAAATGTCAGACCTTCCCTTATGGTTCTCAGTGCCTCAAATTTAAAACCTGCGTCATTTAAAATTTCTTGATAAATGTCTTCAGATAACCACTGCGCGCAAAGCAGTAGTCAGTCTATGTTA
The DNA here is from genome assembly GCF_021461395.2 of Schistocerca americana. Classification (NCBI taxonomy): domain Eukaryota; kingdom Metazoa; phylum Arthropoda; class Insecta; order Orthoptera; family Acrididae; genus Schistocerca; species Schistocerca americana. The sequence continues at coordinate 350,683,204 of NC_060125.1, read as the reverse complement.
AGCAATTACCGAATAATGTCCACGTCTTTAGCCACGAATAGAGTTATTGCGTTAGTCAATACATAAAATGTCTTCAATAAGCTAACGTAATATACAGGCACTTGTATTCAGAATGGACAATGTACTACTGCCAGTGGTTTTGTGTGATTCAGACTCGTCGTAGTCTTTTTGAATTCACCGATTTGTAATGTTACGAGTAAAAGTGCAAGTTTACTACACTGCCTGACAAAAATAAGTGAACCACGCAGTGGATACGGTCGCAACTGAATGTAAATTCGTACATGTACACACCATCAGCAGGTACATAAATATTTTAGATTTGCAATTCTCCCTGACTGAAAGAACGGTTACCAGAGTGCATTAGCGTTGCTCCTGTTCATGTTGCCACCAAGCCTGGTAGTACAGCGTCAGATGTTTGATGGTCACTGTGCAGGGCAAGATGATGCCGCATATTCATGTGAGACAGCGTTGTCAACAACTGACAAAGTTTGAAAGGGGACCCTCATTGTGGCTCTACGTGTGGCCGGCTGGTTGAAATGCTCGGTATCCAGATACGTGGGGAATTCCGATGTGACAGTCGCCCCATGTTGGACAGCATGGGAACGTGAGCCTGGACGTACTTGTCGTCAAGGTTCCGGTCAATCACGTCTGACCACCACAAGGGAGCATCGCGATACTGAGAAGCAAGCACATCGTAAACCCTTCTCACCAGCACCTGCCATCCGTCCAACAGGCAATGGACTCCCTCCAGCATTGTGTCACCCAACCTCATTGATCGGAGATTGATTGGAGTGATGTGACCGGTAAGCGTGAATTGCTGATGGATGGTAACGTAGTGTGTTCAGCAATGATTCCCGATGCTGCGCTATCCTGGATGACCGTCGTAGCGATCATGGTGGCGACCTGGGTGAGACCCATTCTCCGAATGTTTTGGAGTGGACAGCGGTATTACTCCTGGTGTAATAGTCTTGTGAACACAGACCACGACTGGTAGTGATGGAGGGAGCTCTGATGGCACTTCACAAAAATCCTATGTCGTCGTATGTTACCTCTCATGCGAATGTATCATGGTGCTATTTCTGAACAGGACAACGCTTGCCCACACATGCCACGTATCTCTGTAAACCGTCTGCGTGATGCTGAGGTACTCTCATGGCCACCAAGACCCCCACTTATGTCCTCGATAGAAGAAATGTGAGAGCAGCTCGTACCTAAACTCCGTCCCACTCCCAGTATCCATACTATAAAGGGCCAGTTAACAACAGCTGTGGACCAGCTTGCCTGAGCAGAGGATGCAACAGTTTCCTGACACACTTCCCGACCTAATCAGTGCATGCATCCAGGTCAGAATGGTTACAACGTCACACTGGCAAGTGGGCTCCTACTGCGAAGTTCTCCGTAAATTTTACTCAGTATTGTTCAAATGGTTCGGAGCACTATGGGACATAACATCTGAGGTCATCAGTACCCTAGAACTTAGGACCACTTAAACCTAACTAACCTAGAGCCATCACACACATCCATGCCCGAGGCAGGATTCGAACCTGCAACCGTAGCGATCGCGCGGTTCCAGACTGAAGCGCCTAGAACCGTTCGGCTACAACAGACGGCTTAGTTCCGTAATCACTGCAATAACATCACATACCCTCTCAACCCACAAAGTTTCATTTAGTTGCATCCACCCCATCTGGATGCTTTGCTTTTTTTGTCACGCTGTGTATGTAAGCTGTTACTTATCGATACAGACACTGAAATAAGAAGTAAATCAAAATCTGAGTCACTCGTCTTGTGCAAAATTGTTAAAAACTACTCAAAGGTTGCAACAATCAACATTCAGAAGAGGAAGACTTGTGACGAACCCGACGGACGAATCGGTAAATTTACGAAGTGCAGCGTGCGACAGCGCTCGATTCCTAAGAGTACAGCAACCTACGAGGGGCATTCAATAAGCAATGCAAAACATCGTTTTTATGAAAGCAGCCTGGTTTTATTGTGGTTTCCAATACATTATAGTAGTCTCACTCTTTCGGCTACAAAACCCTGCTTTTCAACATAGCCGGCCGGTGTGGCCGAGCGGTTCTAGACGCTACAGTCTGGAATCGCGCGACCGCTACGGTCGCAGGTTCGAATCCTGCCTCGGGGATGTTAGTTAGGTTTAAGTAGTTCTAAGTTCTAGGGGACTTATGACCTCAGCAGTTGAGTCCCATAATGCTCAGAGCCATTTTTTTTTCAACATAATCGCCGTTAAATGCGACGGCCTTCCGCCACCTTACTAGGAGGGCCTATATGCGAAAATGGTATCACTCTACTGACTGACGTCGGAGCCATCGTCTTACTGCATCAATAACCTGCCAATCATCCAAACACTGCTTCCCGCGGAGTGCATCCTTTACTGGGCCGAAAAGGTGGAAGTCGGAAGGTGCGAGACCCGGGCTGTAGGGTGGGTGAGGAAGAACTGTCCAATAAAGTTTTGTGAGCTCCTCTCAGGTGCATAGACTTCTGTAAGGCCTTGCGTTGTCATGGAGAAGAAGAAGTGTTTTTGCATTTCTGTGGCGATGAACACGTTGACGTTGTTTATTCAGTTTTCTGAGAGTGAGCACTATACATTTCGGAGTCGATCGTTGCACCGTATGGAAGGACGCCCAACAGAATAGCCCCTACAGTGTCTCAGAAGACGTCTTTGCCGGCTGAGGGTGTGCCTTTGAACTTTTTTCTTCCGAAGAGAGGTAGCCTAGTGTCACACCATGGACTTCCGTTTCGTTTCCTGTTCGAAGTGATGAACCTTCGTGTCATCGCCTTGACGATGTTTGACAAAAACATTGTCACGATCATCTTTGTAATGCGCAAGCAAATCCTTACAGTTGGTTCTTCGTTGCACATTATGGCCTTACGGTAGGTGGCGAGGAATCCAACGGGCGCCCACGTTCGAGAATCCCAACTGGTGGACGAATGAGAATGTCGAATGAGAACACCTTTCAGCCGTCTAAATTTCCAAAGTGTTTTATTGAGCAGCCAGTTTCGGCGATATATTTTCATCTTCAGGCCTCCCGAACGACGTGTAAGATGATTCCCACCTGTGGTCCAGTCAAAATAGGGCCCAGCATTCAGTGACTGGCATGCGTAGATCTTTGACACAGCGATCCCTTCGATCATCAATTGCGATTGGAGACTACTATGGTGTATTGGAATCCTGGCTAAAACCAATCAGAGGGATAGTTGTGTTGAACATCTACAGATACCAGTCATTGAAGGTTGGACCCTATTTTGACTGGACCACAGTTGGGAATCGTCCTCCACGTCGTTCAGGGATCCTGAATATGGCTTAATATATCGCCGAAACTGGTCGCTCAATAAAATAACAATTTGGGAGTTTAGACAGCTGAAAAGTGTTTCAATTCGACATTCTGTACTGATCAGCCGAGGCCCCGTGACCAGCTATGTAATGGTGGACATGCAGAGGGTGTACGAGTGTGTTAGCACTACAAACAGGGACGTCCAGTTGTGCAGCGAGATGTTTGTGATGCGTCGATCACCCCGAACGAGAATGTCTGCACTCTAACATACTGCAACGATGGCATCGGCGTGCGACCGGGTGGCACGCGGGACATCGGACAGGTTTGCGCTACTTTGTTGCGATGATGACAGACGCCTCGCCCAACGACTCACCGTGCTTTTGTTCACCGCTAGACCTACGTAGATATTCTACAGGCGCCTATGAATATCATCAATGCTCTATTCTTCCGCCAGAAGACACTCAATGACAGCTGTCTGCTAGGAACGCATCTCCGTTACAGGAGCCGTTTTGGAGGTTGCGTATAGCGCCGCCACCGTCGGAACTCCATGGAATTACAGGGGCTGAAGCGGGAATATTCCACGATGTTCCACAAAGTCCGCACTTTTTCTGCCGAAAATGGCCGAGAAAAAAGTGTTGCATTACTTGTTGAATGCCCCTCGGACGCTGTTACTGCCTTCCTACCCTGTTTATCGGGCGTGACCATGACAGTGATGCCACCCTGACCAGGTCTTCAGTTCACGTTGTCGGATAATACGTAGGACGAAGCTCCACTAGCAACACAGCCTTTCAAGCTGGCGAAAACCGGCTGCAGTCGACATTTAGGTCGGCAGAGGAATTCGTCGGGGAGCAGACAGCTAGGCGCTACGTCCTCGACATTTGCCTTTGGACAATTGCGCGGACCTGTTCCGGTTCACGGGGCGTGGCTGCCCTAAGCATCTTCGTGAGGAGCAGTTCAGAACCGCGCCGTTTGCTTGCGGTTTCTTCGTCGCGCCCTCTGCTGGCCTACTCCTAGAGCCGTATCGCGGCGCCATCTTGGGGCGTGGCGCACGACATCGCGCCTGTCAGTACTCTCAAGTCACGAAAGGTGCCGCTGCAGAGATGTCGCAACGCCCGGGCTTTCGCACCGAAGTGCTCAAGTCTTGAGCCCGGTCGGTGCAACCATCGACTGAAGCTACATGTGTTCTGAAAATTGAAGAGGTCACAGCTAAGTTCAGTAAAGGATCAGAACGAGCCCTTCTCTTGTTCCATTTGTACATATGTGGAAAGTCCCTGAAACCATATCGCCAGCCGGAGTGGCCGAGCGGTTCTAGGCGCTTCATTCTGGAACCGCGCGACCGCTACGGTCTAAGGTTCGAATCCTGCCTCGGACATGGGTGTGTGTGATGTCCTTAGATTAGTTAGGTTTAAGTAGTTCTAAGTTCTAGGGGACTGATGACCTCAGAAGTTAAGTCCCATAGTGCTCAGAGCAATTTGAACCATTTTGTTTTTGAAACCATATCAAGATACAATGTAGCATTTTGGTTAATTTCGACTACCTGAACTCATCCAATCGACCATCTTAACTCCTTGCATACTAGATGTATATTGCGCTTTTAATGCCTGCATAGTGCAGAAGCATTAAATCACTTTTTGTAAACATTTTAAATTTTTTTAAAATTTATTTTATTCGTGCTGTTTACACTACCAATTTAATTTATTTAACGACTACAGTGCTTCTGACTCACCACTTTCTATTATGATTTATGTTTGTCCTGTAACACGACTCCCAATTTTCAGTTGTTTATCACTAAACCACATTCTGTTTACCATTCCCCGGCATGTCTTGTGTATACCTAGTTTTGCTCCACGTCACGCCTGCTTGGTCCGCGTTCATAATACGTCTCAGGGACTTCTTCCACCTTGTGACTGTCACAACAGCCCATTGTAACGGATATCCTACAAGATGGACGCTAAATAGCCTGGTGCAAGACCCCATCACCGGAAGACCACTTTAAACTTTCATAGCTCCCCTACCACTGGCTTAGCACAGATTTTTTTGGTATGTTTGCAAAAAGTTTTTTTTTATCAATTCTTCGGGATTAACAAGTATTCGCTTGCTGTCCCACTTTCTCTCTATTCATGCTCGTTCACAGTCTGTTAAATTTTTTTTTTTCATGTTTTGCTGCTGGTGATTTACATAAACTGTCGCTGTATGTGCTAACTGCAATCCTCATTTAATGTGGACTGCATTTTAGGATTACATTTAATGAGTCAACTTCTTGAACCTTAAGTCTACTGTAACAACTTTGGTGAGTGACATCTTTCACTAAACGATGTCCTTTACCATTGTTTCTACCCTATATGTTTTAATTTGCAGTGATTTGCTCTCGTTCCCTGTTAGATGGGTACATCACATAACAAATGAGGTATTGAATGGAATTGGAGAGAAGAGAAATTTGTGGCACAACTTGACTAGAAGAAGGGATCGCTTGGTAGGGCATATTCTGAGGCATCAAGGGATTACCAATTTAGCATTGGAAGGCAGCGTGGAGGGCAAAAATCGTAGAGGGAGACCAAGAGATGAATACACTAAACAGATTCAGAAGGTACTGGGAGATGATGAATCTTGCACAGGATACAGTAGCATGGAGAGCTGCATCAAACCAGTCTCTGGACTGAAGACCATAACAACCACCACCCTCTGTCATTGTTGGCCGGGAGGCCCCGTTCGGGGTAGTTCGGCCGCCGGCTGCAATTCTCACCTAAGGTGACGCCACATTGAGCGACTAGCGCGTCGGTTATGATGACACAACACCCAGTCCACGGGCGGAGAAAATCTTCAACCCTGCCGCGAATCAAACCCGGGCCCTCTGCATGACAGGCAAGCACGTTACCATTCAGCTAGGCAAGCGGACGTTACCTAGGTATTTTGCTGGTACAGTGATGCCCATTACCCCTGTTTGTGCCCTATATGTCCTAATTTGCTGTGATTTGCTCTCGTTCTCTGTGTATTGTGTTGGAACGATAAGTTTGACGATATCGTCGTTGACATTGCGATGTAAAAATTCGAAGTTTACCATTTCGATGATAATCTTTTCGTACGTTGAGCAGTTAATCGGTTTACACCTTGAACGCTGGAAATCGTATATTCTCTCTAGTTTTGTGAAGTGAAAAGATGAGTAAAAACCTGCTCCTTTTTCTCGCTATTATGCACAATTACGTGAGACCGGTTGTGTTGCCTAATAAAGGAACCTATATGCAGCTAACACCTTTAAGAATTATCATTCATTTCTTTAAAAAATTAAAGATTTTTAAGATTATTTTAGAGAATTTCTGGAAATTTCTTTACACTAATAACACGTCAAGAAAGTTTGGCTATGCTGACGACTAGTTCCTTGCAATCCGCCATGTAGATCTTCAAATTACTGAGTCCATATTGACTAGTGGTTTACTAATTGCTGGTAAATATTTCCGCAAAAGGAGGTTCCACCCAAATATGGCTAAGACAGAAGTCTCAACGTTTCATCTAAACAACTAGTTCGCGAATGGAGAGCTCATGGCCTACTTCTAACGAAAACTACTCAGACTTAAGAGAAGTCTGAAATATCTAAAGGATGCACAGTTGATAATGACGTCTATTAAGAACAGATGCCAAAATCAAAAGGTGAAATAACATTTTCCAGAAACTCTATGGCATATGATAGGGGCCCCTCTGCATTGACTTTTCGTACTTCAGCTCTGGTCGCGGAATATTGCTCTCCAGGTCCCAGTACACACACAGGACTTTTTATACCACCTCCTCTGTGGGAGAAAAGTGCTCTTATATGGAAGCACAAAAAACTACAGAAAAACGCTTACCTCGCTGTCCAAGCACACATTCTAATCATTAGTAAAGGGAGGTTTCACTCTCGTAGCTCACACCTGGAAATTGCAACGATTTTGGCTAATAACAGCTTCAATACTAATGAATATCGGAGACACACATGGCAGATTAATGCTACAACGGAACAACTTCAGATGTCGTGCATATATACGAAGCCGACTATCTTTGAACTGTTACACAAGATCTGATCTGTTCTTAACCACATAAGAAACAGGTGTGCCGATTCTCTGAGCAGTGGGAAGAAAATACTTTCTGCAAGTTGTGACTGTTTACCATGCAGTTCAAAAATGTCCTCTTTCAGCTTTCCTTGGCAATTCAATAGAGTTCCTGGTGACGACTGAGTGCTCAATAGGTTATATTCTTGGCCCATATATTAGTTTAAAATATCAGTTAATTCTAAACATTAATTTTTAGCGATGTAGCCATGCGCTAAATCAGTCCAGGACGCAATCTCCCAACCCACTTTTGTCAGTTATCCTTCTTTCAGATGTGCATGTGTTAAAATGCTGTTTATCACCGTGGTTTGGGATGCACGTTAGAATGTAGGTCTGCGCGTAACTGGCAGGGTAAGTCCGTTCAAAGTTCGGAGTAAGTCAAGGGCAAACCACCAGTGAAGCCCTGCGGTGTTCAAACCAACCTACTTATTGTGGACAATTTTACCTTACCTACAGAGTTTAGGATCCTCTACCGTCTATATAATTTTGAACGTAAAGATCTGGAATACCATGTAGATTTGGAATTGTGATATTCATAATATTGGGTCGAACAGTCCTAACCAATTATGATGGCAAAAAAGTATCCGGACGTCTGGCTGGGTGTGAAAACTTGGAAAAGAAATAAAAATACGTGAGACTGAGGAACACCGAAGAAATTCATTGACAACGACGCAATGTTCGTGATAGAGAGCGACTACAGATGACAACAAAAGCAGGAGCGGGTGAAGCCTTTGGCGCTAGTGGATGACCAGCAGCAGTTGCTTCCATACAACAAGCTGCCCATTAGGGAACGGTGACGCTAATACTGACCTCGACGGTCTCCATGTGCGTCACTACCGACATAGAAAGACACGACGAATATGCTGGTCACTGGTTGGATTTGATAGCTGCATCAGTTTATGCACATACGCACGGGAATGTTTATACGCTGACACTTCGTTTTAATCTTTCAACGGATTCAAGAAAAGACTCAGATCACTTGCAGATTTAGATTCATCAAATTTTCCTGTCGTGCTGTTTCTACCATTGCTCAGTTGTTTATACCAAATTGCTTTCATTTCAACTATATAATGAATTACAGTAGCGTTTAAGTGGTCTTTCCGACATCCGATACCCATCTAGACACAGTAAAAAGTTGGTTGGACTCGTACATGGTCGTAACAACAAGGTATTTCGTTACTTGAAGTCGAAGAATCATTCCCGTAATCAATAAGGACACTAGTATCAGTTAAAACCATGGTCACATTCTGTTACATGGTAACATTACCTCTCGGGATTCTGCAATACTCCAATATTACGAGTTAACCGTTTAACATCTGGTTCCATCGATCTGCACTGCTTTATCATCATTACGACATCCGGCGACACCACATGGGTTTTACAGCGAAATCCGTACAGATTAACAGCGAGCGCTTGTTGGAAACTTGAGAACATTTTATACGCCGGAATACCTGAGTGAGTTTGCTTCGGCTCTACACAAGGAGAGATCCACTTTCTACTCTTTCTCTTCTTCCTCGCTGCCTATGACACGATAATGGACGTGTTCATCACTAATGGTGCAGCATGGATTTTGTTCTAAAATGGATCATCGCCGTGACTATCGATTAGTCATTCATAGACACAGAACACCATTTTTGTACACGGAACGGGTATAAAGCACTTCTTCCTATATTGCATCAAGTCAACGACGAAAGGGTACACAGGCTGTACACTTACCACATCAATGAATCCACGTTGCGAAGTTCAGTAGTTAACAATATGTGTTACTGAACACAAAGTAATATCTTACGAAACAGCTACTGTCGATCTATGTGCAATAATTGCATTACGTCTATTTTTAGGAGTTCCTGTTTGATAACATATTCTCCTTGTACCAATATTGCCAACCAAACGCGTCTCTCCGTCCTTCAAACACACACACACATCTCCTTTCTTGTTAGCGTCACGGAATTTTAGAATCTGATAGTGAAGTCATTAAAGATTAAGCATTAGCTTTTCTAAGGGTAGAAAGCATTTGGCAGCTGCGACCACGTATCACGTTTCACCTACATCACACTCCGCAAGCCACCTAATGGTGTGTGGCGGAGAATACTTTTGGTATTACTATCTGATCCCTCCAACCCTGTTCCACTCGCGAGTAGTGCGTGGAAAGAATGATTGTCGGTAAGTCTCTGTATTGGCTATAATTTCACGAATTTTCTCCTCGTGGTCAATACGCGAGATGTATATGGAGGGAAGTAATATGTTGTCCGACTCTTCCTGAATATTCCTGTCCCGAAATTTCAATAGTAAATCTCTCCGCGATGCACAACTCCTCTCTTGTAACGTCTGCCAGTAGAGTTTGTTTAGTATCTCCGTAACGCTCTCTCGCCAGCTAAACGATCCCGTGACGAAACGCGCCGCTCTTCGTTGGATCTCCTCTATCCCCTCTATCAGTCCTACCTGATAAGGATCCCAGATAGATGAACAATACTCAAGAATCGGGCGAACAAGCACCTTACAAGCCACTTCTTTCGTGGATAAGAAATTTCCTTAAGATTTTTCCTATGAATCTGAGTCTGGTGTCTGCTTTTCCCACTATCAGTTCAATGTGGTCATTCCACTTAAGGTCGCTCCGGATAGTTACTTCCAGATATTTTACGGCAGACGCTGCCTCCAGTTGTTTGCTCAAAGACTTCGTGAAAAATATTCCGAAACGCGCAAAACTGTTCTCAGTCAAAAAGTTAGTTTGAACACCACATGCTCCTTTTGAAAATGGTAAGCTGTTGTCTTCCTTCGACCCTTGGATTGACTTAGCCAGGCAGCTTGAGTGGAATCTGCAGTTCAACGGGGGCTCCTAATGACGGTGTCCCTCAGCATTTTGGACATATAAACTTTCTGATCCAAAGTAAACGGACAACACCATGCAATGCGGAACTGACCAACAGTTATCACGAGAGATGGATCTGCTAATATAAATGGAGGCGGTGCGTATTGTGTTGTCAGTGGAGAAACAGTAACAGCAGAGCTCAGTGCTTCGAACGTGGACTTGTCATTGACTTGGCACCTGGGTAATAAACCCAACAGGGACATTTCATCCCACTAAAGCTGCCCAAGTGGCCAAATAATTAATATGATGTGGAATCGCGAAGGAACAACTTCAGCTAAACCACGACCATGCATGTACTGATAGAGACTGTTGAGGGTTGCCCAATGTGTTGTAAAAAAAAAAAAAAAACAAAAAAAAAAAAAAAAAAACTCAGCAGAAAGAACCACTCTTGAGTTTCAAAGTGTTCAAAGTGTAGTCCAGCTAGGACAATGACTGTGCGTAGGGAAGTAAAAAGGTGGTGTACAACGCTCGAGCAGATCCTCACAACTTGCGACGCCTGAGGTGATGTAAAGAGCAGCATCAATGAGGGGTGAATGACTGGCAACGAATGATTTGTAGGGGTGAATGACGCTGTACTCTGTGGCAGTCCGATGGAAGGATTGGATTTGGGGAATGCCTGGAGAACATTACCTACCATCATATATACCGCCAACAGTGAACTACAGTAGGGGTGATATTATAGTATCCGGGTGTTTTTCGTGAATAGGTTGTGGTCTCACTATTGCGCTTAAAGAAACCCTAAATATAGCATTGCTACACAGTACTGTAAAAATACGGTCTGGAGACAATGGTTGATTGTATCGGCAGCTCACCTCGGCATAAAGTAGCATCGGTCAGGGAATCGTTTGTGGACAATATCATTTCTGAAATTAACTGGCCTTTGCGGAGCTGCGACGTCAAGCCATCGTAAAACTGTTGGGATGAGTTAGAAGGTTGACTTCACTCCAGACCCCAGCGTCCAACACCAATGCCTTCTCCGCTTTCGGTTTTGAGGAAGAACGGGTTTCCATTCCTCCACAGACATTCAACCTAATTGAAAATGTCCATAACAGAATAAAGCCATCATAGAGACGAGGGTGGGCACACCTCATGTTAATGTCCACTATTGTGGGTGCGAATACTTTTTAGCAGACAATGTACATGCATTTTCAGAGGCGAAAACTGTGATAACTGTGAGAAAATTGTAGGACCGATCAACGAGGATGAATTTCAGAAATGGATTTTAGCCCAATACTTCCCACTAACCTATCTGCAAAAATTATTTCGCACTCTTTGTAGGTAACTTTTTATTTGAACCTGAAAAAATAGCAGGTAAGTGGAAAGAATTCATTGAAGCACTATATGATAGAGAACATATCAGAGATGATTCATGTTGCATCAGAACAATGGAAGACGTGGAAAATGAATTCATAGGACTATCAGTTACTAAACTGGAATTCAACAATGCTTTCAACAACTAGAACAAGAACAGAGACTAGTACAGATAACATCTCTGCTGAGTTAAGGAATACTGGAAATAAGGCGAAAGAAAAACTGCTGGTAGGATAGAAAACACCAATGGAATACAAAAAATAAAACAATTATCATAGCAGAGAAAGGAAAGCCTACATTGATCAAATTATAAAACCTTGGGATAACTAAACCATGATTTAAAAAATTCTAATCGGTGTAGTTAAGGAAGGAATAAATACTAAAGTTATCCAATTTAGATTTAGGAAAGAAAAAGGAACCACGAAAGCTATAATGACACTACCAAGGTTTTTAGAAAGAAGAACTGAGATGGAGAGAAAAACGCATGCCGTAGTCATTGACCTAGAAAAGGCTTTTGATGGAACAGAGTAGAAGATACACTTTGGATAATTGAATAAAATGTGAAATGATTGGGAGATATAAGATTGATTGCCGGCCTATGCTCACAGCACAGAAACAGATATCAGTGGCACTAAGAAAGAGGATAGGATAAGTGTCGGACAAGGCTGTCCTCTCTCTACTTATTTATTTACTAGATGTACCCGGCCAAGTTTTGCTGTGTCTGTCTGCTTAAATGGGAAACAAAGAAAAAAAGAAAGCACACGTTTCTCATATGTATGGGAATTGGATATACGTCCTGATCTTCTCTCCCCTGTCTCTGTCCATCTCCCCCCACCCCCTTTCTTTGTCCATCTCCCTCTCCTTTCGCCTCTCTCTTTCTCCTTCCCCCTCGCACTACCCATCTCTCGTTTCCGTTTTCTATGTCCATTTTCTCCCAGTGCTCTGTCAGTCTCCTCTTCCCTCCTCTCTCTGCCTTGAGCCTAGTTCATTGTTGTTGCAAATTTGTATTCTGTAGTAGTAATCATAAACCAATAAGCCGTAAATACAACTTTCCTGTTTGCTAACAACGTTTCAGGGCGAGTCACGTAAGACGTAACACCCCCTTTTTTCCGTGAGTGGTTCCACATTTCGAAACGCGGTTTTCGGCAGATGTTAGAGCGTCGAGGGGCCTTTCTTTCTTTTGCGGTGGTGTCAACGGAGATATCGAAGCAAGTAGGGTCTCTTAAATGGAACCTTATAGTTTTTATAAATGCACTTGGCAGCTCTTGAGAAGACAATTACAGAGATACAGCGTTTGTTAATGTTGGCTTTGAAATCTCTAGTAAAAATATTCGAGAAATGTCCTAGAATGTGAGAGAACGGTGGCCGGAAACGGCATTTGTGGTGCATATAGTACCAAGCAGGCGTCTCGGTCCAGGTAGCGTAGCTGTACACCTATACCAGAGTAAAGCTTTATTTCTCCTCGAACCGACTTACGGCTGACCTACGTATGTTGTATGTGGAAATACACTTCGGCTAGAATCTAGCCTAAGACAGAGGGCTTAGGTAAACTATTTCACATTTGCATATCCTCCTAGATTTACGTGAGCTGAAAGAGAGTAATAAATTGTTCATTCTTCATAAATATGCTGCAAAACCTAGCTATTGTATTAGGTATTTAAATGTTAGAAGGAAGATTTGACCCATCTGGAGTACGAAAGGTGATTTCGCGGAAACATGAAAAGAAAAAAAAAATAGTAGCGACCGAGCTGTGGAGAACTAAAAAACATCCTGAACCGGAAGGAAATACAGTGAACATACACTCAAATAAAGAGGAAAGGACACTGATTAACGTGGTCAGAGAAAAAATAATTGGGCTTATCAGCGTCATAAAAAATAACTTGAATGGAAAAAGCCTGGGGAAAAAATTAAGATGTAGACTTGGAACATCCATATTGCAAAGTGCTATCAGTGGAATAAACTGCGGCAAATACAAGCAAATGTTACAGACGGCGAGGGGCACAAACTGACTACTTCAACAAGATGTTGTCTCCATTGTTAGATGGTGGTGATGGTGATGGTGGTGGTGGTGGTGGTGGTGGTGGTGGTGGTGGTAATGGTGATGATGGAGGGCTTTGTCTCAGTTATTTATCGTATCGTGCGTCTCTACCTCCCTCTCACTGAGCGTCACCAATGTGCCTAATTATTTTTTCTTCTCTTCACTATAGGTAATTAGAATCACAGCATTAAATAATGCGCATGTTTAGGAGTCTTTAAGGAACATCATTAGGAAGTCAGTTGAGTAACAAATCCGTGAGGCACAGCTCAACTTTTCTAAAAATGCCCAAGTGACAATGACGACCGTATTATAGTTGATGGGTGCAGGTACCTGGCTGGCTGCGGTCTATGAGACTGTGACGCTTGCGCGCGGAAGTGCTGAGGAATGTATGTCTGCATTCCAGGCGGCCCCTAACAGCGCCGAGGAGAAAGTGGTGGCTCGCCTTTTCCGGCAGCTACCTGCGTGTCCCACTGCGCCTGTCTGTCTGTGCCTTACCTGGCCGCGACGGACCCCACTCATAGCCCACGTTGTTGCTGCACAACTTTCTGCAAGTTGTGCCGCTATTCTGGGACGCGCAATCAAAACTCTTATACTGGGATGTCTATAGCAAACGTTACATCCCAATATAAAATTAATTTAATCGAAATTGTGATATCACCTACGTAAGGTGTCCGGCAATGTAAGACGGAGGATTCGCAACATTGCAACATTGTTAAAGAGCCTATTGAGATGAAGCTTCGAAGGGATAATTATTCGATTTGAATGTTAATTGGGGCAAGGGTGTTCTGTTCCGTTTGAGTCTGGCCAGATATATGACCCTGATGGGGGACGTCGTCTTTACTATCATGAACAATATTCAATGGATTCTGGCTTTTGCCAGTCTGCAGTTGACGAGTGGGTTTTTGCGCATCCATGGGGGTCCCTCTTAATGCAAATTGAGTTTTGTGATTTCAGCCTACTGGATGGTTTAACGCATAGTGACTTTCCCGAGACGTCAGCTGAGTACTATGATCAGAGCCTGTGTGTTTTAAGGACCAGCGACTTTCCGAAGACGTCGGTTTTTTCCAGTTGTAAATAAACACGAGAGAAGTCCGGGCTGGAAGCAGCTCCTTCCAGAGGAATCCTGACAACAGGAATGGGGTTGATGCTGACAATGCCTGGGTTCTGCTGCTCATGTTAGTTTGCTAAAAGCCCTGAATGATTAAACAATTTGGGGAGTTGGTCGGAGCTGGGCTGGAACACTTCGCCGAGTGACACTTTTTCGGAAAGACATTTCTGTGGAGTCTGAGGCTCTTGCTGGGATACAAGCATTCCTTCGCAAGTGTTTTCGGTGACAGACTGATCTGTAGCTTTGCACTTCTGGAACGGTCCACCAACGGTCCACCACTGAAGATTCAGCTGTCGTGACACTGCTTTCGAAACACACTACGAACAATAAAGCAAATTTACGCATCACAGTTTGTAACTGATTCCGCAGTTCACTTTTAATGAGCGCAGCTCTCCTCAAATATAATTTTTGTCACCATTCTTCTGAATGGTATTATCCAGCTCGACAACTCTTCACCTCAGTCCATCTCTTGCATCTTACATCATCAATCATTTGTTGGATGTTTTCTAATCTCTGTCTTCCTCTGCAGTGTTTACCCTCTACAGCTCCATTACCATGGAAGTTATTCCCTGATGTCTGAACACACGTCCTGTCATCCTGCCCCTTCTTCATGCCAGTGTTTACCGTATGTTCCCTTCTCTCTCATTCTGCGGAGAGCCTACTCATCCTATCAGTCCACCTTATTTTCAGCATTCTTCTGTAGCACAAAATCACGAATACTTCGATTCTCTTCTGGTCCTATTTTCTCACTGTCCATGATTCACTATCATACAATGCTGTGAGCCGAAAGTACATTTTGAGAAACATCTTCTACACAGTAAGGCCTCAGTTTGATACATTCTCTTGGCCAGGGATGACCTTTCTATCATTGCTAGTCTGCTTTTTATATTCTCCTTACTCTGTCCAACATAGCTTATTTTGCTCCCAAGGTACCAGAATTCTTTATTTCCGTTCACTTTGTGATCCCCAATTTTGAGATTAAGCTTCTCGCTAGTCTCACTTCTGCTGTTTCTCATTACTTTATTTCTTCGGTTTACTCTCAGTCCATATTCTGCACTCATTGGAATGTTCATTCCTTCAACACATCCTGTAATTCTTCTTTGCCTTCACTGAGGATAGCAATATCATCACCAAATCATATCATTGATTTCTTTCCAGCCTGAGCTTTAATTCAAATCCCGTAATGAAGGGTAAGAAAATCAACAACTTTCTCTGTGTCATTTCAGCGACAAGCCTCATTCTTGTGGACGTCTACAGCACATACATTACTTCCGCGTATCATGCGCCTGTAAAGGTATGTGTAGGCAGTCCACCGATGACTACGTCGACTAAGCACACATCCACATCAGGCAAAGCTGTGCTACGCACGCAGAGCATGCACGTCTGCCTAACAGGTAGCAGGATGATGTGGCGTGTTCGGCACCTGACACCTCTGTTCTACGTGCCCATTATATAAAGTAAAGCACCGTGGCTTGCATTCCGACACACCAGGACGTACAGTGAAAGGAAGACGAATAAAAACAGGAAGGGTGCAAGAATTGACGTTCTTAACAATTTCTTTAAAGAGTAACGGTTACTGATTACTAAATTTTTGCCCGTGGTTTCGCTGGCTTATTTGCCCGTGGGTTCGCTGGCGTAAACATATATGTCGCTGTATATTCCTACACATACGGTATCTTTATTGCTTTTTGATCTGAACGCTGACGAAACTGTCTGATTCCCCGCTGTTTTCACTATACCACCCCAGACAGGAAGTCCAATGTATCTGTGGTATTCAGTCATGCGGACAGGCCCTGAAAGATGCTGACAGAGTTACTGGTTCTCTGCAGTGCTCGTTCTCGCAAACTGGTTAACACACTGAATCATACACGTTTTAGACAGACAACTCAGTGGCTTCGAACGTGGACTAGTCATTGGATGTCATCTGAGTGACAAATCCATCAGGGACATTTCAACCCTTCTAAAAATGCCCAAGTCAACTGCTGGCAATGTGATTGTGAAGTGAAAATGCGAATTAATAATCACAACAGTAACAAGCCCAGGCAGACCTAATGTATTGACAGTCACCGTCGAGCACTGCAGAGTGTGGCTGTAAAAAAAATCGTATGAAATTAGCGGAAGGAATAACTCTGTGCCCTTTCATTGCGGTAACTGGTCTACTGGTCGAGAGACAAAAAGAAAAGGGTGCAATGATCGAATAGCTCCTCATAAGCCAGACGTTTCTGTTGTCATTGCTAAGTGACGCTTTAAATGGTGTAAGGAGTGACCTCACGGGACAGTGAACGACAGGAAACGAGCTATTTCTACTCGACCATTAATGAACATTTGGGCGAAGCTTTTATATAGATGAAGACGAAATCATTAGTCGCATACCACAGGCAACCAGTAATTAAAATATCTCCTTCGATTTAAAGCGACTGGAGTTTCCCATACGGCTTGCGTTCCCTACGAGTATCAACAAGAGGCAGAGCCGTCACTTTGTGTGGCAGATATACTACTGGCCATTAAAATTGCTACACCACGAAGATGACGTGATACAGACGCGAAATTTAACCGATGGGAAGAACATACTGTGATATGCAAATGATAAGCTATTCAGAGCAGTCACACAAGGTTGGCGCCGGTGGCGACGCCTACAACGTGCTAACATGAGGAAAGTTTCCAACAGATTTCTCATACACAAACAGCAGTTGACCGGCGTTACCTGATGAAACATTGTTGTGATGCCTCGGGTAAGGAGAAGAAATGCGTACCATCACGTTTCCGACTTTGATAAAGGTCTGATTGTAGCCTATCGCGATTGCGGTTTATCGTATCGCGACATTGCTGTTCGCGTTGGTCGAGATCCAATGACTGTTAGCAGAATATGGAATTGGTGTGTTTAGGAGGGTAATAGGGAACTCCGTGCTGGATCCCAACGGCCTTGTATCACTAGCAGTCAAGATGACAGGCATCTTATCCGCATGGCTCGATCCCTGAGTCAACAAATGTGGACGTTTGCAAGACAACAACCATCTGCACGAACAGTTCGACAACTTTTGCAGGAGTATGGACTATCAGCTCTGAGACCATGGCTGCGGTTACCCTTGACGCTGCATCACAGACAGGAGCGCCTGCGATGGTGTACTCAACGACGAACCTGGGTGCGCGAATGGGGAAACGTCGTTTTTTCGTATGAATCCAGGTTCTGTTTACAGCATCATGATGGTCGCATTCGTGTTTGGCGACATCGCGGTGGAAACTTGTATTCGTCATCGCCATACTGTCGTATCACCCGGCGTGATGGTATGGGGGTTTCTCTGCCTCGTGATGACTGGGTGCTGTGTGCTGTCCTTAGGTTAGTTTGGTTTAAGTAGTTCTAAGTTCTAGAGGACTGATGACTATAGATGTTAAGTCCCATAGTGCTCAGAGCCATTTGAACCATTTTTGATGGTATGGGGTGCCATTGGTTCCACGTCTTGGTACCCTCTTTTTCGCAATGACAGCACTTTGAACAGTGGTCCTGTACGGATCTTTCCGGATACAGAAAATGTTCGACTGCTGCCCTGGCCTGAACATTCTCCAGATCTCCGACCAATTGAAAACGTCTGGTCAGTGGTGGTCGAGCAACGTGAAATACGCCAGTTACTACTCTTGATGAACTGTGGTATCGTGTTGAAGCTGTATGGGCAGCTGTACCAGTACACGCCATCCAAGCTCTGTTTGACTCAATGCTCAGGCGTATCAAGGCCGTTATTACGGCCAGAGGTGGTTGTTCTGGGTACTGATTTCTCAGGATCTATGCACCCAAATTGCGTGAAATGTGAGTTCTAGTATAATATATTTGTCCATCTACATTTCCCCTTTGTGTAGCAATGTTAATGACCAGTAGTGTATTAAACATCCCGGACAACGCTGGGCACGGCAGCTAGTGCCAAGTACAACTGTAGTCTTTGAGAACGGCTGACAACATCGAGAGTTCGCTGCAGGTACGCACAGAGAGGGCAGGTCGCGACGAAAGCAGTTAGGCTGGCGGTCGAGTTGACAAGTGACTGGCGCGTTGTGGCCGCGGCTACGACAACACGCGGGGAGCAGCCAAGGCCGCGGCCGGCACCTGTCTGCCCAAAGCGGGCGCTCACGCGTATCCGGGCACGCGCCTCTGCTGCTGCGACGCCTCCTTCGCGCCTCGCAGACACTAAGCGCCATCATAAGATCCGCCGCCCCTGTGTCAATTCCACCAAGGGCAGTCGTTGTTTTGTTTACGCTTTCAATCGCCGCAACTTCTTACAGGGTTCAAAACAACAACAGACTACGTAGTTCAGAACTACGAGTAACAGATCACAAGTCAGTACTGACTAGGGAAACTGCCTCCCCCCCCCCCCTCCCTCAAATTTAGTGGTGAAGTGGTCCAGTAGAGATCCCGTCGAAAACTGAGCACATCCCAAGCATCAAAACAGGAAGGAAGTGTACAGAACTATGAAAAAACAGGCACAAATACACTACTGGCCATTAAAATTGCTACGCCAAGAAGAAACGCAGATGATAAACGGGTATTCATTGGACAAATATGTTATACTAGAACTGACATGTGATTACACTTTCACGCAATTTGGGTGCATAGATCCTGAGAAATCAGTACTCAGTACAACCACCTCCAGCCGTAATAACGGCCTTGATACGCCTGGACATTGAGTCAAATAGAACTTGAATGGCGCGTACAGGTACAGCTGCCCATGCAGCTTCAACACGATACCACGGTTCATCAAGAGTAGTGACTGGCGTACTGCGACGAGCCAGTTGCTCGGCCACCATTGACCAGACGTTTTCAATTGGTGAGAGATCCGGAGAATGTGCTGGCCAGGGCAGCAGTCGAACATTTTCTGTATCCAGAAAGGGCCGTACAGGACCTGCAACGTGCGGTCGGGCATTATCCTGCTGAAAAGTAGGGTTTCGCAGGGATCGAATGAAGGGTAGAGCCACGGGTCGTAACACATCTGAAATGTAACGTACACTGTTCAAAGTGCCGTCAATGCGAACAAGAAGTGACCGAGACGTGTAACCAATGGCACCCCATACTATCACGCCGGGTGATAGACCAGTATGGCGATGACGAATGCACGTTTCCAGTGTGCGTTCACCGCGATGTCGCCAAACACGGATGCGACCATCATGATGCTATAAACAGGACCTAGATTCATCCGAAAACATTACGTTTTGCCATTCGTGCACCTAGGTTCGTCGTTGAGTACACCATCGCAGACGCTCCTGCCTGTGATCCAACGTCAGGGGTAACCGCAGCCATATTCTCTGAGCTGACAGTCCATGCTGCTCCAAACGACGTCGAACTGTTCCTGCAGATGGTTGTTGTCTTGCAAACGTCCCCATCTGTTGACTCAGGGATAGAGACATGGCCGCACGATCCGTTAGAACCATGCGGATAAGATGCCTGTCATCTCGACTGCTAGTGATACGGGGCCGTTGGGATCCAGCATGTCGTTCCGTATTACCCTTCTGAACCCACCGATTCCATATTCTGCTAACAGTCATTGGATCTCGACCAACGCGAGCAGCAATGTCGCGATACGATAAATCGCAATCGCGATAGGGTACAGTCCGACCTTTATCAAAGTCGTAAACGTGATGGTATGCATTTCTCCTCCTTACCCGAGGCATCACAACGTTTCACCAGGCAACGACGGTCAACTGGTGTTTGTGTATGAGAAATCGGTTGGAAACTTTCCCCATGTCAGCACGTTGTAGGTGTCGCCACCGGCGCCAGCTTTGTGTGAATGCTCTGAAAAGCTAATCATTTGCATATCACATCTTCTCCCCCCCCCCCCCCCCCGGTTAAATTTCGCGTTTGTAGCACGTCATCTTCGTGGTGTAGCAATTGTAATGGCCAGTATTGTATTACCGTCACAGCCGGCCGGTGTGGCAGAGTGGTTCTAGGCGCTTCAGTCTACTAATATCTACTTTATCCATTTTATACTTTTTAAGAAATACTTTTTTAAATTGATTAGCAAAAAATAGTACCTTTTTATGGAGAAAATTTGTTTTGTGAACTTCCTAATGGGGAAATATTAATTAACGTAGTACCAGAGCTTTTTATGTTATGCAGAGTCTCTGAAAATTTCATTCATTTATCCATGATAGTTTCTGATATAATGGGGCATATGTACTGAAAATTTTAGTTTGCGGGAAATTGACTTTAAAGAAAAAACTTTTGAAATTTGTTACTTACAATTAATTAAAACTGTCCTACTGCATACGATGGTCCTTCTTTGGCCTCTAGCAGGTCTTCCAGCTTCTTTTTCACCTCCCTAGATGTTTGTCTTGCTTTCTTGGCCATATTAGATGCAGACCTGTCTGCATCGGCTATCCTCATTTTATCGCAATGTTGCAGCCCAGTGATCATATTTTCACCATCATTAATTCCCAGCTTTTTCAGTACCCTACACTTTTCAATATTACCACAATTGAACGTAATATCAGCATCATGAACTCCTAGTTTCATTGTATGCATGTCTACAAATACAGCTTTAGGAAGGCGGTTCCAAATTATGCTGTTCAAACATGCATTTGGGTTCCGTGTCTGCCCATGCAGACATTTCCTTAGAAGGTCTGGATGAGCCAAGTCTCTGAAAATAGGTTTAGTTGCTGTAATAACAACAGCAGGAAGAGAATGCTGGTGAGAATAAGATTCTCCAATTGCCTGAGCCTTATCGTATTTGCACCACGAATTTTCTCGTGATGGACACAATCCATGACATAGTTTATCATTAGTAGAGGACTTACGGAAGAACATGGCCCAAACATCTCTCTTCATTGCCTCCAGATTTTCTTTATTTCTCCTAATTGCCTGCCCATAGTATACCTGCAAGTTTTCTATTTCAGTTTTAGTTAACCGCCCCTGTCTGATCAACAGTTTTTGGTAGAGCACTTGCCCGCGAAAGGCGAAGGTCCCGAGTTCGAGTCTCGGTTCGGCACTCAGTTTTAATCTGCCAGGAAGTTTCATATCAGCGCACACTCCACTGCAGAGTGAAAATCTCATTCTGGAAACAATTTTCCAACTTCTAATTTTTTCCCTCGTATCAACAGTTTTCTCAGCCTTGTTCCCAAACGTTTTTGAACATAGCCTACACATTCTATTTTGCTAATAATGGCATCCCCATATGGCTTAGAGTTCACCACATTGTTGTATGCCTTACTGTCACCATCGCCCAAATATATGATGTACCGTACGCCTCTTGTTTCTACGGAGAGATGAAATATTTGTTGTACTCAATGAACTTCCATACCACCACTTGTTCCTCTAAAATTAGCCACACAGTTGTGTTCTTTATGTTCATTGACTTTACAACATTTGCAATATTTAGACATCATCTCCACATCTACCACTTTACCGGTGTCTACACTCGTGGCAGTCACTGCTCCGTTCAGAGAAGTATGTCCTCTTTTCTGCCAACTTCCATCACGTGCAACTACAATATCCGAACATCGATCTTTTCTTCCACTGCTTGGCTAGCAGCCAGTTTCATGATTTCCTCACTGACCTCACATACAGCTTTCTCTAATATTGCAGTCAGTTTTTCAAATTTATTTCGTGTTTGATATAAGTTCATCACTGAACAAAATGTTCTCCCTGCAGCCATACCCTTGCCAGTGGATCGTAAAGCATAAACTTATCTAGTATTGATTTCATTAGGGCCACTTGCATCTGGTTTTTAAGAACTCATAAATGAAATCACAGCTGAGCATTTAGTGCAAATTAAATCCAAAGCACTTGCTAGGCCTTTTCTCCCACTGGCACTCTCACAAATTTTCACACTCTAACTCACCACACTGTCTACATGGCACACATTTAGAAATAACATCTGATAATATTCTCAACTTTATAATGATGTAACTGCACCCCTTGTACTTATAGTAAATTCGTTGTAACACTCTTGAAATGGTGAGAGCTCCTTTGATGACGCAATTGTTGAAGAATTAAAATTAGAAACGTCGTTGCCACGCGACATAACCTCTTGTACAGAAAGCTTTCTAAACTTGTTTCCTCTAAATTGTCGTTTCTTGAAAATGCCTTTACGTTTCGTCATCTTCAATAAACACAACAAAACACACGTAAAAAAGCACTGCAAACGTAAGTATAACAACTACTCACAATCACACTTGAACAAAACTAACCGCGTGTTTGAAAGCGTGTTGTTTACAAACAGCAGAAACAAAAGAATACCGACCGTTGCATTCCAAGGATAGCCAGCACACTCGGGAGTAAAAAAAATCCCTAACGTGCTGTGTAGGGGATATAAAGATCTAAAATATATGCAGAAACCTGGGTGACAGAAAAGTGGGCGTGGCACATAAACACACGTGGTAGGAAGATGCTCTTTAAATGGTCGAAAAAAAATTTTTTTCAGCAAAATTCTTTTCAGAGTACTTAAATAAAACATTAATCTATCGAAATATGATGCAAACCGAAAATCGATGTTTTTTTCGACCTGAACCACGGTGTGGTCCCCTTAATTCACCTATTACGGTAATTGTTCAACAGTTTGAAAGTATTTATACGTTATTATTTTTCAATAATAAGTTGACTCGTGTAAGTTCACAACATAAATCCAACAAATTTTTCGGTGGAATTCACTACGTAAAGGACAGATTTCTTATGAAAAGAAATCCATCATCAGCACGCAGTCTGAAGGCATCTCAGAATGGCGGCTTACGCGACCTTGACCGTGTCCCTTCCCTCTTCCCGCAATTGTAAATCTGCAGACTACGGCGAGAGAATTCGCATGTTGCTGACGAAGATTGACACGGGAATCATCAGCAAGAATATATAGGAAAAACTGGATCTTCACAATCAATCAACATATAAAGCCTAAGATGAGTAACTGCAACTACTCTTCTCTGTTTTGTGCAGTGTTCCTCATTTATTGATACTTATGATATTTTACAAGCTCCAACACATTTTTTCGTCATAGTAGTTACCACAGCTAGAAATTTATTTAAAAAAGGTGGGATTCTTCTTCTGTTGTATTTATGATATTGGTACAGACGTATTTCTGCCTTTTAGGCAATTTCCAAGTTATTTTCTGCAGCAGAGAAATATGACACACGCATTAAAATTGTTAATGTGACAGTTGCCTAACCAACAATACAGCGCACTATGAACCAAAACGAATAAGACGCTTTAAATTTAAAGACGCTGCCATTTTTTATGATAACTATATTTTCCTCCTCCAGAAAACTACTTGAAAATGGTGTAAAAGATAGAAGTCAGTCAGGTACTAATAAAATAAACACGGATGAAGTGAAAAATGCCAATTTCTTCCAACATATTTCCTTCGCCTTCTTTTTTGGCCTCCGTTTGTTTTTCTATACCAAATTTTTCCTCTATGTAATTGTTAAAGACGTTTTGTCTAAATAAATGTCCAGTACGTTTTTTTCATATTTTTGATTCCTTTCAAAACTGTACCTCTTATTATCGCTAGCCCTCTCCAAAGCCGCATTTCCACTGTTTTATCAACAATGTCCAGATTTTGCAAACATAGACAGCAGGCGAATGTCTTACAAAACTGTTAGTCCTTTTTTCTTTTCCAAACGATTTGTTCGCTAGGAATGTTTCAATGAAAGCATATTTTCCAGATGCATTCTTTTTTTTATTTCCCATGCAGTCAGTTGTCTTCGATAATTAGGGTTCCTAAATAACGACATGCATACAGTTACTGCTTATTTCGCTTTTAGTGTCAGGTGTTCTTCCCATTTTTGATTTAATCTTTATCTGATATTTTTCTAGTAATTTTAAATAAAATTTTTTTAGAGCTGTTGCAGATTTAAAGTCTGTACGTGTTATTCACTAAGGCGATAACATCCGCAAATCGTGAGTGATGAATGGAAATTTTGTTCACTTGAACTACAGCTATTTTTGTTTTGAAGATGTTCCTAGTTTTTCGATGATATGATTAAAGGCAAATATAGTAAAAATAAGCAACCCCAATTTTTCCTATTTTTCAATTCTCCATTAATTTCTATCCTCGAGCTTTGGTTGTTGTGTGTTTTAGTACATTCTTCTGTTTTTCCAACGTAACTGTGTAGTTCTCAAAAACTTCTTTCTAGGTAACTCTTGAGTGCTACGTTGGCTTCTCTTAGCTCTGTTACTGGTCTACAATCAAACTGAAGTTCAGTTTCTAGTATGATTTTTTTTTTTACTGTGGATGTGGCTATTTAATAAATACGTACGTCACGATACACTGGACTTTTGCAGAGACGACCCAAGAAAAGCTAAGTCCTACGATCACTTTCCGAGAACAGATTTCACGCGTTTTTTCTTTCATCATATCGCTTCTTCCTACACCCCTCTCTTAAAAATATAATGGTCTGTAAGAGATAAGCAATACTACTGTAATCTAGTATTCTTGTTTATGCACATTACCGTACGCCGATCCACCTTGAAGGAAAGCTGCCAACAAGTATAAGAAGTATAACTGTTGTCAAAGTCAGTGTGTTTCATTTATTTTTTTTATGACTCTAGTTTTGTGCATACGGGCGCATCACCAGCTAACAAAATGCAAATTGTACTGATACTGTCCGAAAACTTGTTTATGTTAACTGAGAAAATAGCATATCAGAACGAGAATAACAATATGTTCCATATTTTTGTTAAACTATGGGCGGTTCTACAGCTAACGTATAAAGATACGTATCTGTATAATTCACAAACCGCGGCGGTGACTTCTTATTGGTGAAACGCTCCTTCAGTAATTTCCCTTCCACAACTTGCACTACAAACCTACAAGCGTCGGATGTATGTGCCGCATGCTGAATAATTACACGGTGTAATGACACCTACTGCAGGCATTTTCCGCCCGTCTGGCTGAATTTTAAGTGTAGGGTCCTCGACCTGTTTGTCCGCATTGCATAACAACCCCTTTGCGTGACAGTACCCTAGATTAATAGCACGACGGCATACGAAGCTGACCAGACAGCGCTCTGAATCGATCTCGGAAATCGTTAGACCTCCAGCGATTCGCGTGTCGCGAGGGCGTTTACGGGTTCCACAGAGTGTACGGCGCGTCCCGTAGGCGCCTGAACGAGCTTCAAAGTGAATAACGAGACAGCACCACTGGCTGCTCTCATCAGCAGCAGCACGACAACAGCGGTGATTCGGACTGGTACATCACTTCAACCCTCTTGCTATCCAAACCGCGGGATTGCATTCGATAAGTCGAGTTGGTGTCCTGTAAATTGTACGTAGTGAAATTTACACCCAGAAAAGGTTCAGGAAGGGTCCATTAATCCACCTGACCCATCTCCGCCACTTGCCCAGCATGTAGAAGGGTCAAGGGCCGGCGCCGACCCGACTTTATGTGGTGTCCTGATGAAAAGCACCGGATATGCTCGAACAACAATTATAATGGTTAAATTTTTACAGTCAGAAGTGATTATAGCTTTTTTATTTCTGGCAGAACTTTCTTTTCTTTATTTTCTTTATAATTAAATGTTTGCCTGAGACATTTAAGTCTCTTTGTTGTCTACGATAATGATCGAAGCAGAAGAAATGAATTAAAATATGTGCTGCGGCGGGGACTCGAACCCGGGTCTTCTTGCTTGCGAGGGAAAAATGCTAACAATTACACCAATGCCATTCGATTTTTTTTAAATCTCATTTTGTTCGGTTTCGTTCGTTGTATATGCTCGGGGCGGACGTCGCAAGACACCGGTTTCAGTTCGTCGTTGATCCATTAACTCAGTTTTTTTTTTTAGTACAGAGGGTAGCTAACCCTCTGACCGAACACGCTGAGTTACCGTGCCGGCTACGATGGTCATTATAGCTGCACCAACTACCTAAGCTGAGTGCCCTCCCCACCAATACAAACTTTAATTCATTTTTCCCTTACATATTGTCACTACTGCCAGGGCTCTCCGATATTGGCAAGCACCATAGGATTGGACGTAATGGGACGTTCTTGTACCATTGGTGATCTATAAGACCTTATAATTAAATGTTTTTCTGAGACATTGGCACTTATGCAGTTTAGGGGCTACATGCGCTGATCACGAGAAAAGTACCTATTTTTGAAGGAAGCGCGTGTTTCTGAAGATACAAGCATATATATGCACGGAATACAAAAAAAATATTTCAAAAATTGTGTTACAGTCATATCTGATGTACTCGTCACCAAAAAAGTACTTACTTTCATATGGATGCAAAAAAAGATCAATTAACTGTCTCAAAATTTTTTTATCAAAAAGATGTATTGCATATGTATGCACGGAATTTCAAACCATATCTTTTTTTTAAAAAAAAAGATGGAATTAATAACAAAATTTTCTCAAAATATCATATTTGTTTATTTTGCACAGATATATATTAAAGCTCAAGTTAATTTGCAGCATTAGGATAGATTTTTCGAACATGCTCAGTGAAATTGTGGAATGGATTTCCCCAAAACGTTGACGCCAGAGAAATTCCGCCAAGTAGTTATTCAGCATAGCACGGTGAGCTCCGAAACGCCTTTTATTTTTTTTTCTTTAGCTTTTTGCCAGACTTACTCCACGTGATTTGTGATTGCGTTTGTAAAGGAGTCGACAAAATAAAGCGAATGATTAACAGTCACATGATTGTAGCCCAAGTTACCTATGATGATGTTGTAAGCTTGCCACAAATCCAGGCAAAACATACTGTTGCAAAATTGGCAGCAAATGGGTAGCATCGCGTCGTGGCACAGAAACCATAAAGCTTTGCTTGATCAGCGCATGTACCCGAGACATTTAAGTCTCTTTTTATTATCTACGATAATGATCGAAGCAGACGAAATGAGTAAAAATTTTCTTTATTTACTTATGACCAGAGCTTCAGAAAATACAATGGAAAACAAAGCACGTTTTAAAATAAATCCTATTCGTGGATCAGCGTATGATGCGTTGTCATTATAACGAAATTGCATGTATACTGTGTGAACCAGAACTTCACCGGCAAAATTTCGCACGTTGTCCACGAATATTTCAGACTTTTTTGGTATGGGGGTGGTTTCTTACAGATTAGTTACATATTGTCTGTTTTCTTACCCTTTTTTACCGGTATTGCATTGAAAATACTTGTACAGTAGTGACACTGTTGACGGTACGCTCTGTGTGTCTTGTTCGGAGACAAACTTCTTCCATGCACTCACGCTAATTACTGTTGACGACAGTAAAGCCTACTTTACTCTTGATCCTCAAGCTTGCATTCAGTACCGCTCGGTCCTATCTCGCGCTGGTTTTTCCAGGGTGTCAGTGTGTTAACAACGATATGGGTAGCTTTACTCGTGAATAATCTGATGGGAATTGCATCGGGTGCTGAACCTTTGCTAAATTTTAGCGCTTTCATCTGCTCCTCAACACCATTGACACTAATATTTGCATCACTTCCCTTTGCAGTGGTGCGAGAGTTCTGGAGGAGCACTTCTGCAAATCATTATCGTTATTTCTACGTGAAAGATACACGATCCTAGAAAAAACTCTATACTAAACAGAGAAACTCCCCTTCAGATTTGATGGTAAGATGGCCCGTCAACAACTGAACAGAGCTAAAGCATGAAAACAGAAAGATGATGTCCCGAATTATGAGAAAAAAAGCAAAATAGGAATACTGAAGGGTACAAACTGAAGATGTGCAACGCTGATTGTGACTGGCTACGAAATCGTGGTTATATGGCTATGGTGTTGGATTGCGAAGGGGGAGATCGCGCGTTCAAACCTCCCTCGTGTCCCGTCATTGACATGTCTGTTTTCTGTATTCAAATTTGTGTCTCTTTCGTGGTGTAAAGTCCGTTTACAACAGCAAAGTATAACGAAGGGACCTCCAGACGCAAATACCTCCTGTTTGCTCTAAACAAGTACCACATGTTGTGACTCCTGCATTGCATTTTGGAAGTTTTGAGTCTTGAATATCTTTGTTGTAACACAGTTCGTACCGTTTATTTGTTGTTCTCATTTCTGTGAGAGACCTATGCGGCATCTCGCCTGGTCTCACCTAATCACATTTACTTAGGACGGTAATATATTCTTACCATTACCATGATGATCGAGAAACTAATCTGTCAGTAGGTTCAGATTAAGGCTGAACATTTTAGTCGCAACACAATATGAGAAGCACTATTAACTATATACATACGAAATTATAAACACTATTACTTCCAAACCTGCACAATAATTAATCCTTATGCATAACACTTCAAAGCTACTAGCCAGTAACTATTAAGAGTCATCACAGCTTTTGCAAGTAACTGTAATACTGAACAGAGATTTCAATAAAAATCATCTAACTGTGTGCTTTAAATCTTTTTTCTGTAACTTTACTTTGGTGAAACTTTAACTATCCTTTTATGAAAAATAGGTAAGGCCCACTGGATAATAATGAACTTTATTACTCCACAAATTAATTAGCTTTTGTTAAGAAAGATAACTTCTTTTCAGTTCAGTAATACAGGATAGTCGGAAATATCGTAGCATTTGGAATAGGACCCTGTCCAGGTAAGTGACTAAGGATAAAATACGGGACTCATTAAAGAGTTTAAAGAACACAAATTTATTATTGAGTCAGAAATTGCAGAACTGGTCCATGCAGATATACAGTACTCAACTGATACTTTGAGATGAAGGTTGTGACCGCTTCGATATCCTATGGCTATTAAAAAAAAAAATGCCGCAAAAGTATCCATGGATCTTGCGTTTTAACAAACTCTGAAAACTCTCTTCTTAATGCCGGATTTTCGTAGTACAGAGCTAACTAAAGTATGCCATGGATAGTCAGCCAAATTACTACCGCATCTGGGGGTGTATTACATAATCTTGTCGCTCTTCTTGCCACGTTCGGTCCACAAGATGTCAACACCATATCGGCCAGCCACCAACTAACTCTTGCCATAAAGGAGCCTTGCAATTTTCTATTCCCACCAAGTCAGTTTCATTGCCGAGGGACACTCCTTCACGCTTTACATGATTACGACCTATGCATGATCCAGTATTACAAGTAAAGTTTTAACTTTTTTCATTCTTTTATAGCACATTACTTTCGAAATTACATCAATTGATTAATTATAATTACCTAAATGTCACGAATTCTGAATGAAATATTTACATAGATCTTATGTTATAGAGCATGGCTATATAGACGTCACACTAATTAAAGCAAGCAAAGAAGTTATGACATAAGTATAGAGAATATAGATATTCGTATTACAGACTGACGTTTTGTTTCATATTCATAGACGAAACGCTGTCTTGTTGCCAGTGATTGATTTACATTGTCTCGTTACAGCCACTCATGGGAAAAAGACGCAGCTGGACACCCATTCTCATTAGTGTCAAGGCATGGAGGCCAAATCTTGCACACGTATCCACTTGTTCACATTTTCATGCGAGATCCACAAAAACAGTTTTGGAGGATGTGTAACGGTTCTTCTATCATCCTAGACGTTACTTCCCTATCATCTCTGATTAGTTGAAGACTGCTGCGATGCTCCCATTGATATCAATAATTTGTCGACGTTCCACGTCATTTTCTGTCCCTCGACTGCAACGAAGAAGGTTTTCCTACTTGCAAACGATTAACCAATTCGGTTCTTTCTTCACACTACTTCTAAACCAGTATTAATGTCTAGGTTGTTCAAATATCAATGTTCAAGCAAAAATTTGTGCCCTCTATTCCTCCTCAGCGTCCATTTCTCGAGGGTAAAGTGCAGACATACCCGACAGTTTTTATCTCACGGTCAAGCAGTTCATTAACAACGGTTAGACTGACGTCTGTCATCGCTACAGATTATATAATTTAGCGCTGTATGAGCGCACCGTCGATGGGGCGTTAACCCCGGCAACCTAACATAGTTCGACAGCCAACAGGATGTGGCTCTCTTAGGTGAAAGCGCACTCTAACATGTTGGGAGTATGGTATTAGGGGTTCTTTAAACGTCACTTCAAACGTAATACAAATGTAGTGGAAACTTACTAGTGCTCAAACAAGTATTTGCTGATCGCTACAAGACTTGACTCGATCGATTTTAAACGACCGGACGTACATTATGTGATCAAAAGTACCTGGACACCTGGCTGAAATGACTTAACATTTCGTGGCGCCCTCCATCGGTAATGCTGGAATTCAGTAAGGTGTTGGTCCACTCTTTGCCTTGATGACAGCTTCCACTCTCTCAGGCATACGTTCAGTCAGGAGCTGGAAGGTTTCTTGGGGAATGGCAGACGATTCTCCACGGAGTGCTGCACTGAGGAGAGGTATCGATGTCGGTCGGTGAGGCCTGGCACGAAGTCGGCGTTCCAAAACATCCCAAACGTGTTATATAAGATTCAAGTCAGGACTCTGTGCAGGCCAGTCCGTTACAGGGATGTTATTGTCGTGTATCCACTCCGCCAAAGGCCGTGCATTATGAACAGGAACCCGATCGTGTTGAAAGAAGCAAAAGCCATTCCCGAATTACTCTTCAACAGTGGGAAGCAAGTAGATGCTTAAAACATCAATGTAAGCCTGTGCTGTGATATTGCCACGCAAAACAACAAGGGGTGCAAGCCCCCTCCATAAAAAACACGACCACACCGTAACACTACCGCCTCCGAATTTTATTGTTGGCACTACACACGCTGGCAGATGACGTTCACCGGGCACTCGCCATATCCACACACCGCCATCGAATCGCCACATGTGTACCGTGATTCGTCACTCCACACAACGTTTTTTCCCCCCGTTCAATCGTCCAATGTTTACGCTCCTTACACCAAGCGAGGCGTCGTTTGGCATTTACCGGCGTGATGGGTGGCTTATGAGCAGCCGCTCGATTACGAAATCCAAGTTTTCTCAACTCCCGCCTAACTGTCATAGTACTTGCAATGGATCCCGATGCACTTCCCAATTCCTGTGTGATGGTCTGGATAGATGTCTGCCTATTACACATTACGAACCTCTTCAACTGTTGGCGGTCTGTCAGTCGACAGACGAGGTCGGCCTGTACGCTTTTGGGCTGTACGTGTCCCTTCACGTTTCCACTTCACTATCACATCGGAAACGATCGACCTAGGGATATTCGGGAGTGTGGAAATCTCGCGTACGGACGTATGACACAAGTGACACCCAATCACCTGACCACGTTCGAAGTCCGCGAGTTCCGCGGAGCGCACCATTCTGCTCTCTCACGATGCCTAATGACTACTGAGGTCGCTGATATGGCGTACCTGGTAGTAAGTGGCAGCACAATGCACTTAATATGAAAAACGTATGTTTTTGGTGGTGTCCGGATACTTTTGATCACATAGTGTATGTCACGTTTCGTCCCATTCATGGGATTTACGGGCATGGTTTCATGGTAACTTTAGTCCTGAAGAATTCAGTATAATTATCAGAAGGTTTATGCTTGAGCAGGCAAGTGGACATGAAATTACAGCCATGCAAAATGTTATTGGTTGCAATGTAGGCCTTGTTCTGTGCTGGTAAAACAGAAGGTTGCGACCAGATGGAAAGATTAGGTTCTGTACACGAATAACGAGTAACTTGTATGTACTATGAGGCTACATTTCATAGTCTGGGAGCCACCGCGGAATGCACGCACGCACCTCGTGCGAGCGGCTATGGCTGTGGGGCCTCCATACAATTCGTCGTCCGGTCGATACGCCGGCGACCTTGCTCTTATCATCAAGGTCAACACAACACGAGCGACAGCGCACTGCGTCATATGGGGGAAATACCGCAGAAATGTGCGCCAGGTAATCGTTCGTTTCAAACTAGACCACAGCACGAGCCTTCCAAAAAATCGGAAGCAATACTTTGGTAAGCAGCAGTATCGAAGTACCGGACGCGCTTCGCAGTGCGATGTGCAAATAAGCAACCGAATACATACATTTCCCCGCAGCGTGGCTTGCTTAAAACTCAAAAAGTTCTGTAAAGAAGAGAAAAAATCACAATTCTAATAAAGAAGTAGACAATAAAAGCAAAAACAGAATTTCACATCGGCACTTTTGTCTGATATGCGTTTTCAGGGTAAGAACACTGACTATTTTTCCATTGGAAACTCTGAATTTTCGTCTCAGAGTCATATCCACGGACCGATGTTGCATCTCCAGTTACAGTTTTGGACACGAAGTCTGGATCTGTATGAATACGATGCTTCAACTCCGTGCAGTCTTTCACACGAGTTTCCTTCTGTTGATTACTCAAAAGTCGGGAAATAAATTTTAACTCATTCATATCATTTGGAAATTATAGGTTGGAATGTTTTGTGCGAATCCCTACGACATGCTAAGTTCTTCGGTAAGCTCTCGAATAGTTATTCGAGAAACGTCTAAAACGTTGCTGGTCTTCTACCGACTCATTTCCGCCTTTATGTCGCGCATACCATTTGTAAACAGCCTACAGAGTTATAGGTTATCACCGTACACCAGTTTCAACATTTCATGAGCTTCTTTGGCACTTTTTTGCAACGTGAAACGGTATTTAATGTTAACGTGTTGTTCGCCATCCATGCTGCGCTACAGACATGGTAAACACAAATTCCCTCTAGCGTCTTTGGGCGCTGACTGACATGTCAGAACGCGTTCCATCTTGACGCTGATTATCTCAACGGATCAGGCTATCGGCCAAATGACATCAAATGGTTGTAGCGTCAGTAGCTGTTGATAAAAAAATTCACTAACCGTATTTTTATCACATCTCGTAAAAGACCAACCAAGCAATGTAGAGAGAATGGAAACTGTAGCTATTGTTTACTTCTTCTATGTTTGTTAAGTAAGGACACGGAGAAAAATAAAAATGTCTGGCTACTGCTTAATGAAGCGGAAGAGAGGACGTGCAGTTCATATATCCTGATAAAAAAACATTAAAGAACTGCAGATGTTTAGCGTAAAGTGCTGCTCTTGGCTCTGAAACAAAACTGTTATCGTCACCTCGTCCTTACTGCCATGCTGAAAGGGACGCAGAAGACGATGCAGACTAAGCGGAATCTGACCCGTGACCTGAGTGGCACTGATGATGTGTGTGGGGCTTTCCCACGGGTAGAAAAGTGCCAAGTGCGTTTAGTCACGTTACTGTGTTCTGGTGCTGTTGCGAGTCAGCTAAGAGCAGCAAAGTGACTGCTGTTAAACTGTCTGGACGCACCTATGTGATAAAACCATTCTCCGAATTAAACACTCCGCTATTACCAACAGATCTCTCAGTGAAATTATTATTAAAAAATCCGGAAGCGATGGTGTTATGGTGTGGTTGTGTTTTTCATGGAAGGGGCTTGCACCCCTTATTGTTTTGCGTGGCACTGTCACAGCACAGGCCTACATTGATATTTTAGGCACCTTCTTGCTTCCCACTGTTGAAGAGCAATTCGGGGATGGCGACTGCATCTTTCAACACGATCGAGCACGTGTTCAAAGGTTGAAAACACCTCAACGACAATAAATAAAAGAAGGCCTAATTTCTACGGACATCAAAAGAATGAAACGAGAAAGAGGAGGAAATAAGATATTGACTTACCAAAAATGGCTCTGAGCACTATGGGACTCAACTGCTGAGGTCATAAGCCCCTAGAACTTAGAACTACTTAAACCTAACTAACCTAAGGACAACACACACATCCATGCCCGAGGCAGGATTCGAACCTGCGACCGTAGCGGTCGCGCGGTTCCGGACTGTAGCGCCAGAACCGCTCGGCCACCAGCGGCCGGCTATTGACTTACCCCAGAGAACACAAATCTCATGTGTGAAAGACGTACAGCAGGATCTAGGACTTCTGGGATCAGTAAAGAGGATACAGGAAACGGACGTGCAGAGTAAAATTAGCAAGAGTGGCATATCCTTCCGATGAGAAAGCAAGAACAACACGAATAATGTTCTCGAAATAAGAGCGACGAAGAGTGAGTGATGGAAAGAAAAAAATTCTGACGAAAGAAAAAAGAATTTAAGAAGCGAAGGAACTTGTGTAGTAGTAGCCCACAGACGAATGAAACGATCAAATTAAAAATCTAAGGTATTGATACGAAATACAGGTAACGGGCAAAGACATTGTATACCATCCTGACAGCGACCTTACTAGCTACGGAATAATTTTACAGGTTTTTGGTCTCAGCCTTTTGGCAGGTACCAGTATCACTCTCACTTGAAATGTTTAGTGGAAGCGACCAAATTTTCTGATTCCTGCAGAATAGCGAAGCTGGAATTGTCCAAGACACAAACATTTATTTGCTCAGTTTGTAAGAGATTAAAAGGCTCGTCAGAGCTCAGCACACGTGACGGATTTACGCAGTAAAATAACTGTTTTATGATACAGTCTAAAAATGACAGTCTGCCGAAACGAATCATAATAGTGGATGTTTGAAAAACAGGTGCAATTCGGACAGTTCATTCATTCATTCCATACGGGCTGATCAACCCCACGATGAATGATACATGACTGTCCCATCAAGTTACGGTATAGGCAGCGTTATACGGCGAACTTGGTTTTCTGTAGGTAGTTTCCCAACAGGACTAGATGTGTCATCTTCACCTCTCATTGGCAAACGCGAATAACCGAGGTAACATACGCGAAGAATCTCTCTCTCGAGCATTACTCATGCAGCGCACTGCCTTTCACCGCTCGCATACAATAATTAAGTTTTCCTCCTTTCGTCAGGCTTGATGTGATGAATCATAAGGCTGCTGCTCACGTAATTCTGGCAACTGCACGATTGTCTCCCTTGCCACACCCTCCCCCCCCCCCCCCCCCCCACCACCAATTACTCAGCCGAGACTGTTCCCCTTCTCCATCCGTCTTCCTCCTACGGCTGCCCACAATGGTTTTGAATTTGGTTGACGATTTCTTTACCAGGAAATGTCGCTTTCGGCGAATCTCAGCAGGCAGCAGGATCCACCAGTACAACAGAAATCAGGAAGAACAAAAAACACCCATACACTGCAATAGTGACCGGTCCTAATATTACCCTCAAAAGAACCGTTCTTTACCATACACTTGCCGTTGCAGATGGTGTCAATTTCCGTTCGTCTCAACTGCTTACATACAAATTGCGGCAATCTAATCTAAGATGCATAGGAGTCGATAGTTTCTTTTCCATTCTTCTGCATATTAAGCAATTCTCCCTTTCGTCTCAGGACAATGTTGTTGCTTACGCCAAGGGCCTTGCCACAAACACCGGTTCCCGTCAGATCACCAACGTTAAACGCTGTCGGGCTTGGCTATCATTTGGATGGGTGACCGTCCGGTCTGCAGAGCGCTGTTGGCAAGCGGGGTGCACTCAGCCCTTGGGAGGTAAACTGAGGAGCTACCTGACTGTGAAGCAGCGGCTCCGGTCACGAAAACTGACAACGGCCGAGACTGGGGTATGCTGACCTCACGCCCCTCCATATCCGCATCCAGTGAGGCCTATAGCCTGAGGAAGACACGGCGGTCGGTCAGTTACCTTGTTTCTTCCGAGACCGAATGACAGACAGAGAGAGAGAGAGAGAGAGAGAGAGAGAATTTCTGGTTATATGATTCTTCCGCCCAATGCTACTAGACCAATCGAACTGAGGTGACAAGAGTCATGGAATAGCGATATGCACATATACAGAAGGCGGTAGTATCGCGAACACAAGGTATAAAAGGAAAGTGCATTCGTGGAGCGGTGGTTTTTAGTCAGGTGATTCCTGTGGAAATGTATCAGACGTAGGGTGACCGCACGACAGGAATTAACAGACTTTTTGAAAACGGACTGGTAGTTTGAGCTGAAAGCAGTTCGAAAAGCATTATGGAATTCACTATTCCGCTGTCCGCACAATTTTGGCGCCGGTGGCGACACCTACAACGGACTGACATGAGGAAAGTTTCCAACCGATTTCTCATACAGAAACAGCAGTTGACCGGCGTTGCCTGGTGAAACGTTGTTGTGATACCTCGTGTAAGGAGGAGAAATGCGTACCATCACGTTTCCGACTTTGATAAACGTCGGATTGTAGCCTATCGCTATTGTGATTTATCGTATCGCGACATTGCTGCTCGCGTTGGTCGAGATCCAATGACTGTTAGCAGAATATGAAATCGGTGGGTTCCGGAGGGTAATACGGAACGCCATGCAGGATCCCAACGGCCTCGTATCACTAGCAGTCGAGATGACAGGCATCTCATCCGCATGGCTGTAACGGATCGTGCAGCCACGTCTCGCTGCCTGAGTCAACAGATGGGGACGTTTGCAAGACAACAACCATCTGCACGAACAGTTCCACGACGTTTGCAGCAGCATGGACTATCAGTTCGGAGACCATGGCTGCGGTTACCCCTGACGCTCCACCACAGATAGGAGCGCCTGCGGTGTTGTA
The DNA here is from genome assembly GCF_021461395.2 of Schistocerca americana. NCBI lineage: Eukaryota > Metazoa > Arthropoda > Insecta > Orthoptera > Acrididae > Schistocerca > Schistocerca americana. The sequence continues at coordinate 350,646,206 of NC_060125.1, read as the reverse complement.
ATCAACGACGAACCTGGGTGCACGAATGGCAAAACTTCATTTCTTCGGATGAATCCAGGTTCTGTTTACAGCATCATGATGGTCGCATCCGTGTCTGGCGACATCGCGATGAACGCACATTGGAAGCGTGTATTCGTCACCGCCATACTGGCGTATCACCCGGCGTGATGGTATGGGGTGCCATTGGTTACACGTCTCGGTCACCTCTTGTTCGCATTGACGGCACTTTGAACAGTGGACGTTACATTTCAGATGCGTTACGACCCGTGGCTCTACCCTTCATTCGTTCCCTGCGAAACCCTACATTTCAGCAGGATAATGCACGACCGCATGTTGCAGGTCCTGAAAACGTTCGACTGCTGCCCTGGCCAGGACATTCTCCAGATCTCTCACCAATTGAAAACGTCTGGTCGATGGTGGCCGAGCAACTGGCTCGTCGCAGTACGCCAGTCACTACTCTTGATGAACTGTGGTATCGTGTCGAAGCTGCATGGGCAGCTGTACCTGTACACGCTATCCAAGCTCTGTTTGACTCAATGCCTAGGCGTATCAAGGCCGTTATTACGGCCAGAGGTGGTTGTTCTGGGTACTGATTTCTCAGGATCTATGGACGCAAATTGCGTGAAAATGTAATCACATGTCAGTTATAGTGTAATATATTTGTCCAATGAATACTCATTTATCATCTGCATTTCTTCTTGGTGTAGCAATTGTAATGTCCAGTAGTGTAGCTTCTCATTTGTCCTCACAAAAGCTGACTGCACCCTACTTGCCTACAGCGCTTGGCAGACCCAGACAGTCATCCACCCAAGTGCTATCAAGCCCGACAGCACTTCGCTGATCTGACGGGAACCAGTGTTGACACTACGGCAAGGCCGCTGGCATATCTAACAGTTAGTTTCCACAAAATTTCTCCTCCTAGCGCCAGCACTAGGGTTGTACCGATCCTAACTACGGCGCGGCACGAATCGGGAGATTTTCTTCCTGGTGTCCTACGTCTACATATACGAAATAGGCGTACGTGCCTTTACAGCCAGGTGAGGCGTGTTTACTGTCCACGCGAGACGGCACCGACCAGAAGCGTACTGCGATCAGTTTCCGAATCTGACAACGGGCAGGTCGAGACGTACGCGAGCAGCGCAGCGCGTACTTTCCGAGCGGCGGTGTTTTGCAGAGCGCGCGCCTGCTTGCCGCTGAGTAGGAGCCGAGCAGCCCACGGCGACCTTGTCCTTGAGGCGTAGCCGGCGAGCGCACACCGCCGATGGTCTGCGGCCGCCGGCATCTGGGTCACCGCGAGCCGGCGCAGGCGATGGCGACAGCAAGTGGGTCACGAGTTGCGCGCCGTCCAGGGCGGCACTCCAGTCGCCTGTCGCGCCTCGGTTTGCAGCAAAGCGGCGGTACCGAGACTTTGCACACACGTGAGGAACGAACGTTACACCGCTTCATCTTCAAAACATTGCGAGTGGGTATAATTAAAGTGCAGCTACGCTGAGGACCAGTGTGGGCTGTAGTTATTGCATGGCAGCGAAACTTGGTAAATATTCCACTGCCTTAACATGGAACCGATTTACGCTGGAAAAAAAAACTTCCAAATTTGACCTTCAGGTGTAAATTTGACATTGTGAATGCAAGAAAGACATAGAAATGTTTTCATATGGAATGGATTAGGAACAGGATGTGGGCAGGAAAGGTCAAACAAGCGAGGGATGCGTAACGTTGAGTTTATTGTTAACGGCCGCTTACACAATTTGTTCGATATGAGCACTGGAGAAATCGACGAGGTGCCGTACAGCGTCAGATTTGCACCTTGTGTCCAAAATTGGAACTATTTTTTTTTTTTTTTTTTTTTTTTTTACCAAGTTTCGCAGCCATACTATACTTACATCCCATACTGGCACTTCGTGAGTAGCTGCCCTTTAATTATAACCACCCGGTACTTGTTGCCAGTTTACGCATGATACCCAGCCAAACACTTTCTGAATTTGATACGATTCATTGTACCATTAACCACTTTTCTAGCCACAGTAGGCTCATCATTAGATAGTCGTACTACGGAAACGTTATTTCCTGGACCAAGTGCAGCTACATGCCATGATCGTGGTGCTGCCGGACGTAACGGAAGTGTAGCTATAACTTAACGACATGTCAACGAAACAAAAAATATTCATACAGGTTGGTTCTTACAGAGAAGGAAACAGCAATAACCAACTATTGATAATCATTTATTTACACAAATAGCGCCGTTAACCGTTTCGAACCGTCAGGTCCATCTTCAGACGGATTTTCACGTATAAATACACAATTATTTGTGTTTACAGTGGTTTCTGGCCCTTTATTTCCCTTGTGGCGAAAGATCTCTTGGACGGTGGTACCCTACAGGCAAAAATGTTGTGAACGACCTGTTTAAATGTAACTGTCCCTAATAACGGTTAAGCACAATATAAATCATTCTTTAAGTCTGAGTTGTTGTTACGATTATTTACTTCGAAAATGCGCTTGATTACTATGTTGTTTACTTGTCTTCGCGAAAAATTTACTAGTATATGAAGCCCATATTTGATTCATGTACATCACATAGATCAAACCACCACACACACACACACACACACACACACACACACACACACACACACACACACACACACACACACACACACGCCCGCGCGCGCGAAAACGTTTTTTCCACACCGGAAAACAAGTACAAAGCTGGCGATGTCACAAATACAACAATAAGAAAGAATTTCTCTCTCATATTTATTACAATAGGTACAGTGATGTGCCAGTAGAAAATTAACGAAGTGAAAACGTTACATTACATGCTTGTTACATTCAGTCAGTATTAATTACAAATAAACTCTACAAATGTAGAAACCAAAATAAGTTTCAAATTGATATTACGTAAATATTGCTGTAAACGTAGTGAACAAAGGCTGTGTACGTAGTGAACAAAGTGGTACGAAGCAAGTGTTTGTAATAAATAAAAATTAAGACATTGGACACTATATTAACGTATGATGGTTAGCTGAAAGTTTAAATTCTTTTGAATATTGTATTACAATGTGACTAGCAAGCTATTATACTCTAGTGCACCGTTTCATGTTCAGTTGCGATCAGCATGTTGCTCCGAAAGGCAATAGTGTTCATGTTTTAAATTGGAAAGTAGTTGAGTGAATTTTTTTAGATGATGTGCATTGGCTAACGCAGTCTGTTCATTGAGATGGTGATGCCTTGATTTGCTTTTACGTATATACATGTTTCTGTATCAAAATGGTTCAAATGGCTCTGAGCACTATGGGACTCAACTGCTGAGGTCATTAGTCCCCTAGAACTTAGAACTAGTTAATCCTAACTAACCTAAGGACATCACAAACATCCATGCCCGAAGCAGGATTCGAACCTGCGACCGTAGCGGTCTTGCGGTCCCAGACTGCAGCGCCTTTAACCGCACGCCCACTTCGGCCGGCATTTCTGTATCTTCGAATAGATTCATAAGGTTACATTTATTAGCATGGTGCAACATTTGGAAGTGGTCTTCAATGCTTTTTACTCCATCTTAGTTGGAGTTCGTGCACTGCAAAAGTAGATGTTGGTGGGTTGTTTAAACTTGTGGCGTCTAAACATACTTTGAACCGTTTGTCCTATACTGTAAGAGTTGCAGCTTTGGCAACTGAATTTGTATATAACTAACATTTTGTGTGAAAGATTGTTATGACGTTTGTGATCTGTGTGGAAGCTTATATTAATGTTTGCAGTTTTTTTCGAGAGGGGGGGGGGGGGGGGGGGGGAAGAAACACTGACACACATTTCTGTTGCTTTCTACGGTCTTTGGTGTTATTGGGATAGGTATCTGGTGAGAAGCATTGTTTTCATTTTTTATCTTTTATGATAATTTGTCTATCATATGAGGTTTGTATTTTGATGATGATAATTTCTTTGTTGTTCATCTGATTCAAGTGGAGTTTTACGTAGGCGATTTGACGTGGACCTGCGCTGGTTTGGATGGCAAGATGAGCTCTTGATGCACAGACTAGTGGCTGTTTGTTTGTTTTTTTTTTGTCAACCAATGTAAACACACGTATATGTGCATGTAGACGAGAACAACAGTCTGAAGAAGAAATTGTCGGTATGAAACCCGAAACAACGCTATTTCTGTGAGTAAATAGCATTATGAATGATTGCTGTTTCTTGTTTTCGCATTTGCAAGAATCAACCCTTATTTTGTTCACAGCCACGATCTCAAAACCTGAGTTTTCTACAAAAACTCCAAAAAATCTTTATTTTTGGTCAAATAAGACTCTTTGGAAATTAGACAACAGATTTTTGTCCGAAATTTCATAGCAAAATGAAGAGTGAGAAATGGACAAGTAGGTATACAGCTTGAGGTCTAGGATTGAAAAGAAAAATCTTAATTTCTTGAAACCAATCAGGGTAATAAAGAAAAACTTAGTGATTTGAGGGGAAAATTGAAATATTTCGCGAACAGGTGCTGCTAGCTACGTAAATGAAGTGCCAAGCAATATCAGGTGACAGCATAATCGGAAACTTCTCTGCTTTCTCGTGATGTATACACTTATAAAAATAATACGATGGCGATTGAAACCAGTATTTAAATATATTTCATGCTTCTTGAAAAAACTTCAAAATAAAAAAGATCAAAAAGTAAACGGGCAATGCTTTGTGAAATGATTTGTTTAAAAGTAAGAGATAAAGTAGATTAAAGAATTATTTGATGCGGCTTTGAATTGTGCTCTAATCCTGTGCAGCAAATGAGGTACCGATTGGGAATTTAAAGTTGAATGTTTAACTTAGTATCGTAGAATTTTAAGAAGTACTACAGGATATTTGTCTTGCGGAATTTCACTCGGTGACCTCCTTAAGTTACTCTTGCTGTCCGTAAGTTGGAGCATCATTCAAGTGATTGCCAAATGTTTCTCTAACCTGGTTTATTTTACTTTTAGGCAAATCATTTATTTATACATCTGACCAACTTTCTTTCCTCAAATTTCGTAGGTATACCTACATTGTGTTGCATTTTATTGTTACTGTTGTTGTTTTCGCTGTTTTCAGTCCGAAGAACTGTTTGATGCAGATCTCCACACTACTCTTCCTGCACGGTTCTCTCCATCTTAGTATCCACGACAAATTCATTGCAATAGTATATAAAGAAAGTATTTCCGATTTACATTTTAATCGGCTTACACAGAAACATCCAGTATTTTTAGTTGTTCTGGGTTTCACACAAAATCCACACTGAACTTAATTACAAGAGTATGAGAATGCTGGATATTACGGTTTGCCACATCGCGATCCCTGACATGAGATTCATTAAACTACAGAATAACTTTGTTTGTATTTACGTTCAGTATGTGTTCACTGTGTAACAAAGTACACGTAAATACTGTGTTCGTGTGCCGGTTGATTAAAATGTTAATTACTGAAATGATTTTGTCATGGACACTGTGATCCTTGCACGGTGTAAAGTGGACAGGTGCATCAAACCACCCTTCGGACTGAAGACGACAAGAAAAAATTACTACTCAAGTAACCTAAAAAACAACCACATCTCTATTTCGTACACATTTTGTTACTTATGCCTACATTTTCGTTATTTTCGCAAACGCCACTGATTCATACAGTGTAGCTCTAAATGAGAAAGAACGCATTTTATCTATTACATCACCCAGTTTATTATTTAACAAATACCCTTCTGGGATAAGGAGACTGGCGGAAATTGTCACTACAAGGTGGCGTCAGTGTATAAAAACGTACTTACAGTAAGTGAACAGTTACCTATTCGATAAAATATTACAATAAATGCGTGATTTAGTATTCATTAATGCATATATAAAAGCATCGAAATCGTCATATTGATATTACAACCATAAGATAAAACAAAATTTACAAAGTTACACGCAGAATGACAGGAAGCATATTTTGTATGAAACAGTTTTGCAGAGGTCAGTATTAGTGTATAAAATAAAGTACAAAACGTAGTATATCTAAGGCTAGGAATTAATCAGATGAGTGTGCAAATAGTAAAAATTAGCATCTTTCAAATCTTGTGATCATGCACAATGTGCACCTCACTATTCAAAGATTGTGAGAAATAATACACTGTGGAAGTATCATTAAAAAAATCTAGCGGTCTTGTGTAACAACAATATTCTATATAGAACAAACAATACATAAAAACTGGGGTAAAAGGATGTAAAAGCGGGATACAATAGATAAAGCATAAAGGCAATGTGATGCGACATAAGTACAGTGAGTCAGTTTGCATCACATGTCACCAAATAATGTAGACTAGACACTTTGTATCCATGTCTGACAACTTCTGTTTCGTTTTACCTAAGAACATATTATAGATATTCGGTGACTTCTGCCTCTTTTTTACGAAGTGCATTGCATGTATTTGATTAATGTTTACCGCTGAGCGTTTGCTTCTTCCGTTTGTACGAAGCACGTTTTATGTAACCGTGCCAACGTATTTTTACTGATAACTTTTCATGTATTTCTCTTGTAGAGCCTTTGGGAAAGGCGCAAGCCCGAAAAGCCCCAGACAGTATAAACTAATAAATGCACTTACCAAGACTAGTATCAGCATTGAAAAATGGCAGCAACAACTCACAAATCATTTATGCATTTTGCAGCTATAATGTCTTGTAATACGTCCGTCTGATGAACGGCCTACTGTGGCTGGAAAAATTAGCCAGTAGCACAATATATCGAATCAAATTTTAAAAAAAGCTTTTAGTTGCATAACATACCTACATAAACTGCAAATTTAGATCACAGACGCAAATCGTCATTCGGAGCACCATATAATCAAAATGTTTGGTATTGCTGGGGTCTTCAGTCTGAATAGAGGTTTGATGCATTTACGAATGTGTACGTACGCTAGTCTATCTTGTGCACGCCTCTCTATCTCTGCATCCGTTTGGACCCGATACTGTAGTGAAGGCTTGATCTCCCCCGACAGTTTTATCCTCCCCCCTCCCCTAAACGCCTTACCCCACCCACAAACACACATTTACATTTCCTTCAATTACGGAACCAGCGACTCCCTGATGCCTCAGGATGTTTAATTAACAGCTCCCTTCTACAGTATTAGTCAGGCTCCACCATAAAGGTTTTCTCCCCAGTTCAGTTTAGAACCTGAGACACGATTTTACCGCTTGTAATTCGTTCCAAGCAGATACAATCGTTGCGGAAAAGGGTCGCCTTGTCCTCGACATTTATCTGTGAAAGTACAATGAAGAACTCGAGAGGCAGGGGACGTGGCTGACCTCCCAGCTATCTCAGCCCTGACAGTATCGCACTGGTCAGTAAAGGAACAGCACTGATGCGACATCTATGCTCCTGCTATTTGCCTTTTGTTGAGCTTACCTTCACAAGTGTGCATTACTAGTAGCTAAGCGAAGAAAATCATCTTCCTCATATTGGAAGCTCCAGTTGACTTTTTTCTGTGTTTACCAATTAAATTTTTTAAACTCCGCCTTAAGTAAAACACATCGTATTTCTTTTTCTGTGTACCCAGATGCGTTTCGACGCCTGAAATTTCTGAAATTACACTAAGAGAGAGCCGGGCAAACTGGCCATGGCGGAAAAAGTGCCTATCCGGGTCCTGAGGGCTGTAAGATGTTGGCAGCGCGCGGGAAATGTTTTAACTTATTCTCCCTGGAGGTATTAGTCATCTGTTTGCTGTGCTGCTCCTCAGGGTTATAACAATTTTTGAAGATTTTATGTATCCGGCATGTAGATGACTTCACGGGAGATTGAAAAAGAGTATTGCAGAGGAACATCATGAATTTAGAAGAGGGAAAGTGACAAGAGATGATGTAGGAGGCATAAGATGAGAACTATAGGTGAAAGAGACAATGAAACAGATGACTTGGAGAAAGCCGTTGATAGAGAACAATGGAATAAATTAATGGGTATTCCTGGGAAGAACAGTATCGACTGGAAGATACAAGGCTAATTAAGAACCTATACCTACAACAGAAAATAGTAGAGTTTGGAAATGAGATGACAGAGGAAAGCACAGTGAGAAGGGGAGTGAGACAAGGCTGCTGTCTGTCTCCAGTACTCTTTAACATATATAAGGAGCATTTTATTCAGAAATGTTTGGAACTAAATAGAGGAGTATGGGTTGGTGGTAGATGGATAGAAAGCATTCGATTTGCAGATGACATGGTGTTCTTGGCAGAGCGCGAAAGAACTATGATTGGAATGTTAAAGCAATCAAATAAGACCTGTGAGGAATTAGGAACGAGAATTAATAAAAAAAAAGACAAAATTATGATAAGTGAAAGAAAAGTAAGAACAACTGTAAAATTGGGACAGGAAGGTATACAAGTCAGTACTTTCAAATATCTGGGGTGCATAATTTTGAACGACATAAGATGTAATAAGGAGGTAAAAACGCTTATAGCAATTGCTAAGGACGCATTTGATAAGAAAGGAAGCTTATATGTAGGTACATAGATAGCGACCTGAGGACGAGACTGGCGAAGTGGTTTATATGGAACGTGGCATTGTACGGAGCTGAGACATGGACACTGAGGAAGGGGGAAGAAAGAAGATTGGAAGCATCTGAAATGTGGGCTTGTAAGAGGATGGAAGGGATAAAATGGGTAGAGAAAGAGAGAATCGAGAAGGTGTTGACAGGAGGAGGGTAATCAGGAAGAGGAAACTCAATTGGCCTGAACATTGGACGAGAAGAGATTGTTTACAGATGGATGCTATGAAAGGAACTGTGAGTGGAACAGAAAGAAGAAGAAGAAGAAGAAGAAGAAGAAGAGGTCGCATAAGATACCAGATTGTGGATAGTACAAATTATGAGAAAACTAAGAGCGTAGGAATAACAAGACTGTATGGAGAGCGACATGTCTGCCCTAGTGCAGAACACATGATGATGATGATGATGATGATGATGATGATGATGGTAAGTGGACAATTTGCGTAATTGTTGAGGAGGGGGAATGTGAGGTGTCTTTTTCAATTTCACTGTGCTGAAAATGTCATGTCTTGACTTAATAATCCTACTTCTGTTATTGAAATTTCGGTTATGCTATTACAGCGTATACAGCTTTTTTGTAATGGCGTCAGTCCGGCAAAGTGGTCATCTTGGCGGTGACTTGAAGTCATTTTGTGTTGGGAAAACGCAAAAGCAGAGGATGAAAGAAGGGCTTCGGGGCGGTACAGCAAGTCGTTACAACTGTGATCTAGAAGCGGCGAATAGAGAAACAGAAGAAAGGAAAAACGGAAAGTAGCCGAAGAGAAAAAAGGCAGTGAAAATAAAACTGCGAATGGCAGGAAACCCAATCCTTGAACAACTCTGATGACAACGATGAAGACACAGAGTGTACGTACTGAAAAAAAGAAATTTCAGATTCATGGCCAAAATAGCAGTTGATAAAGTACCAATGGTGCTCCGTCTGGGCTCACGAACTATGTAAATGAGTTGAAAAAAAAAACCAGTTTGACTGCTGTTTGTAAGAACTATAATTCCAATCATGTTTTCATGAAAATATATTTAGTTCTTTGAAAAAACAGCTTTTCCTCCCTTACTCTTGAAATTAAAACTAAGGGGTCACTTCGTCCGCTTATGTCGCGAAACCTGAGCATTTTGCCACATTGTGAAAACTGAATTGCTTAAAGTACTTAATGTGATTGAAAGAAAATAACACTATTCGTTATTATACTTCAATAGTTGCAGAATATAATCACCCATGCATATCCGAACACTGATATCCAGCAAGGTCACTTTGCCCGGCTCTCCCCTACTTGTGAAAATGGTTTGTTTTATGCGTTTTATCGTTTCAACGGCATGACATATTTTACGTTCAGTTGTGCATCTTTGGTGGGTTTTCCAGTTCCTTTGCGATTGTATACACTGTTTTCCACCTCTTTTTTATGTTTGATTTTCACTTGTTTTCACTTTTCTTATTTTCACACAAAGCTGAATTTGAGCCAGCACTGAGATCCATAAAGTGACTCGTAAGTATTGAAACATTTATAGACAAGTTCAAATAGAAACACACTTCATTTTGCATAAGGCGGAATTAGAGAAGTATTGCTGGAATTAGTCACAACCTCCAAATATCTAAGAGTTTTTGTCCAGAGCGAATTAAGATGGAGTGACCGCGTAAATCTGGCTATGGGGAAGGCAGACACTCGACAATTCTGAACGACAAAGAAATATATCGAAACCCTCTCTTTATCAGGAACCGGGGAATCACAAGAGAACTAGAGGCCCTGAGAATCAAAGTGAATGCGAAAAAACTGAAAAATCAATCATGAATAAATTTTCAACATCTTGCACGATATATTGAATGTGACAAAGGCCGCCACCAGCTGGTCCTCGGGACTGCTGAAAGCCATCAAAAGCCCCTCTGAACCGAGGCAGCAAATGTGTAACGCCACTCTATATTACTTGTTTAGTTGTCTCACCACCATGGTCGAGTGCTGGCTGTGTCACTATGACCACCACACAACGCATTACGTGAAAATATGTGGATTCACCACAGCCGAAAAGGCGAGGATTCAACCAACATCCAGCAAGGTGATGTGAAGTGTGTCCCTGGGACAGCCATGTTGTGGTAAGGGTCAAACTATCACAGGAGTATAGTATCGAAATCTCCTGATGAGTGACTCTAAGAAGACGAAGAGTAGAGGGAAGCTCCTCAAGGGAGTGTTCCTGCTCCACAAAAGTGGCTCAACTAATTCTGCACAGGAAAGTCACTCATTTCGTCTCAACCCCCCTATACTCTCCTGAGATGATACCTCGTGACTTCTTTCTACTTTCATGGGCGAAGAAACCATTGTGTGGGATGCACGACCTAGTGATGAATGATAACAAGGTGATATCCAAGTTGGAATGCTTCCTAAACACACAAAATTCCGAATTCTATAACTAAAGTCTTTGTCAAGTTGGAGACAATATGTTGGATTGGAGTGAATACATAGAGAAAGACTAACATAAACACCAAGTTTTATGGCCAGAGCTCGATTTTTTCGAGGTGACAAAATTTATGACTATCTCTCTTGTACTCTGTAATGTAGTGGCTCTAGACCAGTGGTGGCCAACCTGTGGGTAACTACATCCTGAGTGGTAAAAGGAAATTTTCTAGGTACCAAATACACCACCGCTTCCTCAGAGTGTCCATCACTTCCATCTTCTGTCTGTTTACTTTATCCTCCCAACTCTGTCTGTCCCCCCCCCCTCTCCACTCTGTCTCTTCATCTCTTCCTCCTCCTCCCTCTGACCAATTCCGCCTCCCCCTAGCTCTGCCCATCCTCTCGTCTATCTGTCTCAGCATGTCCCCAGCCATGGTCATCAGCACATGTAGCCCCTGTGATACAGTCCAAAAAAGCAGACTAATACTACTCTCACAATATGTCTGTCGTGCAGGGAAAGTTATACATCAGGAGCTTGAAAATTATGTATGTATTTGCGCCTGACATATAGGCTGTAAAGCAAAGTAGAGTGATAAAGTAGGCTGATACTACTCAAAGACACATCCATGCCTCTGAAAACTATTGCATGCCCCTGACTTGTAGGTTGGCCTTCAAAGCAGGTTGATGGGGCTGGTCAATACTGTTCCCACACAACATGCCTGTCATGCCAGGTAGCCTACATATCGGGGGGTAGAAATAACACATTTCTGCTTGTATCTTGCTCCTATTGGAGTTAAACAGTTACAAATCCCACAACATTCTTTCTGTACCGTATTTGATTGAAATCGATCCATTACTTTGAAAAGAGAACTTGGACATATGCACGTGTACACTTACACTCTGCTACACACACACACACACACACACACACACACACACAATTTTCCAAGACTGCAACTCTCGACACATCGTGTGTGCCACCTGGAACTCCTCCTCAGAATAGAAATCTGCAGCACTGGCCTCCCTTGGATCACTCTTTCACCCACCCCAGCACCCTCCATTTGACTCTATGACTTCTACACCTTTTTTCAGAAATGTTTCACCGCCAGACCAGTCCAGGCACATGGCATCAGTGTGCGGTTGTGCTGTAGCCAACAACGGACACATTGCACTTGACTCATTACAATCATCCAATTTCAAAATGTGCACAATACTTGCTATTTGTAAATCACTCTATTGATGGATTCCTTGCTTCTAAATGGGCAGAAAGTAGAAGACTTTAGGTTGCCAATGCTTTTTGTCTGACAACTGTCACTACTACTACTACTACTACTACTACTACTACTACCACCAATAATAATAATAATAATATTAATACTGTGTACAGTGCAATAGTAACTGTTACGTGTGTTAGTTTCTGCTGCTCATACTATCACTTGGTTCGTTTATCTGTTTCAAAGTGACTGATAAAGTAATTTCTAGTCCATTGCAGAAACTACACACAATTTGGAGAAGAAATTTTCATGAGGTGTTTAGCATTAGTTATATGTAAACGTCACTTTTACATAGATGCATGTGCAAAACAAACTATGTGTTTAGAAGACGCCGTTCATTAATGGGTTTCGCTAATGTAGCTTCCACCACATGCTGTCATGCTTTAGTGATAGTATTTGAGCAAAAGAGTAATTAATCATTGTAAATGTATCATTAATTCAAGCAACCAGACTACAAACACACATCACACGCAAACGCATTAAACCTTTAAGCTGTGGAATCAAAATTTTGGTTGTGATGGCAATGAAACAAAATTAAAAAGGACAGGAATATACTTAGAGCATGACACTCGTATAAAAAAGTTGTTGGAAATAAGCCACACCAGTCACCTCACTCACTCATTAATAATAAAACACATTAACAAAAAATACACTCAAACCCTAGAAATTATTTATATTACACTGTTTCAAAAATGTAAGTACTCATAGAATTTTTTCAGTATAAATTTTAGTTAGGCACTAATGTTGGGCCGCTGGAGGAAGGGGGGCGGGGACACGGAGTATATAAGCTAATATCTGATTGCACTCGGGGCCAATGGTGTCAGAAAGGTGGTAACCATTGCTCTACAGTCCAGATTTTATTCACAAATGTGTGAATGTAATCATGGCATGGCATTGTGTACAGCGATGTTCAAAATGGTTCAAATGGCTCTGTACACTATGGGACTCAACTGCTGTGGTTATCAGTCCCCTAGAACTTAGAACTACTTAAACCTAACTAACATAAGGACATCACACACATCCATGCCCGAGGCAGGATTCGAACCTGCGACCGTAGCAGTCGCACGGTTCCGGACTGAGGGCCTAGAACCGCGAGACCACCGCGGCCGGCGTACAGCGATGTATTGCGATTCTTCACTACACTAGACGACGGTCGTCGGCGACTACGGTGGCGACCTGGAGAGAGGTTCCATCCTTCCAGTGTTTTGGAGAGACACAGCGGTGCTACTCCTGGTGTCATGGTATGGGAGTCATCGGGTATGACTTCAGGCCAAGGCTGTCAGTCATTAAAAGAACTCTGACTCGCACAACAGTACTTGCAGTATCGTGGTGCCATGTTCCAACAGGACAATGCTTGTCCACATATGACATGTGGCGCTGTGAACTGTTTGCGTGATATTGAGGTACCCTGATGACAAGGAAGATACCCCAGATTCGCCCAAGACTGAACGTGTGTGGAGCTAGAACATCAACTCCGTCCCACTCTCACTATCTGGTATACCAAGGACCAGTTACAACAGGCATGGGCTAGCTTGCCTCAGGAGAGGATACACTGGCTCTCTGACAGGCTTCCCAACCATGCATACAGACCAGGAGGAGATGCAACGTCATACTGGTAATGGGAATGTCGTGTGGCTAGAGCCTCCCGTCGGGTAGACCGTTCACCTGGTGCAAGTCTTTAGAGTTGACGGCACATCGGCGACTTGCATGTCGATGGGTATGAAATGAGGATCATAAGGACAACACAACACCCAGTCCCTGAGGGAAGAAAATCTCCAACCCAGCCAGGAATCGAACCCGGGCCGTTAGGTACGACATTCCGTCGCGCTGACCACTCAGCTACCAGGGGCGGACGTCATACTGGTAAAAGGACACATACTGCCAAGTCCTTGGTAAAATGGATTCTTTTTGTAATCACTGAAATAAATTCATATTGCTTCTCAATCCGTGCAGTTCTCTCCTTCCGTTCTGAGTGCTTCACTTTCTTCGTCAAGCACTGTAGAAGTAGTAACTACACTTACCAGACTGTGCTAATATGTTCGGGCCGTGCACACTGATTCACTGGATAATTCCAACATTTTAAGAGAACCTGTAAATGACAGTATGGTTGTTGAATAGGAACGTATCATTTATTAAAACCGACTAATAGTCTGAACTCAGGTACTGATGTTTAAAAGACTTCCAAGCTATCCTTGATGTCCTTGAACCCTAGAGCCTCTGATCGGTGTAGAAACTGCACAAAGTAGGTGAGGGAGTTTCGCGATTTTCTACAGTGTGTCCCTTGACAGACATTTTCGCCTGCACGTCGGAGCGTGCAGGTCTGCTGAGACTACGAGTCCCAGGAAGGCTGGTGTGCAAGTCGAAACTGCCCATCTAGTTCCCAAAACGAGAGGTTTCCGGGTGGCAGTAGGTTGCGACACAACTGGCTCACAGCCGGTGGCGAAACTCCGGATGAATGAAGAGCAGAGGTTAGGCGTGGGCGTAAGAACCGGAGAGCTTCGAAACTGGATACCAGACGGCCCTGCCGCAGATGTGGGCGACATGCTGCATGCGTAGGTTCCGCCTCAATCCCTACTGGGTGTGACGTTTCTCACAAACGTAGCCATTCCGCTCGCGACAACTATTTAACGATCCACTTCCTCTGATTACCACTGAACGTCAGCAAAGTTACACTTTCTTAACAAAGAAGCGCATGGAAAGTCGGTCTAGTTTCACGAGAGGTAGTTCTTTTTATGTGTTTCAATAGAAGGTGTGTGGAACGTTGTGGAAAACTTACTCAGCTGTCGGTATATTGAAAGCACATCATAGTCTCCTCCAGTTGGCATGGATCTTTGTTGACATGGATAGGCCGGCCGAAGTGGCCGTGCGGTTAAAGGCGCTGCAGTCTGGAACCGCAAGACCGCTACGGTCGCAGGTTCGAATCCCGCCTCGGGTATGTATGTAAGTTTGTGATGTCATTAGGTTAGTTAGGTTTAACTAGTTCTAAGTTCTAGGGGACTAATGACCTCAGCAGTTGAGTCCCATAGTGCTCAGAGCCATTTTGACATGGATAGTGCTATTTCCACGAGAAGCGCAATCGGTACCCACAGCTTGTGGGAAGGTGACTTTGAACATAATCATTTGCTTCTAAAATGAAAGTTGCACTATTTGACTGTATAGATCGTTTAATCTACGGTGCAATCAGGATTTCGCCTTTTGGCCATTTTCAAGCAGCATAATGTCTGGCATGATCAGACTTCTATAAACAGTCATCGTCGAAATATGTTGAACTTTGTTGTATATTTCGACAATGACTCCGTTCATAGAAATCTGACCACGCCCAACATTGTGGCATTTGAAAACGACCAAAGGCAGAAATTATGATTGTATAGGAAAATAAACGATCTATACAGTCAACTGGCGAAACTGATTTAAAATTTATTACATGACTGTGGCCCCAAACCATGATAAAATTATAATAATTAGTCTGTACTAGCACATCCTCAAATATTTACTACTCCTCCTGAAATACCCTGTATGTACATCTAATCCGCCTCGTGTCCTTAAAAACCGATGACTCAAGTTTTGTGGGCCGAAGTTGTCACGTCTGAGTAGCCTTGTCAGAAAGCGACGCCTGCTTCTTTTCTAGGTTAGTTGTTGGCAGCACGCACGACGTTCCGTACAAGGTCTGCTTCCATACCTGCCAGGCCGCAGTAAGTGCGTCAACGCAGCGCAGACCTCACTCGTGCGCTAACACAGACGAACACGAGTAAAAGATACCTTTGGAGCAGACTCGGAAATACTTCTACAGTGCGTTAGAAAGTAGCCGGCGGTGTACTGACGCAGACATAAAATTTAGTGGCCAGTATGAAACGTCTAGAGCAAATGAAATTTCATAGTCAACATTTCTAGAGGATGTTGGTGAAGAACACAAGCACCCACAAATACTCCTAAAAAGCTTTATTTTAATGCCGTTATCAGTTTCGGGCTATCATGCCCATCTTCAGATGCCTAACTTTTTTCAATTACAGTAATACGAGAGCTAGTCGGAAATAAAGTTTCGATCGGTCGCGAAATGGAAACCACTGGTAAAATAAAAAATATTTTATTTGCTGCAATTAGGTACACATTCAAGCCCACTTTTCTAGTCACCAGTCCGCCTTAGACATTTGTCGTAGTGTTGTTCCAACTTTCCAATACTCCAGTCATAAATGCCTGCCTCTTGTACTTTCCACACGTTCTCTCAGTTAATCTATAGTTAGTTATCTGTGTCAAAACGTTGTCTTCATAGCCAGCAATTCATGTGAGCAGAGATGAAACTCGGCGGGAACGAATTACGGACTGTATTGTGGCTGATGATTTTTCCATCGAAAACGCTGCAGGAGCGACTTAATTGCCCCTACAGAGTGTAGACGAGAATTGTCACGCAGAAGGAACCGTATGACAATTATGTGGGATGCAAGACCTCAGGCGAAATCTCTCATACTTGGTGGGAGTCACTATCTTCTAGGCATCTTTACGTGCTCACCCTGCGCTGAGAAATGAAACGAGCGACGTAACGCGATCGACGGGCGTATTAGAGACACTGTCCAACATATACGCGCAAAGCTTCATCGGATTTTCACGGTGGTTTCCATTTCTTAATCGACCAGAACTTATTTTCCGAATAGCCCTCGTATATTCGTCAGCAGCACAGTGTCCGCTCCTGTACTGCATGAGAGTATTAGAGTATTTAGCACCCCTTTAATGTTGCGTGGATACCAAAATATGCTAATATGCGTGCATCCGATAAGTCAAATCGTACACTTACGTTTGTTCTAGTGAACAGCCTTAGGCCTTTTCAGGGCGATACGTGGAATGTTGAAGTGCTACAAAAATAAATAAATAAATAAATAAATAAATACTAAACAACACTTCCAAATTTCTTCATATCAATTGCAGCCTCAGGCATGTGCTTTACCTGTAATGCTTTTGTTTACAATACAAAGATTGTTCACTAGGCAAAGTTGTGATTAGTTTCCCAGCTATGGACGAGCTCACGTGCCTTATGTTAAGCAAAGAAAATACGTGGGAGATCAAACACGGTTAGTGGTAGAAAAAAATATTTGTAACAGTGAACTTTTTATTTATGGACTACACGACGAACGGTATTAAAGTGCTTTTTTTTTTTTTTTTTTTAGTAAACGACAGTTCAGTCAGACTGAATAGTACACTGCCGTTTGTGAAAAATACAACACAGAGAATGAATTGCCCAAATAGCACCACACTTGGTGGAAGTAGCGACGGGTGTGCAAGCAATACGTGATACGTTTTGCAGCGAGATGGGGTACACACAGGCCGAGCAGAGCCCTCTCGTGTCGATCCGACAGGGTCGGTGTTGCGCCTGGTGTAGTCGGTGCAGAGCTGTCACACAAGGTGGAGACAATACAGTGAGTGCCATTATGCCTCGTCGACGTCAAAGGGAGCCATGTCGGCATGTAAGAGAGTTCGAACGGGGCAGAATGATTAGTCTCCGGGAAACGGGGTTGTCATACCGAGACATTTCGGCTCGCACAAGACATGCTGCTACGATAGCAATGCATGTGTGGAAGCAGTGGATAGAGGAAGGTCGCACGCAGCGACGAGCGGGAACTGGACCACGGAACATGACCACAGCACGGGATGACCGCCATCTTGTCCGCATGGCCATTACGGACCGTACAGCATCATCCACAGTGTTGGCTCGTCGCTGGAGCACTGCAACAGGTGTGAACTTGTCTGCATCGACGGTTCGTCGCCGTCTTCCGCAGGTTGGACTGATTGCACGTATGCCGTTATGTCGGCTTTCACTGCCCAGAAACCACAAGCTCTTACGACTGCAATGGGCACGTAAACCGTCACTGGGGTGCAGAGAGGCAACATGTAATCTTTTCGGACAAGTCCCGCTTTAAAGTGTCCTACAGTGATGGCTGCATACGCGTCCGGCGATACCGTGGTTAGCCCAACCTAGAGGGCTGCATTGTAGAGCGGCATAGTGGACAAACACCAGGTGTGATGGCAAAAAATGGCTCTGAGCACTATGGGACTTAACATCTATGGTCATCAGTCCCCTAGAACTTAGAACTACTGAAACCTAACTAACCTAAGGACAGCACACAACACCCAGTCATCACGAGGCAGAGAAAATCCCTGACCCCGCCGGGAATCGAACCCGGGAACCCGTGCGTGGGAAGCGAGAACGCTACCGCACGACCACGAGCTGCGGACAGGTGTGATGGTTTGGGGCGCCATTGGTTCCAACAACCGATCTCGCCTCATACGTATTGCGGGCAATTTGAACAGCAACCCGTACATAACGGAGGTTGTGGAGCCTAAGGTACTCCTCCTGCTTGAGGCATCTCCACAGGCCACATTTCAACAGGACAATGCCCGGCCACATTTTGCGAGGAATATACAGGCCTTCTTCGAAGAGTGACGGGTACTATTGCTTACCTGGCCCGTACGTTCGCCAGACATGTCGCCCACCGAACATGTCTGGGTTATGGTTGATCGGCACCTGGTGCGTCACGGTCCTCCGGTAACTGGTGTCACGGATTTGTGGGCTCGGATACAAACTGCGTGGAGGGAAATCCCTCAGGAACGTATTCAGAACCGTATTGATTCAATGCCACGGCATATAGCAGCTCTAATTGCAGCGCGTGTTGGCCACACGACATACTGAATAGTAGGGCTCAGAGGACATGTACAGATTTGAAGAGGTAATTATTTGCTACTTGTCATGTACCTAACTTGTGGCATTGAATTTATTGAATTCATGCGTTTCCTTCTTGGTGTTGCAATTTCCACAAACGCTAGTATATATATAAGGTTTAAATTTTATTGGCACAGTAAACAGACTAAGACGGACCATGTGGCCGAGCGGTTCTAGGCGCTTTAGTCTGGAACCGCGCTGCTGTTGCTGCGGTCGCAGGTTCGAATCCTGCCTCGGGCATGGGTGTGTGTCATGTCCTTAGGTTAGTTAGGTTTAAGTAGTTCTAAGGCTAGGGGACTGATGACCTCAGATGTTAAGTTCCATAGTGCTTAAAGCCATTTGATCCATTTTCAAACAGATAACTTACGGTATAAATTTATGCTTATCAGAGGAAAAGTTAAAAATACCTTTAGGCTACTCAGAGAGCATATGATATTAGGTGTTCATTTTGGTCTCTCTTTGTTTTTCTGTGTGGTGCTGTTGAAGTAATGCGTGTGTCTTTCTATTGCAGCAAGTGCTTTCTTGCTGAGATTTCTGACTTCTGGGGATGCTTGTTGTGGTTAGAGTGAAACACCCAAGGAAAATATGTCTAGGAAACACTGCATTTATTACCCGCTTGCTTGCGTTGCTGAGGCAATCTTAAGGTCAGAAGCTACTCTCTCTTTCAGTTTCTTGACCGTATTTTTTTGTCCTCGCAACCTTGCGCGACCGTGAGTCCCTCTGAAGTAGTTCATTGCTTTCACATGAGGGCACGTGCTGTTTCAAGAACTCACTTCCTTGAACCGCTTGGCTGTTGTGTTTGTTTTCGCCGTGTGTTATTGCTCAGTAGGCTAGCGGGCAGCAACTTACCGACAAACCTTGCCGGCATAGAGGACAAGTCCTTACCTGCAACACAAACACAAATAAGCGTTAGGAGGCAATCTCTGAGCTAGGCAACTACTTCACTACTACTGTAAATGCTAATTGAAAATAACTTTCAAAATCGCTTATTCTCGTACTTGCGATTAATACTACTTGAATGAAGCAGGTAGGATCATTTTCTAATTTTATTATGGAATAGCTTTTGTTAACAGATGTGTTGTTTCATAAAGTGGATTAACGAACACACGTTGAAACGTAGCACGGTAGAATGCTTCACTTGCTATATGCCACTCCCAACATAAACAAAACATATTTTTCTTTTCTCCTATCTGTACCATAATGTAATAGACATAACATGCATATGTGAGAACTACAAATTCCCATGCGTTATATTTTTCAAAACTTTAATATTCGATTTAGAGTTCATAGCCTGCTAGTAATAGTACATTCTATTTAAAGAAATATTCAAAATTTATAATTCTTGAAAAATCCGAGCACTGAAAAATAAAGGATGGTTTTAGCACTGGCACAACTCAATTGAGAGCCCTTATTCTCTTAAGATCACCTTGTCTTTCCTTAAAACTGTGTTGAAACGTTACCTTTATTCAAGGTTATTGTCGTCATGCAAATTCGGGAATGTTCGAATTTTACAGTCTTAATGTTTCAAAAACCTAGTGTCTCAGTTTTGCAGCCTTAGATTTTCTGTTTCTAAAAATTCATAATTTTGCTAGAATAACATGCTAGTTTATGAGATATTCCAATTAGAAAGTCTGACTTCCCAGAAAATTCATGGTGGGCTTTTGCAAATTTCAGTTTGAGCCTCTAGTTGCGTGACATAAAATAGAACTATCGGTTGTACCAGTTTGGCACTGAGCCAGCTGCTAATCAAAGTAATTTCTCTGTCTGATGTGTTCACATGTTGTTGGCTTTCTGCACAAAGCAACAGTCGGTAGTTAACGTCAGTGTGTAATGTTCTGTATCAGTCAGTATAACCGATTGTTTAAAGTCAGTCCACCGCGAACTGTAGTAGTGTGTAAGCAGAGTATTATTGCCACTTGCATTCGAGTTTACCGATCTGTCATGTGAAGCATGTGATAACTGATATACCGCTGATCATCATCGAGATAGGCAATGATAATAGACGCAAAAACACTTTAAAAATCTGCTTCGACGATGAAACGTATACTAATTTTAAACTTCAGTTCAAAATCATTTGAATCGACGATTGGACTCTGGGATGAAAATGGTTACGGCGAAACATGATTAGCAGGTCAGTACGCTTACAACATATCATAGAATAAACACATTATTTTACGTTCTTGCTTACCCTGAAAATGTGCAGAAAGCATTCTTAGGTTACCGATTCGAGCGAGCAGTAAAATTACTATTCCTGAATCCCTTAGCAGATGCCCCACTAACATATTCTTTTTCCTAATAACGGTTTTCCGTTGACTTTTTCCATCGTTTATTTTTTAGCATTTATTATTTTAGCACTTTATCTGTCCAATTAATTTTCAGTTCTTCGACAGCACCACTTTTAAGATGTTCACAGTATCTTCTGTAGAATTCCGATGGTCCCCCAAACATATACTTTCGAGAACTTCTTCCTCAATTCCGTACCGTTATCAGACAACAGCGGCGTTCTTCTACTGTAGAAAGTTTTCCTCATCTGGACCAGTCTACTTCTGATACCTTTTTTTCTGCTGTGCCGAATCCTTTTGCTCCCTACACCTGTGTCATTCCCAGTTTTGAAATAATCCAAGCTGTTTTGCTTATTTATGCTTCCCATCGCCTTCTTTGTTTATCTTTAAAGCCGTATCTATATTACTAAACGGCTAAGGCCGTCTCAAAGTCTCCGTTAAAGGTTGCTATCTAACAGCTTCCAGGGGTGACAAAAATTTGGTTTTCTATATTTCGCGTAGTTATTGACCGGATTTAAGAATTTAATTTGTTGTAATGATCTTACGTTAAATTTTAAACCGAGCGAGGTGGCACAGTGGTTAGCACACTGGACTCGCATTCGGGAGGACGATGGTTCAATCCCGTCTCCGGCCATCCTGATTTAGGTTTTCCGTGATTTCCCTAAATCGCTTCAGGCAAATGCCGGGATGGTTCCTTTGAAAGGGCACGACCGATTTCCTTCCCCATCCTTCCCTCACCCGAGCTTGCGCTCCGTCTCTAATGACCTCGTTGTCGACGGGACGTTAAACACTAATCTCCTCCTCCTCCTCCTTAAATTTTAAATATAATAGTACAAGTATTAAAGTTATAAACTCTTTACGTGGCATTAGGCGGCGTAACTCATGGCGTACAAATTACCCAGATTATATTCATCTAGTTATGGAGAGTGAGACGGTTTAGCGATTTCCAATAAAATGTACACATAATTTCAAGTTTTTTCTAAATTTATTCTCGCCGATGCCTCACACGAAATAATGAGAGGAAAAAAGCCTATCGGTAACACTTTAGCACCAGTCGCGTTCCTTTCAGGGTATGCAGATGGAATAGCTCCATATTTACCAGTTATATACAACCGCTCACTAACAGAAAGTTCCGTACCTAAAGACTGGAAAGTTGCTCAAGTCACACCAATACCCAAAAAGGGAAATAGGAGTAATCCGCTGAATTATAGGCTCATATCACAAACGTCGATTTGCAGTAGGGTTTTGGAACATATACTGTATTCGAACATTATGAAGTACCTCGAAGAAAATGATTTACTAACACATGGTCAGCAGGAATTCAGAAAATATCGTTCTTACGGAACACCGTTAGCTCCTTACACTCATGAAGTAATGAGTGCTATCGACAGGGGATGTCAAATTGAGTCCATATTTTTAGATTTCCGGAAGGCTTTCGACACCGTTCCTCACAAGCGTCTTCTAACCAAACTGCGTGCCTATGGAATATCGCCTCAGTTGTGCGACTGGTTTCGTGATTTCCTGTCAGAAAGGTCACAGTTCGTAGTAAAAGACGGAAAGTCATAGAGTAAAACAGAAGTAATATCCGGCGTTCCCCAAGGAAATGTTATAGGCCCTCTATTGTTCCTGATCTATATTAACGATATAGGAGACAATCTGAGTAGCCGTCTTAGATTGATTGCAGATGATGCTGTCATTTACCGTCTTGGAAAGTCATCAGATGACTAAAACGAATTGCAAAATGATTTAGATAAGATATCCGTGAGGTGCGAATAGCGGCAATTGACCCTGAATAAAGAAAAGTGTGACGTTATTCACATGAGTACTAAAAGAAATCCGCTAAATTTCGATTACGCGGTAAGTCACACAAATCTGAAGGCTATAAATTCAACTAAATACTTACGGATTACAATTACAAATAACCTAAATTGGAACGATCACATAGATAATGTTGCGGGTAGAGCCAGCCAAAGACAGAGATTCAATGGTAGAACACTTAGAAGGTGCAACAGATCTACTAAAGAGACTGCTTACACTACATTTGTCCGCCCTATTCTGGAGTATTGCTGTGCGGTGTGGGATCCGTATCAGGTGGGACTCACGGATGATATTGAAAAGGTTCAAAGAAGGGCGACTCGTTCTGTATTATCACGAAATAGGGGAGATAGCGCCACAGCCATGATAAGTGAATTGGAGTGGCAATCATTAAAACAAAGGCGTTTTTCGTTGCGACGCGATCTTCTCATGAAATTTCATCCACCACTTTTCTCCTCCGATTGTGAAAACATTGTTGGCACCCACCTACAAAGGGAGAAATGATAATCACGATAAAATAAGAGAATCAGGGCTCGCGCACAAAAATTTAAGTGCTCGTTTTTCGCGCGCGCCGTTAGTGTGTGGAGCGGTAGAGAGAGACAGCTTGAAGGTGGTTCATTGAACCCTCTGCCAGGCACTTAATTGTGAATAGCACACTATTCACGTAGATGTAGACCACTTTACTATTAACTCTATTTGAAACGCATTTTGCAGACAGTATCAAGATATAGCATTGAATGTAGTTCTGCTGCAAAATTATAACGTGGTACTACACATGATTCGGGAGACATGACGTCATAAACATGGAGATGCGTGGATAGCTAGTTTTTCCTAAGCGGTGTGGAAGTTACCCAGAGCATACTGTTCAAATGTCTGATAGCGACAGCACTTAGCGAATTCCAACGAACTTTAAAACTCCATTTCAAACCTTTTCTAAGCTTTTTGCCGCATTGAAGGCTTTACATGTCTAACGTCGAAAATGTAACAAACTTACTCATTTGGGTGTGGAGAAAGGGGGAGGGTACTGACTCTGTCATAATTATGACGTCCATTCGTTCCGACTGATCTTTCTTAATCCCGGTCACAAGTGCTTTTACCGACTGTATTAGTGTGAGAAGCCGCGATATGAGGAAGGGGTGGACACAGAGTACGTTGGAGCGAAACAGGAAGGGACATTATAGTATAAGCCCCACCAAGGATGCCGCCTTTGGAGATGGAGAGAAAGTTCGCATCGGGCAACGATAGTGATGGATATTTCTCATGTCCTTCTCACAAAATCTTTACAACATTTTCCTCAAGGGATATAGGAAAATATTTAAAACATCTGGATAACTGGACAGTAAGCTGGCTCTTATTTTTCAAGTTCGATTTTTTCTTTGTGCTACCCTCTATTTTTCTTATGTCGGACAAAAAATTAGTTATGTTTAATTTTGATTCAACAGGAAAACGGAGCAGTGGAATCGGTCCTTACATTACGAAAAGAAAGTCTGCAACACACTTACGCAAAATGTTTGTCAAGTAAACAAAACGATAAAATGACCTCCACTTAAAAAAAAGTCCTTATTCTTTGACTAAGCCTCCATTGTTATGCTCTGGAAACTAATTGATATAACCCGGTTCCATCCCACGTAAAGGACATTCTGCTTCTGCTACTCTTCTTTTTTTTAAACAAAATAATTTATTTTTGTCTTCGATGAGCTTGACGCGTCTCTCGGCGTAATCATTTGCGACACTCAGTTTATTAACTGGGTGTAGATTGCTGACGAAATCGTCATTTTCGCGCCACTGTAGAGGATAAGGCGTAAATAATTTGTCATTCAAGTCAAATCCGGTAAAAAAATTAGTCTTGTTTTGTTAGAAACAGACAGTTCTATTCATTTATCGATAGTTTCCGAGATTTGATTTGATCGATTTCTACTTGAATCCTCTGACGATTCTGTTTGACAATTCAACACATTCAGGAATTTTTATTTTGTATTCTGATGACAAATTACAATCAAAGAATGCAAAGATTGCAAATTCAGAAGATATATTCCATAAATTATAGTCCAAAGTTTGTGAAGCTACATAAGAAACATTACGATCGAACACCTATTACTTCTACGAATATCACAAATCGTATTGCCTTCTTGTAGTGATAATTCAGATTCATCACGGAACAGAAGCTTTAAGTAATAATAGTTTCCTCCATTCACCATGCGAGATGGTTAGACTCCAGAGCACGGAAACATACTCCACAAGACGGTACTTCGCCAAAAATGGTCGCAATTAATTTTAAAAATTCTTCAGCTTTTTTTACTCCCATCGACTATAATATAGAGCTTCTAAATTTGTTGCGCATTTCTCGGCTTCTGCAATGGAATTCGTGATTTTTCCCAACAAATCGTCAATTCTTACACAGCTAGTGGGACACTTCAAGGGACAGTTAATTTACATCTCCTTAGACTGTAAATGAAAAAAAGTGTTTTCTTTTTTCCACGAAGTTCACTCACAGGCATTACACGCGAGTGATGCTCCAGCAAATAAATTATCTCCCATAAACGAAGAGGAGGACAACCCGCCAAGTTAGCCGAGAGTGCTAATGCGCTGCTTACTGGACTCGGATAGGCGCACCCGGCCCGGATCGAATACGCCCGGCGGATGGCCAACCTGGATGTGGTTTTTAGGCGGTTTTCCACATCCCGCTTGGTGAATACCAGCTGTTCCCCACGTTCCGCCTCAGTTACACGACTCGCAGACATCTGAACACGCTCGCAATATTCCATTAATTACACTCGACGCAGACAGCAGGGGCACACTAATTTCGTCCCCGGGGGTTCGGGGTGGCAGCAGGAAGGGCATCCGGCCACCCCTTTCCACTAAACTTGCCAAATCCGTTCCTAACAATGCTGACCCTGCGTCAGAGCGACTGGTATGGTGCGGCAAGCGCTTGCTGTCTCCCCATTCCTCTTAGAATCGTTGATCTGGGACGTTGTGCAACCAGTATGATCTGTGAAATGAGACCGCGTTCAGTTAAGGAGTCTGAAGCAAACAACCGCCGTATATTAGGTGTTGAATAACATTTTGTAATAAAGAAGTAATATTTTACGAAGTTAATAGGTATCTTTTTTTTCTGGAATTTTCAGATTTTTATGGTCTAGGGGCACCCCTTTCGCTTACCCTACTGAGCCAAAATTGTTCACAGCTGGTTTTTGTTATGACTTTCTTTGCACACAGTGTGGTTCTTTAGTGGATACAGGAGCGAGGAAGAGCTGCCATTCATGACCAGAGAATTCATATATTAATTTATTCTATATCTAACAGAGAGTAGTAAAAAAAATACCGAACTACAGCTGTCGTTGCAACGTCAGGCGCTAACAGTTGAAACACACATACAGATGCAAAAGATTTATGAATCTGTCACTCTTCAATACAACTTCTATTCAGAAAATGTTGAGCCCTGGGCTCTATGAAAGTCTGTAAAAGTTATTCAATTGGCAGTCACACTAAATGGGGCCAGTCAGCGAATGACGAACGTAAATACACCTGTCGCTGGAGCTCTGAAGAGTGGATTCTTGCATATCGTTGGCAGCGCCCTCGTGGCAAGGTGGTGGCTGTAGGAAACGCGGCGGCGTAACTGGCGGAGCGCGTATTTCAAAGTACGGCCGACCAGATGGCGACCGATACCGCAATTTTTACATGGAATGGAACCAAACTGGCGCGCAGCCCAAAAATTACTGTATGTCCATTTCGGGTCCGCGCATTAGGTTTTCCGTCAAAACGCCGAGATTAAATCATAACAAGTATTACGTATTAATTTAAATTTTAATTATAAATATGTCCGATACACTGGTTTCACAGAATAGTATAATGGTTACGGAATCAATAAATGACAAGTTTATCGCATTTAGCATCGGTCGACAACACTGCTACATTTTGTGGTGGCGGTAAATACTCGCCTGGAAATTAACTTGATCATGTTGAGCACCACAGCTGACACTAATGTTAATGATTTATGAAAACCACCTCAGCTCTGTGTTTACACACATGTTGTGTAAGGCAGCTGAGGTAGTTTTCACTGACGTTAGTTTTAGTTGTGGTGCTCAGCACGATAAAGATTATTTTCTGTATGCCTGATAAGGCAAACAGAGAAAACTTCGCGGTTCAACAGTCAAGACTAAAACTAGAAACCTGAAAGACGTTCTACGAACGAGACTGGTCGCAACACAATAAATGTGTAATAGTACAGATGAGGTCCTTTTCATTGATCATTAACATACTCGTCTGGCGCTGTCACGTTGCCATCTCCTTACATATTAACACTGTTTGTTTTTTTATAGCCTTCCAACGACGCCTGCACATGATCCGTAGATGTTTCTACCATCATTGGCCGCTGTGCGCCCGATGGGCCAGCTAAAGTTTCGCCTTGTCATTTTTTCGTTTTCTTATTGACGCTGTCGCGGCTTTCGCATTCGCTCGGCACTGCACTTGTCAAGCTTATTAAATACTTTTCGGCGTGAGATTTCCTCTGACTCACTTTTCCTATAGTTCCGAGCATATTTATGTCGCATTAGACGGCATCTCTCATTTTGTAAATTTCCATTTAACACCGATTTTCATTTATATTGCGGCGAGTATTTTCGTTGTCTCACTTCGGGTCATAGAAGTGTTTCGAAAGTTCCTTAGGCCGGTATTACACTATCAAATTTCTTTGTCAAATATCTTTGTCAAAAATCTTTGTCAAAGATATTTGATGGTGTAATAGGAATTTTGTCAAATGTCGTCCAATATTTGATCAAATCTAGG
The DNA here is from genome assembly GCF_021461395.2 of Schistocerca americana. Lineage (NCBI taxonomy): Eukaryota > Metazoa > Arthropoda > Insecta > Orthoptera > Acrididae > Schistocerca > Schistocerca americana. The sequence continues at coordinate 350,618,442 of NC_060125.1, read as the reverse complement.
GCCTCGCTGTAGATTTGATCAAATAAATCGCTTGTCTTCTGTTCACTGGAATGTGACATGTTACCACTTGGAGCGCTAGCATCGCTGCAGCGTTCCGTCGTCTGTAGTGTTTTTATAAGCATTGCCGGTAAATACAATTGGTGTGTGCCGACAACTACAAAATTAATAGAGATGTATGAAGCTGATGAGGCGCACCCTGAATACAAAAATAGATTAAGAGAATTGGAGACCTAACCTAACCTAACATAACCCTCTCCTGTAGCAAGGAATCGGAGTGTTACAGTGAGCCTGTCTTCTGAAGATGTAGCAGTTCTTAAGTGAATATTGTGCTTTGTGATATGAGGATACACTTCACTGAGCACATACAGAAATGTATGCTCATCCATTCTTAAGTAACTGATGTATGACTTGACGTCTTCCACTGTAAACTCACGTAACAAGTTTTGTTGAATGCTTTTATCGTGTCGTCGTAAAACCCACGGCTTCACCCAGATTAGATTAGTTTTTCGTTCCATAGATCCGTGCTGAGGAGATCCTCGTGGATGTGGAACATGTCAATTTTTTTTTTAAGCTGAAATAAAAATACTAATAGTATGAATAAATACAATATATCATTTGTTTGTATTAAAAATTTCGTCAATGGAGTAGAAGGAGTTGGCCACTAGTAAGTCTTCCAGGCTCCTTTTAAACTGATCTTTATTGGTAACTAAATTTTTTATGTTTGCTGGCAAATTATTGAAGATGAGTGTTCCTGAGTAGTGGACCCCTTTTTTAACTAAAGTAAGTGCTTTTAAGTCCTTGTGCAGATCATTTTTGTTCCTGATATTGTATGTATGAACTGAGTTGTTTGTTGGAAAAAGAGATATATTGTTTAGGACAAATTTCATTAAGGAGTAAATATACTGAGAGGCAGTAGTTAGTATATCCAGTTCTTTGAAGAGGTTTCTGCAAGACGTCCGTGAATTTACTCCACAAATAATACGTATTACACGCTTTTGGACTCTGAAAACTTCTGTTTGACTTGAAGATTTACCCCAAAATGTTATACCATATGATATTATGGAATGAAAGTAGGCAAAGTGTGCAAGCTTTTTCATTTTTATGTTGCCTATGTCTGCTAACACTCGAATTGCAAATACAGATTTGTTAAGGCCTTTCTGCAGTTTTGTGGTGTGCTCCTCCCAACTGAATTTATTATCAAGTTGTAATCACAGGAATTTAAGACTGTCAACCACGTATGTATGATTCCTTTTTTTCCACCACTTCTTTTCCGCATGTGCACACGATGCAATTGCGGTACGTGCAACTGCTGCGGTTAATAACAAGTTGTTGTCAGCCATCTTGAACTTTGACGAAAAATTTGATGACAGTGTAATACCCCTTCTAGCGCTACGTCAAAGATCTTTGTCAAATATATTTGACGGAATATTTGATCACATCTTTGATCAAATCTTTGACAAATATATTTGACGGAATACTTGATCACATCTTTGATCAAATCTTTGACAAAGAAATTTGACGGAATACTTGATCACATCTTTGATCAAATCTTTGACAAAGAAATTTGATAGTGTAATACCGGCTTTACGACGGCACCACACAGTAACAAAACGCGTTTCCACGCTGCGCCAGTTTATAATTTTACGCTGACACGCTGCGCACTACGGGACCTCGCCTCTAGACGCGCACGGTTGCCGATGTCGTATCCGAGAAGTGAGGAAGCGCCTGAGGCGAGGAAAGCACTCCAGCACCACACCAACACTCGCCCAGGTCGACGACCGCTCGCGTGCACCACGAGCTGCCCCGGGCACGCCATTCACTCGGCAGCACACCCCTGGGCGCCACTTGCTGATTGCCTCGTCTCTCGCGACCAACAGAGCTGGCGCAGCAGTTACGGCTCTAGACTCGTATTCCGGAGGCCAACACTCCACAGCACTGACCAGTAGGTTTGGCGCGGAATTGTCTGTACGCTCATTCCAGTGATAGTCGGTCGAACTTTCTTGTGCGATAAAGTATCGACAGATTTGAATCGCTAGTAACTATGAGACTAAGGCCGGCCGTTATTGTCGAGCTGTTTTAGGCGCTACAGTTTGGAACCGCGCGACCGCTACAGTCGCAGGTTCTAATCCTGCCTCGGGCATGGATGTGTGTGATGTCCTTAGGTTAGTTAGGTTTAAGTAGCTCTAAGTTCTAAGGACTGATGGCCTCAGAAGTTATGTCCCATAGTGCTCAGAGCCATTTGAATCATTTTTTTATGAGACTGAAAATGGATACACGAAGGTAGAACGTGCAACAGATACATCATATCTGCATATGTTTGTGGCGCAGTATTTCTATTGCTTGTTGACGTCGTCGTAACTCCACAGTATGACCATCCAAATCATTATAAATTCTTCATTTTTGGCTCTCTCCTGCTTCGTAAGACGTTTGTCAGTAGCAATTTCACAGTGATCGCTGTTTTTATGAAGTTCTCGTCGAGTGATTTACATTGGTGCTGTGTACCTGCACACATGCTAAGTTCAGCTGTCACTTTGTGGAATTGATCTTCTTACTGGAATTCACAATACTGAATTCGTCCTTTTAAAAATGTAGTTTTTCTTCCGCTACTGTGTTCGCGGACTAATCTCGACAAGATTTCTCGTTGCTACTAGAAACAGTTGGTCTAACTACCCCTAGTCGATATGTTACTGTCAGTATCAATACCCCAAGTTGGCACCGAAAATTTGCCGTCTTCGGAACCTCGTAAGTCCGACCGTAAGCGTTGATGATCAGTAACCTTGGGTGTGCTAGCACTTCGTAACTTTTCCATGTACAGATATGTTACATTACAAAGGCAGAAAAAGAAAGATGGAAAGTCAGTCACATTGTACCATATCGTAGGTCGTGTCACCGGTTCCAACTGTGGGCAGAATACAAGCCAACATTCGGTAGATTAGGCAACACGTGGCAGGAAGTGACGCTGATATCCAGATGGCCAGCGGTCCGTCGGAGGGAATTGCTGCCTGCGGACACCGAGTCGTTAAGCCCCATCACCGCTATTGTCTCCAGTAGCGAGACCCACCAACGTCAATGTTGACTCATTCTGACGCCGCAGACATTGGCGGACCACCAGCCACACGTGCCGCTCGTTTGGCAGCGACCACGGTCAACTGCGCAAGTAGCACAGCGGTCTGAGGTTGGCATTGTTTAATGGAGTCTTAGAAACTCCGTTCAGCCACCCTGATACTGGTTTCAAAAATTCAAATGTCTCTGAGCACTTTGGGACTTAACTGCTGCGGTCATCAGTCCCTTAGAACTTAGAACTAATTAAACCCAACTAACCTAAGGACATCACACACATCCATGCCCGAGGCAGGATTCGAACCTGCGACCGTAGCGGTCGCGCGGTTCCAGACTGTAGCGCCTAGAAACGCTCGGCCACTCCGGCCGGCGATTCTGGTTTCCCGTGGTTTTTCTTATACAATTAGCCGAACGAAAAGCAGGTTCCTTAAACATGACTACTGTGCTTTCTATCCAGCCTTTGTCTCTAAGTTAATGCTCTGCTCCTTATGACGCGACATACACGAGACTTTAAGCTTTCATTATTTCACTCAGACACAGTCACTAAATAATGCGACGAGCACTGCAACATCCAACACTCTGCACGGTGTTTCAGACCTCTGCTGACCGAGTTTGACGGAAGGAAGATTAGGATTTAACGTCCCGTCCAAACATCAACATCCCGTCCGTGCCCGGTAGCTGAGTGGTCAGAATGTCAATCCTAAGGGCCCGTGTTCGATTCCCGGCTGGGTCGGAGATTTTTCTCCGCTCAGGGATTGGGTGTTGTGTTGTCCTAATCATTATCATTTCGTCCCCATCGACGCGCAAGTCGCCGAAGTGGCGTCAAATCTAAAGACTTGCACCCGGCGAACGGTCTACCCGACGGGAGGCCCTAGTCACACGACATGTACGTCAGCATCCCGTCCAAGCATCGAAGAGAAGTTAGAGACACAAACTCGGATTGGAGAACGATGCGAAAGGAAGTCAGCCGTGCCGTTTCAAATGACCCACTCTGGTATTTGCCTTAAGAGATTTAGGGAAGTTATGGAAAACTTAGATCGAAATAAAGCCTGGCTAACGATAGGTAATAAAAATAGCATCAGTTCCCCATTACGTTCAAAGCTAGAGTGCTAGTCTAATAACGGAGAGCCTCGGCAGTAGCGTCGATTTAAGAAGGGGGGAATAAGCTGAAGACATGAATTTAAGTTTGTGTTACGGAGGGCAATGGACTAAAAATGTAAATGTTCGTTTCTTCAAAACTTGACAGATTGCTTTGAAATTTTCGCACACAGTTGAGTTCTAATACGGGAGTGTTTTTAGGTACCTAATTCTTTAATATATATTTTTAATACTTTATATATATATATATATAAAGGGAAAACGTTGTTACCAAGAATATGGAAATGTTCCTTTCCTATTTACTTCAAAGTTTCACATGTTACTGTTATAAACGTTTACACAGACACGTATATAATGAAACGTTGTTAGAAAATATGGACGTTGTAATTATGTCTTATTGATTTATGACTAGAATACTACTACGGAATCTGAATATGCAGTAATAAACATGGCTCAAGGTCATAGAGAGGGGGAAGAGGAGATGGACAGAGAGGAGGAGAGAGAGGCGTCAGGAGGAGATGGAAAGATGGCGGGGGGGGGGGGGGGGGGCAGAAGATGGACACACACACACACACACACACACACACACACACACACTCACTCACATAGAGAGAGAGAGAGAGAGAGAGAGGGGGGGGGGGCAGGAGGAGGAGATAGATGCAAAAGGAAAGGTGGTGGGGGAGAGAGACGGAGATAGGGGAAAGGAGGAGATTAAGACGTATATCTAATTGCCATAAATATTATGAACGTGTGCTGTATCTTTTCTTTCTTTTCCACCTAATCACACTGAGCCATAGCAACGAGCGGGCGCTTACAGCTAGTTCATGATATAAATCCTCTCTTTCCATGGCTATGGGGCAGCAACCTTAGTGACACATTTTCATTAAGAAAAACAATCTCAGTTGTAAATACAGCAGAACGCGTCAATAAAGCTGCTTCTAATTTGCAACCGAGACTGTTTTTCTTATTGAAAATCTAATTTGTGAGTGACAGACATGTGACGCTCGTGAGGTACTGGTATGAATAACAACAACGGATCACAAATAATATGATTATGGACACGTTACAATAAATTTGCAACAGGTGTTGAAACAGTGTGTGCTTAATCTCGTTACATACTTGATACCGCCTCAGAATATACACACGAGCTGTATCGAGCATGATTGCAGAGCTTCGAAACAGCAGTGACACTGAAAGGTTTATCAGGGCCAGGAGGCGTTATCGTGAGGAAAACATGGTTACGGTGACTGTTCGTGATAAGGCATATATCCACGTATCTAACGTAATCTGACGCAGATTATTTAAATGTCACAGAAGATGGCTTGAATTATAATACTACGGATACGAAATAAGAAACGGAAAGGAAGGATGAAAGCTGGGGCAGGCACATCGCTTGCTTCGCGAAGAGTGCCTACAAAATATCTTTATAGAAAGACACAGGGTGAAGTCTTGTGAGTAATTAAATAATAGTGAAGTGACGAGATAGTAACAATATCAAATGATACCCCTACTTGTGGACTGCCACGTAACACTAAGTTAACACGATTGTAATTTTGTCTATTTATTGAAATAACATTAAAAATCTATTTCTTTTGGTTGTACTTATGTAAAAGCAAAGTCTTTGAAGAACTAATATGTGTAACTTATTGATGTTATACTAATCTTTGTTCTCTGATAATTGTTGTGTCTGACACTAGTTTCTTTTTCTTCTTGCTCTGACATCGACGCGATACAAACTGCACTTGATGTATCTTTCTGTCTATAATAATTGGAGTGGATCCTTCCGTTTGAGATTTTTTGATACCTTATAACCTGGAAAATTAATCGATGTGTGCGAAAGGAGCCACTCACGCCGATCTTGTTCTTCTTATTTTTGTGTTCCTTTGTCCCGTAACTACGCAGGGTCTGCATGGTTTTGAAATGACTTGGCCGGACGGGTTCCAGCCCTGTATTCAACTAGGGGGTGGGGGTGGGAAGCTGCCTGAAAACCACATTCAGGCTGGCTGCCACACCGACCCTGGTGGTTAATCCGCCAGGCGGTTTCGATCCGAGGCTGGCGCATCTCACGATTATTCGGAGAGAGGGGGGGGGGGGGGGGGGCGAGAGAGAAGTCGCTATGCAGTCGATGTAGGCCTATTACCGTCGATAGCATGAGGGTAGTTGATTATCCTGCATTATAATGTCCGCGAGTCCCCTGAATAATTGTGTACGAACGTTGGTATGTTTTCTTAAAACAATACACTACCATCGATAGTGTCCAGACAGTGTATAGTGGTTTGTAATTCCCACGATTTCCCTAGATCGCTGTCTAAGAATGATGCGATGTTTTCTTGAACGAGGGAAAAGCTGGTTCACTTCTCCTTCTTCGTGTGATGCTTACTGAAGCTCCTTTCCTAACGGTTTAGATGTGAATAAGACTACAAACTCTTAACGTCCGTTTAGCATTCAGGCGTTTACTCTATAAGCCACTGCCGAAGGGTTTTGAAGACTTCAAATTTAAACATTGGCGTTTATTCTCGCGATCTCTTTTCCTACCATTTATCTTGTCTCTTCTTTTTCTGCATCTGTTTATTGCCTTGTAGAGATCTCACGAGAATCATCACAACTATTTGTGTACCATACATAGAAAAAGAACGTTATAGAGAAAATTTATAGAACCGGCGTTTCGAGCTGAAAACAGAACGATTCTATTGCTGCCAACATACATTTTGCGCAAGGACCACGACGATAAGAGACAGGAAAGTAGGGCTCATATGAAGGCATGTAGATAGTCTTTTTTTCCTTCGCTCTATTTGCGAGCGGAGCAGGAAAGCAAATTAGTAGTAGTGGTGCAGGGTACTCTCCACCTCGCGACGTACGGTGGCTTGGGGAGTATGTATGTCGATGCCGATGTGGATGTAGAAAACCAGCATAACCTACAGTCAACAGTTTCATGGTTCATGGACTGAAGACAGGGTGTCAGAACAGGAAACACCGTTGGATTAGCAACCAGCAGAAAGACAGCGCCTATAGCATCAATAGTGCCTCAGTTTCGAACACTTCTTATGAACGCATAATTATTTGTAAATTATTTGTTACTTTCATGCGTGATCACAGCAGGAGGGCAACACTAATATTTACTTTAGTACCTTGAATGGAGTAACGCTAAGGCTGCTTTCAACTTCGGAAGCGCTGAAATCACCTCCACCACTCGTCTCAAAGAGAGACATAGTGTTGTTAAATTCTACCTTCACTTGGAAGAAAAGTTACAGTTTAGCAACTTGGAAACCGAGACGAAGTACTCAGTTGTGCGCCCTGGCGTACAAATTAGGAGGTCCTGAGCTCGAGTCCCGGTCGGAGCACACATTTTTCAACTGTCCCCGTTGATATTTATCAACGCCTGTAAGCAGCGAAAGGTCTACAGTTCATTATAACTTCAAGTTAGGAAAGTGTCTCGAGAAGCAGCAGCCCGATGCTTTGCGACAGAGTAAGGCAGCGACTGTTAAGTCCCAACTTTACGCTTCTTGTGAGGTACTGTAGAGATGATGGGTCATTATGTTCACATCCTACTACGACCACAGAAAGCTAATGGCACTCTTGATGAGAAGGAACAAAATTAGCCTGAAGTCTGTGGAATATTAAAGCGAAGCAACTTCCGCAACTCAATTATCATGAATTACTTTCCGTCTCTACGCTAAAAAACGCTGGAAGGAAAATTGAAAACAGCTTAATGAGGCGTGCAGAACAAAAATAGGACAGAGATTAAAATACCATGTAATTACGTTCATTAAGGACACCTAAGAGTTCGGCATGACCTTTTTTCTTTTCGCGAAAGGGCTCTAATCACCCTGCGAAACTGTAGCACTTCTAGCTTCGAAAGAGGACAGTCAAGAAGGATTCAGACTATTAGGTATGCTTTGCTCTCTAAAGCAAAATACGAAGGTTGGAACTTTAATTGTGGCATCTATTAATTTACCGATCGTACAAAACAGATAGGTATTTCAAAGATTTACTGACCTTCAAAGTAGTCACCAGCATTGGGTATAACCCGTTGCCAGCGATGTGGAAGTCGTAGGATACTCTTAGCAGTGCCAGTTGTGTTGACAGTTCGAACGGCACAGTCTATTGCCAGACGAATTTGTAGCAGTTCTGAAGCGAATGCCGCGAAGTGTTCGCTTCAGTTTAGAAATCGAGTTGAACTCACGAGGGCTTAAGTCAGGGGAGTGCAGCACTTAGCAGCCCCATCAGTCAAACAAATCAGTAACAGCTTGCACTGTACATGTTTGAGCATTGTCCTGCAAAATGATGGTCAGGTCCTGCAGAAAGTGTCATCACTTCTGTCTCTATGCTATTCATTTTTGGAACACAATCTACGACCAGCTTAAAGACAGATTTGCTGACACTTTCTGCGGGACCTGACCATCACGCCTGAAAAAGACGTAAATGTTGATGTAATATTGTTCAGTACACAGCTTTCAGTCACCAACAGAAATATCTGCTTTTATACTAGTTATACCTCCAAGTACAGGCGGCAAATCGTTAACGCTTGTTTTCCCCTGAGCAGGAGGTGCTGAAGTGTGGGCTCGCGGATCCAAATGGTTGATCTATAGTGACAGGATTAGTCCATTTAGTGGTGCAGTACCACCTTGAAGAAAGCACCGGATCGTAAAGTCTGTGACGTGTTTGTGGGAAGACTGTTTCATACAGAGGAAAAACAATCAACAGACTGTGTGGGTTCACATTAAGGTACGACATATAAAAATATCTGCACTTACACCTTGTCTGACGTACGGTAACTGGTGAAAGAATTCTTTTCTTCATTTCAGAATAACTCTCTTTCTGCGTCCTTCTTCTAACAACATAAACGTAAAATCATTGAACTGGTTATTAATTAATGAAATTCACGCCAAAGTATTTTGAAACTCACCATTCATTTTAGTAAATGCGGAACAAAAACTTGAACACACCTCTCACTTTGTGTCTGCTCAGTTCAACATTCAGTAGAAAACAAATTACTGTCTGGTCTGCGTTTTGGATTCATTTTAATACGGCTGAAGTTTCTCCACGTTGGGGGAGCGGTCCTGCTCTGCATCTGTGTACTGAATTCATGAATTGCTGCTCCAGCTGCTACAAAATCCACTCCCTGTTTCAACTTCTGTATTGAAACCTTTTTCTAGAGGAATCGCAAACTGACTTTGTAAATGCACGATATAATGAATATGTAAGTGCTTAACATTACAGGAATGTTGGAGTTTTGATTTGAAAAATTTTAAGTTTACTCTTGTATGGTATAAGAACAGGAGAAGAAAAGAGAAAAATGTAGCTTGCATTGTGCTGTGGTGAAGCAACGTAAAGTGATTAAGAAAGTAAACGTCGGGTAGGGATACCTTCCGGACATATATGAAAAAATAGAAATTTATGCTGACCTGAAAAAATACAGAGAAAAACCTCGCAACTAGCAGTACACAGTGAGAAACACCAGTCTCCTGGAAATATAGCGCCGCGTTACTGATAGCTCGGACGCTATACCCACAGCAACTATTTTAGAATTTCATTAAAACTAAACAAGTGCCTGTAGATTCTCATCGGTAAAGAACACAGTCTAAAATTTCGAACGTCTCAAAATGTAATTCCTTAAAAATGCTGAAGCATGTCAATATCTTTAATGTGTCAAAATGTGCAGTTTCCATAATTGTGACACGCTCGTTTCCTACGATATTACTGGGCACATCACTTTAAAATCTACCCCGATTTTTCTTTCGTAATCATTTGATGTAGTTTCACCACAGAGTAATGAAAGGCATATATTTTTTGTATGTGTACTTGAGCTGTAAATGCGAAAACTTAACATTTGTCATGTCGAAACTCTTACATTCCTTCAATGTAAAGCATTTAAATATCCACTGTATAATGCAATGTCAGTTTCTGATTCCACTAGAAAATGGTTGAAAACGAATGCTGAAGTTCGTCGTGGACTAAAATAAATGACTTTTTAGCATCTGGAGACGTTATTCATTAAAAGAAAAAAATTAGTCACATTACAACAGATAAGGCTATCTGACGAGAATATTAAAGACGAAATGGCGAAATAAAACTACGAAATTAAAGGGACATAATCGTATCGCAGACGTGGACTATGTGATTTGTTGCAGAATCCGCGCATTTTCATTGGATGGTGCCCCTGTTTGTGGTCCAGCATTTGTCCTTCAGTACTAAGCCAGCTGTAGAGTTCCTCACGTTCTCCGCTTCTGACAGAATTCGTTGATACACTTTCCAAATGTTAAAATACTTTGAACATTTCACTAGGATCTCCAAGAATCAGATCCGTTACCCCGTTAACATTTTCTGAAGTGATTCCAAAGACAGTCATGGCAAACTGTTTTATCAGTATTGATGCTCGCCGTTTATTGAAACGCTTGCACAAGTATGTTTGGGGTTTATCTCAGTTATACGCACAAAATGTTTATTTTAAAACTGTGTACATTTCTCCTACGAATTTTCCAAGATTAAGACTACAACCAAATACTTAAATGTACACACTGCTCTTTCGGATGAGTCGTCACATAACAGCAAACCAAACAATGGAAATACGCGTAGCGTAGACAAACCTAGCCATTCAGTCGTTACGAAACCGCAAACCAAACATAAAAATGTGTGCAGCATAGATAAATTCAACCATTCAAAGCGAAGCCGTAGTCAGGAAAAGTGTGTAGTGCGGCACGAAAGTCTGGTTCTACGTACCCACGACGATTCCATACATAAAATTCAAATTTTAGTGTCTTCTGCGCACCACTTCGTTGTTATTCAAAAGAGGCTGTAAAAAACTGGATGAACATTATATACAAACAAAATTGTCGTGGCTACTTGTTGAAATGTCGGTACTACCTGTTGACTTTTGTCTCGAGATCTTTACCCAACGTTTGTTTAACGATTTTTCTGATGTTCCTCTAGAGGATTACCACTAGAAGATTACCACTAGCAATGGAAAGTGAACCTTTGGCAATGCCAGTCGCTCGTGATGGTGAAACGTCAGGAAAGTCGTTATACAAACGTCAGCACAAGATCCCGACACGAAAGCCATCAGGAAATACTCGTATGATATTAATCACGAACTTCAAACGGTTTGTAGGTGAGACTTTCTCATACAGCAACATTTAGTCCTGTATCGTGTTAAAGTTTCCCTTTCGCGATGCAACTAGTAATCTTCTTGCACCTTTTACCGGCACGGGCAGCGTAGGAACCACATTGCCAGCAGGAAGTCCTTGGATGGTCTGGCATCTGTCCAAGGGCGGTGGCCAATCGCGAGCTCACTGCTGTTCTGATGTCTTACCACAACTTACCACAAATAACGCGTGGCTGTTGTACACTGACAAGAAAAAAGCAAACCTTCTGTTGTCAACCTGATCACCTTACGTGAGTATGGGCTGATTTTAATTACTGAAATCTTTCAACACGCAGTGGGAGATATTCCTTGTAATCTAGAAGAGGCTCAGTGAAGGTATTCACTGTAACTAAAAAGATATGAAACTTTACTGTTTCAGAGACCCTTTCAAGTCTCAAACATCTATGTGTACATGCAGACTGATGCGATGAATGAAAATTTGTACAAAGGCTAGAATTCGAATCGGTGTTCGTGTTTACTAAAAGTAGCACGCCAGTCTTCCCTCCCCCACACGCTGTGAGGCTTCTGACTGTTTTGATGCGCTACGAGACTAATTCCTCTTCAGTACCAACCTCTTAATCTTAGAGTAGCACTTTCAATCTACGTCCTCAGTTACTTGTTCTTTCCGTTTTCCTCTCATCTCCTCTATCATCCTAATTTTCAACATCTATGAACAGCGCCACATCTCAGACTCCTAGTTCGTCTTCAGTTCCGGTTTTCCCACAGTCCATGATTTCCGCCAATACAGTTCTGTACTCCAAGCGTACACACTCAGAAATTTCTTCCTCGAGTCAAGGTCGACGTTTGACATTATTAGATTTCTTTTGGAATTGTGATGAGATTGGGCTTTACACCAGTCAAATAACTGCGAAACGTCATTGTAGATAACCATCAGCTGCTTATTTTTATGCTCATTGCTACCAGTTTCAATCAGTGTACCATTATCAAGCCGAAGCTCGACAGACAGAACCTTTAAAGTGCACAGGTCACAGTATGCTGACAAAATAAAAATTACGGCTTTAAATAAGGCAGAAATTACTTAAAAGATGTAACCAGCTTTTCACTAAAGCATTTGAAGTGAACAATTTCGACGTATGTAGGAAAACATAGATTTTGTTGCAATAAATAATCTCCAAAAGATACAGATACAATGTAGGAGACGTATACAACACGATCATACATTTCAAACTGAAGAAAACTGTAATGAAGTTGTAGTAAAAAATTTTTAACAGCAAAGATCAAAGGCAAATTGCTGTGAATATTGGCCAAAGATCATAAGAGAATGTCTGTAGCTGTAACATCGATAATATGCACATGTCTCACATGTACGTGAGATCTTTGGAATATTTTGGGGTACATAGATTTAAAATGATGTAAGCAGTGAAATGGCTTAACAAAAAACGTAACTAACAAACGGTATCAGCAAAGCGTAAGCATAAAAAACGCATACAGTGGTGTTACATGTGTGCTGCAGGGAAGATTTGGAAAACATTCAATGTCAAATTAATAAAAAGTAAGGACATCGAGTTAACCTCATTTAAGGTTATGTATCATGCCTCAGTGAACATGAGGGAACTAATGATTTTTAATCATATCAACCAAACGAGCTAGCCAGCAGTGGGGTTTCAGTGTCATCATAACGTAACTACAACCGTACATACAATAAAGGGATTTTGTATCACATCGATCTTCTAGTAATGTAAATAGTCAAATAGCTATTACAAACGTCAAAAATATGTAATAAAACATCGTATAGTAACCTATAATGTACCCGCAAGGATAGCCAAGGGTGCTAATGGGCTGCCTCCTGGACTCGGAAGGCGCGCTGGTCCCAGATCGGGCCCGCCTGGCGGGTTGTCGACGAGGGCAGGTGTGCTGACAAGCCTGGATGTGGTTTTTAGGCGGTTTTCCACTTCCCACTAGGTGAATACCGGGCTGGTCCCCAAGTTCTGCCTCAGTTATATGATTCACAGACATTTGAAAACGTTCGCACTATTCCATGGCTTACACTAGACACAGACAGATAGGGTACACAAATTCCACCCTGGCGGAGGAGGCGTTACGGGGTGGCGACAGGAAGGGCATCTGGCTTCCCTCTGACACCACTAACATTGTCAAATCCATTGTAACTGGGCCGAGCCCCTGTTGCAGTGGGCCAATGGCCTAAAGAAAATGATGATAGTAATCTATAATGTCGTATCTCATAAATTTCATGGATTTCAGGACAGCCTATTCCTTATGGAAGTGTGAAAGGATTAGAATGTAAATTGGACGTTTATTTACAGAAAAATTAGGTACAGCATGAAATACAGATTTGTGAGAGGCAGGGGCTGTGATTGAGATATTTAATGGTTAGCAATATATGTTATGGAAACAAAGGTGAGCTTATCAAGAAATATGAAACGTGTTAAAACATAAAGAGTTGTGGGCTAAAGGGGGGGGGGGGAGGGGGGAAGGAAGTGTAGGGGGCAGAAGTAACACACAGGAGGCACCTGTTGAGCCGCCATAATATAATTGCTCATCAATAACATACAGTGAGAGCAGTGGATCAACAAAGCAGTAATTCAATAAATAAGAACAAGTTGCATGCATAGGGCAGCATAAAGCCAAAAACATGCTGTGCTTGTAACTACACTTGTTAACACCCAATACTAAATTAAAAATATTATTTCACAAAAACCAATATCAGAAAAGGAAAGAAACAGAGGTCACGCATGTAGCCTGGTGTCTTATAAGCTGTGTATTTACACACTTGCCGCATACTGTACAACTGTTAATTCCAACAATACATCTGAAACCAATTGCAATATTTATGTATTACCAAGAAGACTTTCAGCCCTTTACGTTAACCAGAAATTATTAAAAACGGATTGGGCTGCCTATAGGAAATTACGGGACTAATGTGTGGCAGGATGGGGGGAGGAGGAGGGATTGGCTTACTATCAGAACAACAGGTTTATAAAAATTATGCTAGCACACAGTAAAGAGGATTAACATTAAAAGCAAATCTAGGGTGGATAAAGGATGGGAGGGGGAGCGAGGTTAGGATGGGTGATACGCTTTATCCTAACCACTTTTAGTGTCAGCAGGACAATAAATTTAATTCTTACAGCTTTAGCATCGGTTTATGCGAAGCTTCTACCTCACTACTTTATTCATTTCGCAACCATTATGAAAGGTATATTTAGCTTCAAATACGGTAGCAATATCCTGTTTCTCAGAGGAGAAGTGGTCGGCGATAAAAACAACGTGCTTCTATTACTTTATAATGACTTGCTCCTGGCATGTACTTACAGGTTATTTCAGTTTTTGTCTTTCCAAGAACGTGACGAACGTTATTAGAATTCAGAAATGGCCAAAGGTTGTGTTCTTTTACGTGACAACGAGAATAATTGCTCGTTGCTATGCCATCCGCGCTGCCTACCTCAATGGCACGACGTCAGAAACTAGTTTTGCCTTTTTTCCCCGATCTTTAGTTTTCTACTGCGCAACGAAATGTTGGAAAGCTGTTGCAGGTTTTAAATCACTGGCATTCAAATTGGATTTCAGGACAGCCTATTCCTTATGGAAGTGTGAAAGGCTTATCAGTGCGTCACTGTGGTGCTCAAAATTACACACATTCCCATCCCTCCCCCACCATCCAGTTCTTCAAAGAATAGAACTCCCATGTTTATGTCGTCATATCTCTTGAACTATGAGTCGTACACTGATATAATTTTACAGGTGCATTTGATGATATATGCGAGTACAGTCTGGACGATGTGTTGCGCATAGAGATAGGGATAACGAAGTAATAAATTAAAGCGTCATGGCTCATGCTGAAGTTTTACTGCATGAACAGCAAAATTGTAGTAAGTGACAATTTTTTTTATCTTTCATTTTTTGTGGGAGGTGTCAGCGAGAAAATTTTTTTTTCAGAATGTTTAAGAGTATGTGTTAACTGTCAAGTTCGTTGGAGAAATGTCTACCAGATTTACGTGTGTACATAGAAGTTTAGCGATAAGAAATAAAAACATTGAAGTTTGCCGATGACTTTCTGCCAGACAACAAAGTACTTGCGAGAGCAGTTCAACGGAATGGATATTGTCTGGAAACGTGGATACACACTAAGGTGACAAGTCATGGGATAGCGATATGCGTCCATACAAATGGTATCGCGTACACAACACATAAAAGAGCAGTGCATTAGCAGAATAGTCACTTGCAGTGAGGTGATTCATGCCAAAAGGTGTCTGACGTGATTGTTGCCGCGCGACGGGAACTAATAGATTATGAACACGGAATAGTAGTTTCAGCTAGACGCTTCGGACATTCCGTTTCGAAAATCGTTTGGGAATTCAGTATTTCGAGATCCACATCGTCATTTGTAGTACACGAATATGAAGTTCAAGCAGTCCAGTTGTAACACAACTCAATGAGTAGAAGAGAAAAGACGCTTAAAGCATTTACTAAACATTTAATTCCGTGTCTCTCTTCACATCGTTTTTTGTTTTTCCCATCTTTTAGAGCATTTGGAATTGTACGTGATGCCGACGAGTCAGGAATATCTTAATCAGTCATCGCTAAATGATGTATTAATTAAAACTGGACAGACGTTCACCGGGTAACTACGATGCAACTGTCTGAAAGTTGCGGCTGGCAGCAGTTGAAAACATAACGTTATAGTCACGAAGACTACCAACGTCTGCTGATAGAGCAGAACTTGGGAGTAAGGTGACACTGGTACAGGAACAGACGGTAGCACATGTTGTTTATATTACATGTTGTGGTTTTATTGTTAAGACTATGAGAAATTATGTTTTACAATTCTAAATTTCAGAACTGTATTTTTGGAAGAAATGATTTCTCATTGTAAGTTTTGTCGCAAGCCATATTGATGGCTGTGGGGAGGGGCGAGGGGGAGACTGTATTGTTAAAGAGGTGCTTTCCGGCACCTAAAAGTTCAGAAAAGTGAAGAAGATGTGAAAGAAGTAATAAAAGCACTGAAGAACAAGAAAGCAGCAGGACCCGAAAATATATATAATGAACATATAAAAGTTGCAAAAGACGCCCCTCAACACGTATGGACCAAACTATTTAACAAATGGCTGGAACTTGAAAGAATTCCGACACAATGGAGACACTCGACAATTGAAGTTCTCTACAAAAGTAGAGGAGACCCAATGGACCCAAACAAGTACAAAGGCATAGCCCTGGAAAATACTCAATTCAAGATGTTTTCAAAGATAATAACACAAAAAATCCAAAGCATCTGTGGACAGTCATCTCCCAGAACGACAAATGGGTTTCAGATCTGGAAGATCAACACTTACGGCAGTCAGGCTTCTTCTAAACAACATCGACGAAGCGCTACAAAAGAAACAAATGTTCTACACAGTGTTCATACACTTTACCAAAGCCTTTGACCTACTGGAAAGAGATCTCATAGCTCGAAAACTGGAGAACAAAATGTGAGAAGATAGCGTATGGGCAAAAATAATCAAGTCAATTCTCGAATACAACTTAATAACAATATCAGACAATCTCTCTTTTTCGAACCCCATTCTGCAGTCGAACGGAGTCTTACAGGGTGACCCAATGAGCCCTTTGCTGTACATTCTTGCCACTGAAGTTGTACTCCGAATTGCAGAAAATGAAGAAGATGTATAAGTACACGCATACGCTGACGACATAGCCGTAGGTTCAACAAATATACAGAAGCTGCAGAGGATCATTGAGAAAATAGACAAATGATGCAGTGAACACAAACCACACATAAACATAACAAAGACAGAAATGGTAATTTTCAGAAAAGGAGGCAAAACACCCAAGAATGCGGAAATCAGCATCAGAGGACAAAAAATAAAAATCTCATCAGACTTTAAATACCTAGGAGTGATATTGCAACCAACAGCCAAATGCTTCACAAAACATACAAGAGAACGTGCAGCCCAAGCAATAATAGCAATACAGGACATCAAAAACATCCGCCTACTCAGTCTAGAAACAGCCATGAAATTATTCAACACAAAAATCTTGCCAATCCTGGCCTATGGGATGGAAGTTATATGGGACCACCTGACAGAAAAAAATCTAGAAACACTAGAAAAGGTAAAATCGACCTATTTAAAAAGAGCACTAGGTCTCTCAAAGACAACAAGATCTAGACTAGTGTACCTGCTAGCGAGAGAGACATTCCTAATTGAAAACATCAGACTTCGGTATATGATGCCACACACCAGGGCTTCCAGAAAGAAACTGAAGATCATGGAGGACAACCGAGAAAAAAATATGACCGGAGTTCTATGCCACCGAAGCAATGACGAACCGCTCATGGACAGCACCAAACTTCGAACAGCGACATGTCGTAACTAGACTTTTTACTCACGGCTTTCATCATCTAATCTGCAAAAACAGAACTTATCACGACCCAACCACAACATGTGTATGTGAACTGTGTAACGAAGCCTGTGAACGATATCACATAGAACTGTGCAGTAAAAAAGTGAAATCGATAAATGAATATGCAAAAATGTAAAATGTAAATGTAAAATGTTAAGCGAAGTAACTGTATATGGCTATTTGGCTGCAATTTTATTAAATAAAAAAAGTTCAGAAATCAAGCACTGGTTCAGAGGACATTATTGAACAGGGGGTTCTGCAGCAAATGACCACTACGTGTTACCACGTTGACCTAACGACATCGACAGTTACAACAGTAGTTGGTATGGAATCATCGAGATCAAACTGTGGATCAATGGAAGCGTGTC
Organism: Schistocerca americana; assembly: GCF_021461395.2. Taxonomy (NCBI): domain Eukaryota; kingdom Metazoa; phylum Arthropoda; class Insecta; order Orthoptera; family Acrididae; genus Schistocerca; species Schistocerca americana. The sequence continues at coordinate 350,600,394 of NC_060125.1, read as the reverse complement.
GCCTGGTCGGATGAATCACGTTTCCTGTTAGACCAGGTCGATGGTCGTGTGCGGCTATCCGTCACCCAGACGAACGGCTACTCAGAACATGCACCGTTCCACAGTATACTGCTGAGAGGGACTTTCTCCTAGGCTTCCATGGGACTTGTGGTAGTAATTGAAGGTAGCACGGCATCTGTAGGCAATTTTAACATTATTGCAGGTCACCTGCACACTTCCACGTTCAACACCCTCCCCGGCGGCCATGGCATCTTTCATCAGAATAACTGTCTAAAACTACGTACATAGTCCGCGAGCATCATACGGTGCCTGGTGGAGGGTACCCTTTACCTATACTAGCTATTTCCTTTCCTATTACACCTGCAGATAGAGCGAGGCGTCTGTATAAGCCCTATCACCTCTTGTCTTATCCTCACAGTCCTTATGCGAAATGTATGTTGGCGGTAGTAGAATCGTTTTACTGTCAGCTTCAAATGCCGGTTCTGTACATTCATAACAGTATTCCTAGAAAAGAACGTTACCTTCCCACTATGGATTCCCATTTGAGTTCCAAAAGCATCTCAATAATACCTGAGTGTTGATCGAACCTACCTGTAATAAAAGAGGGTATCATCTGGAGTGCCCCAGGGAAGTGTGGTAGGTCCGCTGTTGTTTTCTATCTACATAAATGATCTTTTGGGTAGGGTGGATGGCAATGTGCGGCTGTTTGCTGATGATGCTGTGGTGTACGGGAAGGTGTCATCGTTGAGTGACTGTAGGAGGATGCAAGATGACTTGGACAGGATTTGTGATTGGTGTAAAGAATGGCAGCTAACTCTAAATATAGATAAATGTAAATTAATGCAGATGAGTAGGAAAAAGAATCCTGTAATGTTTGAATACTCTATTAGTAGTGTAGCGCTTGACACAGTCACGTCGATTAAATATTTGGGCGTAACATTGCAGAGCGATATGAAGTGGGACAAGCATGTAATGGCAGTTGTGGGGAAGGCGGATAGTCGTCTTCGGTTCATTGGTAGAATTTTGGGAAGATGTGGTTCATCTGTAAAGGAGACCGCTTATAAAACACTAATACGACCTATTCTTGAGTATTGCTCGAGCGTTTGGGATCCCTATCAGATCGGATTGAGGGAGGACATAGAAGCAATTCAGAGGCGGGCTGCTAGATTTGTTACTGGTTGGTTTGATCATCACGCGAGTGTTACGGAAATGCTTCAGGAACTCGGGTGGGAGTCTCTAGAGGAAAGAAGGCGTTCTTTTCGTGAATCGCTACTGAGGAAATTTAGAGAACCAGCATTTGAAGCTGACTGCAGTACAATTTTACTGCCGCCAATTTACATTTCGCGGGAAGACCACAAAGATAAGAGAGATTAGGGCTCGTACAGAGGCGTATATGCACTCATTTTTCCCTCGTTCCGTTTGGGAGTGGAACAGGTAGAGAAGATGCTACTTGTGGTACGAGGTACCCTCCGCCACGCACCGTAGGGTGGATTGCGGAGTATGTATGTAGATGTAGATGCAGATGTAGAAAGACTAGTACCCCACCAACAAAACAAATGATCGTACGGCATTTGTTGGCCGGGATATCCCCCTCGGGGTTCGGCCGCCGTATTGCAAGTATTTTTAGTTGACGTCACTTCGGAGACTTGCGTGTCAATAATGATGAAAATGATGGACACACAAATCCCAGTCCCCTGGAATCGATCCCGGGTAGGGGGTAACGCTGCCGCTGCGCTACGGAGAACCCCGCCTCTGAATTGCTTCGATGTCTTCCTTCAAACCGACCTGGTGGGATCTGAAACATTCGAGCTGTACTCAAGAATGGGCCTTACTAATATTTAGTTTGCGGCCTCCTTTAGAGATCAACCACAACTTCCTGAAAGTCTCGAAATAAACCGAAGTGAACCGTTCGCCTTCCCCACTATAATTCTTACACGACCGTTCAGTTTCATCTCTCCTTGCACCACTATGACTACATATCTAATAGGCATGACTGACAAGCTGGACACTAATAATCTGATCACTGTGAGGCTTTTTCCTATTCATCTACATTAGCTTACATTTTTCTATATTTAGAGTGAGCTCACATTCATCACACCAATTACACATTTTTCCTCAATTATTTTTCATCTTCCTACAGTCAGTCAACGACAGTACCTCTACGTACACCACAGCATGATCAATAAACAACCGGAGATTGCTGCCCACTCTGTCCGCCTGAACATTTATGTATATAGATAATAATAGTGATCCTACTGTATCACACTTCATTGGACCACTCCTGACGACTCGTTTGTCTCTGATGAACCCTGGCCAGAATAGTCCTACAGTGGTCGGAAGAGCAAGACAGTGACGTCACGTTGCTACCTTGGCCGTCAAATTCACTTGAGCTGAACCCGATGGGACACATCTAGGACGCTATCTGGCGTCAGATTTGCACCCACAAATCACCGGCTGGTAATAAATGGAAATGCCGTGCGGCTAGGGCCTCCCGTCGGGTAGACCGTTCTCCTGGTGCAAGTCTTTGGAGTTGACGCCACATCGGCGACTTGCATGTCGATGGGGATGAAATGATGATCATAAGGACAACACAACACCCAGTCCCTGAGCGGAGAAAATCCCCAGCCCAGCCGGGAATCGTACCCGGGCCGTGACGTATGACATTCCGTCGCGCTGACCACTCAGTTACCAGGGCAGACACCGGCTAGTAATTCACAGGAACTGCGTAATCTGAGCGTAGACATCTGGTGTCACAAACCTCCATAAACCTAAGAGGACTTGTCGAACGCATGCCACGAAGTATCTTTAGTGTCGTCTAAAGAGCGCGGTGCGGAGGTAAGAATGGTACCTCGCGACGAAACCACAAGTAATCGTAGTGGCTGCTAGAAGCAACGGTGAATGAGAGACGGTGGCGTAGTCACGCCCAGAAGAGTCTCCGTACGCTAATGCATCAGCACGCTTGCTTACATCTGACCCCAGTGTCGCTCAGCAAAGTCAACTGTCATCGCCGAAGACTACAGCATCGTCTCTCTACCGAGCTAGCAGTGTATAATTTTTATTAGACAGAACTCTGCATAAACATTTGCAGTCAATTGTGAGGAGAGACTAGACAATAATAAACACTCACGACATTTCTATGGACATCGATTGTTACAAAGTTAAGTATTTCATCTTGCTCAAGTTGTAATAAACAGGTCTAGTATATTATATGTTGTATCATCTCGGCCCCGCCAAGAGTAAAGCTAAGAACTCACCACTGTACCGATGAGTGTTACTTCGTACAGGGAGCGGTAGGCTATTTACAATTTGTACAGAAACCAGATGGCAGTTATAAGAGTCGAGGGGCATGAAAGAGAAGCAGTGGTTGAGAAGAGAGACAGCCAGGGTTGTAGCCTATCCCAGATGTTATTCAATCTGTATATTGGGCAAGCCGTAAAAGAAACAAAAGAAAAATTTGGAGCAGGAATTAAAATCCACGGAGAAGATGTAAAGACTCTGATGTTTGCTGATGATACTGTATATCTGTCAGAGACAGCAAAGAACCTGGAAGAGCAGCTGAGCGTAATGGACAGTGTCTTGAAAGAAGGATGTAAGATGAACATCAACAGAATCAAAACGAGGATAATGGAATGTTGTCAATTACATCAGGTGATACTGAGTGTATTGGATTAGGAAATGAGACGCTTAAAGTAGTAAACGGGTTTTGTTATTTGTGGAGCAAAATAACTGATGATGGTCGATGTAGAGAGGATATAAAATGTAGACTTAGTATGGCAAGAAAAGCGTTTCTGAAGAAGAGAAATTTGCTAACATCAAGTATAGATTTAAGTGTCAGGAGGTCGTTTCTGAAAGTATTTGTATGGAGTGTAGCCAGGTATGGAAGTGAAGCATGGACGATAAACAGTCTAGACAAGAAGAGAATAGAAGCTTTCTAAATGCGGTGTTACGGAAGAATGCTTAACATTAGATGGGTAGGTCACGTAACTAATGAGGAGATACTGAATGTAATTGGGGAGAAGAGGAATTTGCGGCACAACTTGACAAGAAGGAATAGGTTGGTAGGATACATTCTGAGGCATCAATGGATCACCAATTTAGTACTGGAGGGAAGCGTGGAAGGTAAAAATCGTAGAGGGAGACCAAGAGATGAATACGCTAAGCAGATTCAGAAGGATGTAAGTTGCGGTAGTTATTCGGAGATGAAGAGGCTTGCACAGAATAGAGTAGCATGGAGAGCTGCATCAAACCAGTCTCTGGACTGAAGACCACAAAAACAACAACAACAACAACAGCACGATCAATGCTGGACTGCGTTTCCTAGATGTACTAACACGCTATTAAGCGACTGGTCACAACGTTTCGGTTCATAAAGTGTACCACCTCTGGTTGTCCTTAAAAAGCCAGGCAAGCTTCATACAGAGTGCGGTTCATGCAGAGCTGTATGCTTGCGAGAAAGTATTGCGTGGTAACCACGCGGACGTACCCAGCCTCCAGGCGAGAGCGCCGGAGGTTCCCTGGCGTCGTATTGTTCTGCTGTGGCTTGGGGGCCCGCCTATTGCGTAAGCTGCGAGCGCTCCGAACAGGCTCGCAGCTGAAGTACTGTACTTTCGCCTTGCCTAAGCTGAGAGCGCGGCAGTTGCGGAACACCACCAACTTCGGATCAGGCTGCAATGAGAGACAGCTATTGGCTGTGCTACACTGCTGGACAGTTGATGGGAAACACTTTCACATCAGTAATAACATTAAATCGCTATGTTTGCTTGAAGTTACGCGTAGCGCTGCAAAGTGCCAGTGGATGCAACAAGTTCATAAGGTCGTTTGTAGGGAAGGAGATAAGTCGACATCGGTTTATTGAGAGAATTCTAAGAAAGTGTAGCTCATATGTGACGGAGACGGCGTACAGAATATTCTGGAGTACTGCTCAAGTGATCGCAGTGTGGCCTGATTAAAGGAAGACACCGAAATACTTCAGAGACGTGCTGCTACATTTGTTACTGGTAGATTCTGTCAACTTACCAGTATTGTGGAAATGCCCTGTGAATTTAGATGGGAGTCACTAGAGCGAAGAAGGTGATCACTTCCCGAAACACTATTGAGACAAAATGCGGAATAATCATAGACGCCACATACAGCTCGGGTAAGGACAGTGAAGTCGAAATAAGTCGATTCTGGGCTCCTACGGACGCTAATAGACAGTCTTTTTTCCATCGCTCCATTCGATAGTGGAACGGGAAAGGGGATGACTAGCAGTGGTAAGATGTATCCTCTTCCATGCACCGTACGGCGGATCGCGGGGTATGTTTAGTGATGTACGATGGTGTCCAAAACTTGAGAACGAAAGTAACTTTCTCATGATAATTGTAAGTAACTGCCGAGTAATATAGCTGACTTAAACTTGGACCAACATAGAATGTACTACAGTGCAGGACAGTACAGTACAGAAGGTAAATGAAAGAAATACGTAATGAGACTAACAGAAATGACAGTTTTATTCAGTCGGAATTACAATAAAACTGCGATTCATGCTGGCCCCCTACACAATACAAAAAGCGGGACATCAATCTTAATAGGGTGGGTGACCACCACGGACAGCAAAGCATGCTCTGCAAAGTGCTGCCATGCTCGCCACATCTTTGGTAAGACATTCTTGTGGTAGGATGTTCCTCTCCTCCATAATAATGGTCGCTGGAGGGCGTGGACGTGTTTCAATATGTTGAAACTACCTCTTTAGTTATTTTTTTAACTAAACACTGACCTACAGAATTTTCCCTAACAACAGACCAGCGAGCGGTCGGAAAATATACCAAAGAACTCTTGCATTATCGACATGCAAAAATATGCAATCGAAATGTTGGGTGGCTGAATCAACAGACGCCTTTAAGTTTACGTACAAGTTCACGTTTTGCGTGTGGAAATGTGGCTCAATTTGACCGAAGAAAAAAAATTTGATGTTAATTCCGTCCACCGCCGTACGTTCGGGCGTTGCGATCGCTTGCTCTGAGACCGTATACCTACTGGAGTACTGATTCGAAAACATTTGCAGTATTAGACCGGAGTCTGTCGTCGACGAAATTCCCGGATGTTGGTGCCATTGTGGCCGAAGCGCGGGAGTCAAGTGCCGGCCGACCCACGGCGCAGGTGCTGGTTTTCGACACTACCGACGACTGGAAGCCGTAGGAGTGACTTAGCCTGCCGCTATGTGGCTAAGCGACATCCGGTGCGCCCCCGCTTGCAAACCGCAGCTCGTAGCAACACGGCACGACGCGACACATACACTTGTTGGTGCGCCTCCCACGCTACGGTGATTTCCGGCTGTTGCGCTGACAACGGCCGCGAAGGAGCTTGTAACGCGGTGCGCCCCTACAGTGTTACGAGAACCGTGCTCCGTACAGTTATCACAGGGTCACAGCTGGAGGGTGGAGCGAACATCATACGCACACGCATTGCCACATCATACTCCCACATCGATGAGTACCTTGACTAAGTACTGAGCGTCACTAAACCTACACCAGAAGCCTCAGCGCTTGTTGTTGTTGTTGTTGTCTTCAGTCTGAAGATTGGTTTGATGCGGCCCTCTACACTATTCTATACTGCGCAAGCCTCATCATCTATGTATAACTATTGGGTTGATGCGTAAGTTCGTAGCCTTTTTCCATAATAATAAGCACAACAGGTACACATGACAGAGACTTTAGTCATGAATAATATATTCTCCTTTCCTATTTATAACACTATGCTATCGCTGATGTTACTTTTCGGTTAAGCGAGTTAAGCGAGTACACGTGGTTTTGAGGCGGGTAACTCGTCGAGACATGTCAGGAGCGCATTTTCATCCGGAAAGGAAGTTTCTTGAAGGCTGTTCGACAGAGAGCGGGAGAGGTGAAAATCTGAGAGCGCAAGATCAGGCGATAAGTCTTGTATAGTGTTTTTCGTCAGTCTAACAGAATGCAGGCAGGCGTTATCGTGGTTCAAATGGCTCTGAGCACTATGGGACTTAACTTCTAAGGTCATCAGTCCCCTAGAACTTAGAACTACTTAAACCTAACTAACCTAAGGACATCACACACATCCATGGCCGAGGCAGGATTCGAACCTGCGACCATAGCGGTCCAGACTGTAGCGCCTAGAACCGCTCGGCCATCCCGGCCGGCGGCGTTATCGTGGAGCAGCATCTCTTCATGCAGTCTTCCTGCTCTTCGTCTAGGACTACGTCTGCAAGACGTTTCAGCTGTTGACTATAAATGTCGCCAGTGATGGTTACACCCAAGGCAAGCAACACCTTCGCTGTTCCACGAGATGCATGACATTATCTTTTGTGGATGCGTACACGTCTTTGCACGGGGATTTGCTGCTTTGTTCGGTCTCAATCATGCCATTCATTTTTTTTCCTTATGTTAGCATAAAGACACTATTTCTCGGCATCAGTAACGATACATGATAGGAACGTTCGGTTCTGTTCACGAGCCAATTGACGATCAGCAAGCAGAGATGCAGTTATGCCCGTTCGCTGATTTTTTGTAATTTTTAGCTTGCAGCTTGCAGCATGCGGTACCCATAAACGAGATTTCCGAACCCTCCCCACAGCGTTCATAAGTCGAACGACGGTGGAATGATTACATTTCGTCACACTTGCCAGTTCTCAAATACACTGACGTGGATTATTGTGGATTAATCCATTTAAACGGTCATTCGTGAATTTGGAGTCACTAATGTCAAAATACAAAATGATCCTCCTTAAAACGAGAAAACCGTTTCTTGCCGTGCTCTGTCCAGTGGCATTATCCCCATACAGTGTGCAAACGTTTCTGGTTGCCTCCGTTACTGTCGTCCCTCTACTGAACTCAAACAGAAGAATATGTCGAAAATGTTCCGATTTCTCCACTTGACACTCAATTTTCTAGCGTCCACAGCTCCCCTCACTATCTCTGTATGACAAAATCACAGTACATAACTTGAACTACGAATAAAAAATGACAATCCATAAATAAATCCATAGCAACCGGAACACCAACATGCAAGACAAAAAAGCTACAGACTTATTCACCAACGTAATACTACAATCTACACCTATTTCAACAGCCTTAATGCAGTCGAGGGTTGATCTCGAACTACATTTTTAGCAGCCACACAACTCTGCATTGCCAAAATGATGATCTTTTTCTAGTGAAGGTATACCACACATTTCGATGCAGTACTTTCTCACTGCTTGTATGATCTGCACCTCTAATCTTCAGCTCTTTTCCGTAGCACCACATCTGAAAAGCATGTATTCTCTTCTTGTCTGAACCGTTCATCGCCCACATTTCACTTCTTTTGCAGCGCTACAATTCATACAAACACCTTCAGAAAAGGCTTCCTAACGCTTAAATTTACAATGAGGTGACAAAAGTCACGGGATACTACCTAATATCGTGTCGGATCTCATTTTGTACAGCGTATTGCAGCAACTCTACGTGGCATGGACGCAGCAATTCGTTGGAAGTCCTCTGCAGATATACTGAACCATGCTGGTTCTACAGACGTCCATAATTACGAAAGTGTCGCCAGTGTAGGATTTTGTGCACGACCTGACCTCTCGATTATGTCCTATAAATTTTCGATGGGATTGATACCGGCCGATCTGGGAGGCGAAATCGTTTGCTCGAATTGTCCAGAATGTTCTTCAAAGCAGTCGTGAACATCTGTGGGCCAGTGACATGGTATCGTTGCTTGAAATAATGAAGTTCACGAATGGCAGCAAATGGTTTCCAAGTAGTCGAACATAACCATGTCCAGTCAATGATCCATTCCGCATAAACACAGTCCAGACAGTTGTGGAGCGACCACCAGCTAGGGCAGTGTCTTGTTGACGACTTGGGTCCATAGCTTCGTGGGATCTGTGCCACACTCGAACCCTACCATCAATTGAAATTAGGACTCATCTGACCAGGCTACGGTGTTGCTTCTCTGTTAGCACCGACAACACTATGTAAACGCCTCTGATCTCGGTGGTTAAGTGAAGCCGCCGACCTCTGCCTTGTCCGTGGTAAGAGGTAATGCCCGAAATGTGGGATTCTCGGCACACTTCTGACATTGTGGATCTTGGAATAATGAATTCCCTGACGATTTCCGAAATGGACTGTTCGATGCATCTAGCTCCAACTACCATTCCGCGTTCATATGTTAATTCCCGTCATGCGACCATAATCACGTCGGAAACCTTTACACACGAATTACCTAGGTACAAATGACACCAATGCACTGCCCTTTTATACCTTATGTCAATCTGCATTTTGTAGCGGCGCGGTTTAAGACTTCTTGTCACGGTCCGCGTGGCTCCACCCCCCCTTTTTTCCACCCACCCCTTCGTCGGGGGTTCGAGTCCTCCCTAGGGTGTGTGTGTCTGTGTTGTCCTTAGCGTAAGTTTAAGTTAGATTAAGTAGTACGTAAGCTTAGGGACCGATGACCTCAGCAGTTTGGTCCCATAAGACCTTACCACAAATTTCCAGTTTTTTGCATTTTGTATCTGCTCTACCTCGCGAGTCGTCAGTTGTTTTGTTACCCAGATAGCTAAACTTATCACTTTTTCTGTCGGAGTTCCTCATCGAATTCATTCAGCAGTACCTGTTTTAATTCGATTATATTCAATTACGCTTCTTTTACTTTTCTCCATATTCATCATATAACCTTTTTTCAAGACACTGCCCATTCCATTCAAGTGTTCTTGCAAGTCATTTGCGTCTCTGACAGAGTTTCAGTCATCAGCAAGACTGGAACTTTTTATTTCTTCTTTCTGGTCTTTAATTCCCTTTCCAAATTTCTCCTTGATTTTCTTCACACCTTGCGCAATGTAAAGATTAAATAACACCGTTGGTATGTACTAACCTGTCTCTCATCCTCCTCAAATATTGCTTCTCATTCATGTTCTTCAACTCTTGTGACTGCCTTGCAGACAAGTTGTGCACAAAATTTTTCCACTCTGTATTTTATCCCTGCTACCTTCAGTTTCGTGCAGTCAACACTGTCAAAAGCTTTAACTTATTCTAGTAATGTGAAACTTTTTAAAAATGATTTTACTTACTTAGACTGAAATAACTGAGGAAGTGAAACTTCTTAACAAAAATTTTACTTAAACTGCTGAGTGATGGTTCAAATGGCTCTGAGCACTATGGGACTTAACATCTGAGGTCATCAGTCCCCTAGAACTTAGAACTAATCAAACCTAACTAACGTAAGGAAATCACACACATCCATGCCCGAGGCAGGATTCGAACCTGCGACCGTAGCGGTTGCGCGGTTCAAGACTGAAGCGCCTAGAACCACTCGGCCACACCGGCCGGCCAAACTGCTGAGTGAAACTGAACCTAACTGAGCCTACTTTCTCTTTTCTTATTCTTATCATTTCAGCACTGACCTACAGAATTCGCCCTGACAAACAGAATTCAAACTTTTCCTATTCATTAATTACTCATGATATTCAAGGATAACGCGATCTGACTGGTTTAAAATTGATAACGTGGATTCAAATAATTAATATAAAAGAATGACCCTGAAATAGAAGAAATCCTAATAATAACCCATGCATATCATAAGTCACTTAACTCACAAAAATCTTCATTATACGAACTACAGCAATGCCGTTAGCAGCAATACTACTATCTAAATAAAAGATTCTAAATACTGGATGCTCTAACAACTAATAGGCATGCAGTTAGCAAAGGAAAGATTTTGTTGCAGAGCAAAATATGTATTTACCTTAATAATCTCACAACCAGTTCAAAAATTATATAATCGTTCATGACATACAGTTCCAAAAATTATATAATCATGAATAATATTCAGTCTCCAAGTCTGACACGTCCAGATCGTCCGCGCGCGCTAATATTGCAAACCTCCAACACTGCTAATTATTAACCTCTAACCTCCATCACTGCTGACTACTCACTCCCAACTTCTATCACTGCTGGCTGTTCATTTCCAAGTGCCGTCACCGCTAATTGTTAACTTCCAACTGCTGAGTCCGACCAGCCACAGAGTGCACACAGCGCTGAGAGAATTATTAATGCAGAGCGCTACATAGCACTTCCAACATTTGTATGTTGGAAGTGCTTACAAATGCTGTAAATGTAGGCTTGAATTTCTTTATGTTCTGACATAAGCCATGGAGTCAGTACTGCGTGGGCTCATGAAAGTAATCTAACGACATGTAGACAGCGTTCTTGGGACGCAATTCTCAGTTGACGAATGACTGGGAGAAAGGAATGGAAAGGAGACGTGATGCAAAAACGACACGAAGGAAGCAATGACTTCCAAGCGCACGCGGCATTGCGGCAACGCAACGGCGAGGATTGAAAGTTCTGCCGGAGTGGGACTCGAACCCAGATGTTCCTTTTCCGCTTCTCTAGAACGGTTGCCCATTTTTAAATCTCATTTTGTTCGTTATTGCTCGTTCCATTTGTTCGGGGCAGACGTCCCGTGACACCCATTCAAGTTCATCGTTGATCCAGTTACTCAGGGCGACTAAACCTCTGACCGAACATACTGAGCTACCATGCCGGCTCCTTAAATGTCTCTGCCACCCGCATACGCTTTTAAGTCGGACACAAATTCCCAAACCCTCTCTCGTCGAACCGCGACGACCTCCTCCTTCTACCTCCCAACTCACATATTTCTGATTCCTGTAATATCTCAGATGTTCGTTAGCACTTCCAACAACTTCACACGAAATTCCAAATCCTTACGAAACTTTTTCTCACTGTCTATCTCCAAAAAACAATGAAAGGAAGAAAAGTTCATCGCTTTACACATTTTCGCTGATCATGCAGTACATTTTCACCATAAGGTATGACGTTTTAATTTATTAATCCTTTAGTGCTAACGCTATTCGTAATACATTTTGCAGGCTCCGTCCACATACACCACTGAATGCACCTGTAAAATAATAATATTCTGCGACACATAGTCCAGCAGATATGACGTATAAACATTGAGATGGGCGAGAAACTAGGTTAACGTCAAGTATTTAATACGTTAACTCATTTGTAAAGTAATCAACAGTGAAATTTAAAATTTTCCCAGCGCATTAAATGTTCAGAGAGGCTTCGGGATTGCAGCCGGTCGTCGTAAACTTCACTCCGAAATATTTCCACTGGATGCCTGTCTGTCACCTTCAGGTGACCCATCGAAGACTGGTTTACAACGATCGACTGCAACCCCGAAATCTCTACGAGCATTTAAATAGCCGGGAAAATTTTAACAAACAAGCAATCATCCATTTGAAGCTGTTTTATACATGTTGTTGTTGTTGTGGTGGTCGTCAGTCCTGAGACTGGTTTGATGCAGCTCTCCATGCTACTCTATCCTGTGCAAGCTTCTTCATCTCCCAGTACCTACTGCAGCCTACATCCTTTTGAATCTGCTTAGTGTATTCATCTCTTGGTCTCCCTCTACAATATTTACCCTCCACGCTGCCCTCCAGTACTAAATTGGTGATCCCTTGATGCCTCAGAACATGTCCTACCAACCGATCCCTTCTTCTAGTCAAGTTGTGCCACAAACTCCTCTTCTTCCCAATTCTATTCAATACCTCATCATTAGTTATGTGATCTACCCATCTAATCTTCAGCATTATTCTGCAGCATCACATTTCGAAAGCTTCTATTCTCTTCTTGTCCAAACTATTTATCGTCCATGTTTCATTTCCATACATGGCTACACTCCATACAAATACTTTCAGAAACAACTTCCTGACACTTAAATCTATACTCGATGTTAACAAATTCCTCTTCTTCAGAATTGCTTTCCTTGCCATTGCCAGTCTACATTTTATATCCTCTCTACATCGACCATCATCAGTTATTTTGCTCCCCAAATAGCAAAACTCCTTTACTACTTTAAGTATCTAATTTCCTAATCTAATTCCCTCAGCATCACCGACTTAATTCGACTACATTCCATCATCCTCGTTTTGCTTTTGTTGATATTCATCTTATACCATCCTTTCAAGACCCTGTCTATTCAGTTCAACTGCTCTTCCAAGTCCTTTGCTGTCTCTGACAGAATCACAATGTCATCGGCGAACCTCAAAGTTTTTATTTCTTCTCCATGGATTTTAATACCTACTCCAAACTTTTCTTTTGTTTCCGTTACTGCTTGCTTAATATACAGATTGAATAGCATCGGAGAGAGGCTGCAACCCTCTATCACTCCCTTCCCAAGCACTGCTTCCCTTTCATGTCCCTCGATCTTATAACTGCCATCTGATTTCTGTACAAATTGTAAATAGCCTTTCGCTCCCTGTATTTTACCCCTGCCACTATGTATAAAACCATTTCAAATTCTAAAGGTTTTACACAGAGGAGCTCAATTCCTTAAATAATCGGATGTGTCGGATGTGGAGGGGCGGCCAGGGTGGCGTTAATGGTCTACTACAACATCGTTTTTTTTTTTTTTTTTTTTTTTTTTTAGTGTGATATTTTTCCTACGTTCCTACGTTCGATAACGTGTCCCTATTAGAGGCACGTGAAAGATTTACAGGTCGTTCAACCAGATGCAACCACGAAGAAAGTAGATGAACTGAAAGAATTGCAGCCGACCTGCCGTCGGTAAACCGATGATCCCCTCTTGATGCGAGCGGTATCTCCCAGAGCCCATCAACACGCCCTATCTGACAAAGTTTCCATTGTTTGCCGCGATCGACACAGCCTCTGAGTGTGGTTTCGCACTGGGTGAAAGAAGAGGCTCGCTTACACAAAAGGGGGCCATGGCAGGTCCGTGGGCCCCCAGCCTTGAAGAGGCTGTAATCAGAAAGCCATGGCGCGCCGCCGATACGGTGAGTGGAGCTTTCTCCGGGACGCACAATAGAGGCACCGCACTGCACGCGGGCCGCGACAAAAGCGGGCCGCAGCCGCCGAGCCAGCAAATCGGCAAGAGTGCGTTTCCTGCGTGCCGAGGGGAGGCTGCTACTAGAATGCTCTGCACGCGCTCACGCACGCGCTGCGTGGAGGCCAGGTAGCGGGTTCCATTACTGGTATTACGCTGTTTCGACATTTCTAGAGACGGAAAATGTCCACTGTAGGAATCAACATAGGTTCCGAAAACAGCGATCGTGTGAAATCCAGCTCGCTATGTTCGTCATCGAGACCGAAGAAAGCAGTAGATACACTCAGGTAGATACTGTGTTCTTTGACTTCGGGAGGGCGTTACACACATTTCCTTGTTGCCACCTAACGAACAAACTAGGAGCGTACAGCATATCAGACGATGTGATTAGACTGAATGGTTTCTAGTTAACAGAACACAGCATGTCATTGTGAACGGAGAGAAGTGTTCAGATGCAAAAGTAACATCGGGCGTGCCACAAGGGAGTGTTGTAAGACCACCACCTCTCACGTTATGTAAATGATCTAGCAGAGAACGTCGTAAGTTTCATGAGGCTTTTAGTGGATGATGCTGTTGTATACAGAGAAGTCGCAACGGTAGAAAATTGTAGCGAAATGCATAGGATCGACATTTAGTGCAGAGTGTGGCAACTAACCCTCAACACAAACAAATGTAGCGTATTGCGAATACAAAGGGAGAAAGACAATTAATTGTATGGCTACACGTTGGCTGAACAATCGCTGGAAGCGGTTACTTCCATAAAATATCTAATAGTCTGAGTACGGAACGATTTTGAAGCGAAGCTTACGGGCACATAAAATTAATCCGCATGTAAGGCACATATCCGATTAAGATTCATGGGAAGAATCCACAGTAACTGTAGTCTATCAATAAAGGAAGTAGTAGACAAAAACTCGTTCGACCAGTACTTGGATATTGCTCTCAGTCTGGGATCCGTGCCAGACAGGATAGAGGAATTATAGAAAATCGAAAGAGAAATAGTAAGTTTCTTCTCAGGTTCATTTACTGTGAGCGAAAGCGTCATGGAGATGCCCAGTGGCAGACAGTGCAAGATAGGCGTTCTCTGTCACATTACGCTCTACTGTTAAAATTCCGAGAGGGTACGTCCCTAAAGGAGTCAACCAATATATTTCTTCCTCCTACCCGTATCTTGCGAAAAGATAATGCAGATAAAATTAGAGATTCGATCCCACACAGAGGTTTACCACGAATCGTTCTTCCTGTGAACAATACACGACTGGAACAGGAAAGTAGTAATGTGAAAGTGGTACACAAGAGGTACCCTCCCCCACACACCGTAAGGTGGCCCATAGGCTAAATCAGTGTCCAAGGGCTTAGCGAGTTCAAAAAGGAAATAAAGTGATCCATTAAATTTCCGGAGTACAACTGCATATTTCTTCTTCTAATATTTCGGCCGCATAACTTACATTATTCGTCTGCGAACGGTGTCCTCGGAACTTTGTTTCACAGAGCACGTAGCATATTGCTGTCAGAGGGGTATTCTCCGCAACAGATACGTAAGGCGACACGAATAAAACATAAGGTGGACATAAGGAACGAGAAAGAAGACAACAAAAGATTTAAATGTATCGATTAATCCTGTCATATACGGGAAACCCGTCCTAAAATATAGGTCGGATCCTCACAAAGCACAAAGTTCTAGATATTCGTCACCCTCCATAGAAGACGACAGCATTTTTGGTTCTGTCAGAGATGTCATGCTCCGCAACGCTGGATATCACAAGACCCATGTGTGTTACCGGGCAGACAACTCGTACAGTCCATGAATGATGCACGCAACATCCTAAATAAGAGGCCTGGAATTTCAATAGTGCCAACTATTCATTTACAGCTAGTACAAAATAGATAAGTGTCTCAAAGTATTACTGACCTTCAAAGTAGTCACCAGCATTGTGTATAACCCGTTGCCAGCGATGTGGAAGTCGTAGCATACTCTCAGCAGTGCCAGTTGTGTTGAAAATTCGAGTGGCGCGGTCTATTGCCCGATGAAATTGTAGCAGTTCTGAAGCGAACGCCGTGAAGCGTTTCCTTCTGTTTAGAAATCGAGTTGAACTTAAGAGGTCTTAAGTCAGGGGAGTGCAGTAGCAGCCCCATCAGTCAAACAAATCAGTAACAGCTTGCACTGTACCTGCTTGAGCATTGTCCTGCAGAATGGTCAGATCCTGCAGAAAATGTCTTCACTTCTGTCTCTATGCTGTTCATTTTTGGAACACAACATGCGACCAGCTTAGAGACAGAAGTGGTGACACTTTCTGCAGGACTTGATCATCATTTTGCAGGACAATGCTCAAGCAGGTACAGTGCAAGCTGTCACTGATTTGTTTGACTGATGGGATTGCTACGTGCTATACCATCTACTGCACTCCCCTGACCTAAGACCTCGATTTCTAAACTGAAGGAAACACTTTACGGTGTTCGCTTCCGAACCGCTACAAACTCGTCGGGCAATAGACCGCGCCGCTCCAGATGTCAACACAACTGGTACTGCTAAGAGTATCTTACGACTTCCACATCGCCGATAAAGTGCTATACACAATGCTGGTGACTACTTTGAAGTTCATTAAAACTTTGAAACACGTATCTATTTTGTACGATCTGCAAATAAATAGTTGCCACTATTAAAGCTCCAACCCTCGTATATTCAGTTCTTACTGCCCCATAAATCGGGTGTGCCAGACCATTGCTTCGACATCGGTCACTCTAAAGAGGTATGAAACTGTCGAAATTCAAGCATGGACTTCTTTTTTTGGGACTCGTTTGTGAAAGAAGAGTTGAAATTAGCTTAGTGCAGAATTTAATTAGCAGAAATAGCGGCTTCAAAAAATCATACAGGCCGGCGCTTTTATTGATAAGCACGCAAAGTTGTCGCTATAGTGCATCTAATAATGCTGCATCACTACCCCAGCCACAATCGAACGTATAGCCACACATTCAATTTATGCATATTTTTTGTCACCGACCAACGCCTTAGGTGTTTGTGAATCTGCGGCTTAAAACGACGGTATAAGCACTGGAGCCTCAGTCTGTGAGCTCACACTGGAGGTGGCAAAAAGGTATAAGGCCGAAGTATTCGAAGAAGAGTTAGAATTTATGCGGCTGCAAATCCCGAAATGTAATCGATCAGTTACTGCGCGCCGAGACATGAACATGCGTAAGACATGAAATTTCAGTCCGGAACCGCGCGACTGCTACGATCGCAGGTTCGAATCCTGCTTCGGGCATGGATGTGTGTGATTAGGTTAGTTCGGTTTAAGTATTTCTAAGTTCTAGGGACTGATGACCTCAGTTGTCAAGTCCCATAGTGCTCAGAGCCATTTTTAGACATGAAATGTTCACGTCATCCAAATGCTCGGTTTTACTCAAGTGCAACAAAATCCCTTGATACTTCACTGTTGGGAAATGACTGGATTGAGGACTCCTTTGTAGGGGGGACGCAGCACGTAGTCTTGTTGTCTTGGATGAGGAATCATTGACAGATGCGGAAATACCCTCAGGCGTTTCCCAGTAAAGTGAGTTGGGACTCTTCCTTTTTTTTTCAGTATGAATAAATCCTTCAACTGTATTTAAAGGCTTCCATCATTTCTTACCTGTTTTCGCACTACAATATACCACCTTCAGGTGTGTGTATTGTACAGAATAATCGTGCTGATAACCGGGTAACCACCATATGCGTCTCTATAGAGGGCACAATCAAATCGATGTCCGCCATGATGAAGTCCTTCCTGCTTTTGCTACTGACAGCGCCAGCACATCAACAAGCCATGATTAGCCGGTTTATCATGGGCCGGAAGATGTTGCGTTGCAGCACCGATATCGATAGCAAATAAAACCACTTTTAAATACATCTGAAGGATTCATTTACACACTAATAAAAGCAGAGTAACAGCTGGCGTCCCCCGGTCTTTCTGATGATGGGTATAGGAAAATGTTGCTACCCTTGTTGTACATTAATGGCCTGCGGCACACAATATTAATAGTGATCTCAGACTTACTGCAAAGATGCAGTAGTATCTGAAGAAGTGTCCGAAAGACACGCATTTGAAAATCGCTCTAGGAAACATATCCCTCTCTCCTAACAAAGACTATGGTATTTTAGAGCAAATAAAATCGAAGATGATGGTGGTAATTCGGTGCTTTTAGAAATGAAACATGTTGAAGCAGCCTCTCTCCAGTCTAATTAACCTACGCCCCGATAGAGACCACTGCAGCATAGCCGAAGTGCCGATTATTTTATCGTTTTAAATATCTCGTAAGATACTGAGAAGAAATTCAACTAGATTGAGACGGTAGCAGAAGCCTACGTCTTTACAGTAGGAATCAATGAGCACTGACGCACATCATAATAAGCTATTACTTTAGAATGGTGAAAGAACCGAAAATGCGATCGTAAATAAAGAGATTTAATAAGAATATTTGACAAAACTTTCTTGGTTTAATTATTCCATGTTCTTAGGGTTCCGTTCCTCAATCGGTGAAAACTGACCTCTTACAGGATCACTTTGCTGTCCGTCTTTTTTTTTCTTATAAACTGGTAGAGCTACCAATTTAAAATTTATGTCAAATACTAAGGTCTATGGGCGTTGGTGGTGTAAAAATAATTAAGCTTCTAAGCCGATGGAATCAAACGATACTGCCACTTACGTCGCACGTTTTGATACTTTCAGAGTCACTATTGAAAACCTATGGACGAACTAGTCCAGTAATCGATGGAAATTACTGGAAAAAACTACGTAATCACAAATTTTTGCTTTGAGCGAGTGTCCTAAGCAATATACTGAAAATCTTGATTAGTGAAGTGTAGAGTGGGGTGGTGTTTAAAGGTCACTTTTTTGTGTTTTTTTTCCTCAAATAACTTGAAATACGCGGTTTCTAGCGGAAATGTTTTCCGGTTCCGAATTAAACTACATTAAATTTCCGACAAAAAGGTAGTATCCTTCTTATCTCTAGAACTAATAGTTTACGCTTTGCAGGGGATAGCAAAACCACATATCATTATGAATATTGCTTTAACGGTTTAAATGAACGTTTATCTTTAAATTAAGTCATTTAAAAACAAAATTTAAATTTGGGAATCACGTCCGAGCGCAGTAGAGCCGTACTAAGGGGTAAATTGTGTCCTGGGAGTGTAATAGCGAGAGGAGGGGGGGGGGGGGGGGAAGGGGGGGGGATGTGCGGGCTACAAGGCTACAAGTGCTAGGGAAGAGAGGTTGCTGGATTGTGTTCATAGACTTCCCATCCTTCATAAGTCTGCAAACTGAAGATCGAGTTGGTGATTTCCCAACCCGTCGACACCACTACGTCATAAGAAGCAACTACAGGATGTTTCAAAAAGTTGCACCGATCCTCCGCAGTGTGTCTTACGAATCACTGCCGATTCGGTACACACACATGCCGTCGAGCGTTTATTTTCCACAAACTGCGGTAACACTACATCGAATGCAGATATATACTAATGCAAATAGGCAGAATCTACGTAAGCCTGTGCACATTATTCTACGCTGCTAGAGGGGAAATTGATTCTTAATCACCCTATACGGCAGCTGTACTGTTCCTCCACAGAAGGCAACTTCCCCCACTACGAGGACTGCTCAGTTTTCAGTTTACAGAGACACTATACCTCCTCAGCATTTCCTGTATAACTCTCTTACGTGAGTAAACAAAATAGCTTCAGTGAGCTTGTGTTAATATAGTGGAGTTACTTGAAGAGAAAGCTGAGAACACAGACGCTGCGGAAATCCAACAACGCGTGACCAAGACGCTTCGAGCAATTGAACAACAAGCGTTTGCTGACAATTTCCAGCAGTATCCAGACAGGCGAAAACCACATAATCGATGTGACGTACCTTTCAGAGCTTGGAATCAAGAGTTACGCGGTATTTTTTGATCAAGATATACATTACTTCCGCCATTCTTCTCCATGTGTCTCAAATCTTTCTTTGTGAAATTAGCGGTGTACTCAAACACGTTTTAGATGTCTCAGTAAGGTTATTCCGCCTATATTACATAATTTCATGAACGATCCGGAGGATATACACTGGAAAGTCGTTACTTCTACATTTCCCATTTTAGTATATCTAGTTAATTTCGTTGTTTTCGATGGTGAAACACACTTTCCGAAACATTTACGTAAGATTACGTACTATAAACGAAATAAACGTATAAACACATCTACATGACTACGGCACTCTACAGAAAGGAGGATTGGAGACACTTAAATAAGTGTGGAAGAAATAACGTACCTCTTGGTAACTCATGGCCAATCCGTTCGCGAACAGTCGTCCAAAGCTCTGAGATTGAACTTACACTACTCGCCATTCAAATTGCTACACCAAGAAGATGACGTGCTACAGAGGCGAAATTTAACCGACAGGAAGAAGATGCTGTGATATGCAAATGATTAGCTTTTCAGAACATTCACACAAAGTTGGCGACACCAACAACGTGCTGACATGGGGAAACTTTCCAACCGATTTCTCATACACAAACAGCAGTTGACCGGCGTTGCCTGGTGAAACGTTGTTGTGATGCCTCGTGTGAGGAGGAGAATTGCGTACCATAACGTATCCGACTTTGATAAAGGTTGGATTGTAGCCTATCGCGATTGAGGTTTATCGTAACGCGACATTGCTGCTCGCGTTGGTCGAGATCCAACGACTGTTAGCAGAATATGGAATCGGTGGGTTCAGAAGGGTAATACGGAACGCCGTGCTGGATCCCAACGGCCTCGTATCACTAGCAGCCGAGATGACAGGCATCTTACCCACATGGCTGTAACGGATCGTGCAGCTACGTCTCGATCCCTGAGTCAACAGATGGGGACGTTTGCAAGACAACAACCATCTGCACGAACAGCTCGACGACGTCTCGGAGACCGTGGCTGCGGTTACCCTTGACGCTGCATCACAGACAGGAGCGCCTGCGATGGTGTACTCAACGACGAACCTGGTTGCACAAATGGCAAAATTTCATTTTTTCGGATGAATCCAGGTTCTGTTTATAGCATCATGATGGTGACATCCATGTTTGGCGACATCGCGGTGAACGCACACTGGAAGCGTGTATTCGTCATCGCCGTACTGGCGTATCACCCTGCGTGATGGTATGGGGTGCCATTGGTTACACGTCTCGGTCACCTCTTGTTCGCATTGATGGCACTCTGAACAGTGGACGTTACATTTCAGATGTGTTACGACCCGTGGCTGTACCCTTCATTCGATCCCTGCGAAACCCTACATTTCAGCGGGCTAATGCACGACCGCATGTTGCAGGTCCTGTACGGGCCTTTCTGGATACAGAAAATGTTCGACTTCTGCCCTGGCCAGCACATTCTCCAGATCTCTCGCCAATTGAAAACATCTGGTCAATGGTGGCCGAGCAACTGGCTCGTCACAATACGCCAGTCACTACTCTTGATGAACCGTGGTATCGTGTTGAAGATGCATGGGCAGCTGTACCTGTACACGTCATCCAAGCTCTGTTTGACTCAATGCCCAGGCGTATCAAGGCCATTATTACGGCCAGAGGTGGTTGTTCTGAGTACTGATTTCTCAGGATCTATGCACCCAAATTGCGTGAAAATGTAATCACATGTCAGTTCTAGTATAATATTTTTGTCCAATGAATACCCGTTTATCTGCATGTCTTCTTGGTGTAGCAATTTTAATGTCCAGTAGTGTATATCGATTACGTGGTTGTCACCTGTCTTGATACCGTTCCTGGCACAAATGTAGTGCAGGTTTCATAAAACGAATCGGTAGTGGCAGCTGAATAACCCTGTATATTATTGTGGGTGATAATGAACACCCTTAACTGGCACGAACGGGTTTTCTTTTCGTTCTTTGATTTTGTTGTGTATGTGCGTACTTTCAAATACGTATTTTAGATTCTGATGCGCACTGGTCTTTTCTAAAATTTTCCATAATTTAATTGCACTGGCTTTATTAAGGATTGAAGCCCAGCCGAAAAATTTTTTCATCTGTAGAATACCTCAGCCGCCTTCGGGAATGGCGGAAATGAAAAGCGTGCGCAAATCTGTCGGAGAAACCGACAACGAGGAAAGTCGTCTCTGTGGTCTTAGCACCGCCGCCACACTGGCTGACTGACGAGAGACCGCGGCGCGCCAGGAAACGTATGCACTGTGATGATCGGGTGACGGGACGAATCCCACCGTCACAGCTGCCCCGAGGGCTTCGTTTGCCGCTTTCCGATTTCGCGTCGCCCGCCGGTGAAGCGTACAGCTGTGGGAGTCACCAGCTGGTGGAGTGGAGGCAGCCGCCACGCTCCGGCGCGGCGGTCCCTGGCTAACGGATAGCAGATGAGTTCAGCGACAGCCGCCGGAAACAAGTCTCTGGGAGACGGAGTGTCGGTGCCCTGTTTTGCAGCACCCGCACCATTAGCAGCGCCGCGGAACCGATGGCGTCGCGGCTTCTTCTAGCCTCGTTGCCCGCAGACAGTTTCTTCTCGCGTGTCTACGGGATACGGAGAGCGCTAAGCGGTCGTGCCGCGATCGGCTCACGGAACGGATACATTTTTGTTTCCGTCGGAGAGAGTTCGCGCACGCTTTCACCGCTTTCCCATGAGAGGAAGAGGAGCTATGGTTTAAGGTTCCATCAACATCTAGTGCATGAGAGCGAGAACACTAATTCGGACAGAACTAAAATTGTAAAGCTACCGTAGGCTATCGTAGCCTATCATAAGTATTCGTAGACTGCGGTACTTTTCCTAGTAGTCTTGGTCAGTTAAGATCTTAACAGTGTTGCCTATACGTTGTGTGTGTTGCATACCTATCGGGCGTAGACTAATTTCGATCGCATTGTTTACGTATGCCTACAGTGTCTTACTAGATTCCCAGAGAAACTGGAAGCAGCGGACCGTCTAGAAACTGAGTGATGATATACAGGGTGTTACAAAAAGGTACGGTCAAACTTTCAGGAAAAATTCCTCACACACAAATAAAGAAAAGATGTTATGTGGACATGTGTCCGGAAACGCTTAATTTCCATGTTAGAGCTCATTTTAGTTCCGTCAGTATGTACTGTACTTCCTCGATTCACCACCAGTTGGCCCAATTGAAGGAAGGTAATGTTGACTTCGGTGCTTGTGTTGACGTGCGACTCATTGCTCTAAAGTACTAGCATCAAGCACATCAGTAAGTAGCATCGACAGGTTAGTGTTCACCACGAACGTGGTTTTGCAGTCAGTGCAATGTTTACAAATGCGGAGTTGGCAGATGCCCATTTGATGTATGGATTAGCACGGGGCAATAGCCGTGGCGCGGTGCGTTTGTATCGAGACAGATTTCCAGAACGGTGTCCCGACAGGAAGACGTTCGAAGCAATTGATCGGCGTCTTAAAACAATGTCATAAAACAATGTCAGCAAGACCAGGAAGGGTTCAGGATTCACGCTCATAGCAGTGGAAGCTCAAAAATATAACAAAATATATTTTTTTACATGTATAATGTCATAATTTTTTCACTTACTATTGGCTGCATTCGTTGCTATAGGTACACTTTTCTTCATAACTAAAGGAGATTCTTCGATGAATTTTGCGCAGCATACAAACCATACTTACAGGTGTATGAAACTCTATAGAATTTTCCAAATCTATTAAAAACTGCGCTAAAAATTGAGATAATTAACCAAAAAATTTGAATTTTTTCTAAACATGAAGTTTAAAATGTAACAGCTCATTCATTTTTTCATTAATTAAATAAATTCTAGGGCTTCATACACCTGTAAGTATGGTTTGTATACTGTGCAAAATTCATCGAAGGATCTCTCCTACTTGTGAAGAAAAGTGTACCTATAGCATCAAATGCAACGTTTTTTTTTTTTTCATCAGTCTACTGACTGGTTTGATGCGGCCCGCCACGAATTCCTTTCCTGTGTTGACCTCTTCATCTCAGAGTAGCACTTGCAACCTACGTCCTCAATTATTTGCTTGACGTATTCCAATCTCTGTCTTCCTCTACAGTTTTTGCCCTCTACAGCTCCCTCTAGTACCATGGAAGTCATTCCCTCACGTCTTAGCAGATGTTCTATCATCCTGTCCCTTCTCCTTATCAGTGTTTTCCACATATTCCTTTCCTCTCCGATTCTGCGTAGAACCTCCTCATTCCTTACCTTATCAGTCTACCTAATTTTCAACATTCGTCTATAGCACCACAACTCAAATGCTTCGATTCTCTTCTGTTCCGCAGGCCGATGTGGCCGAGCGGTTCTAGGCGCTACAGTCTGGAACCGCGCGACCGCTACGGTCGCAGGTTCGAATCCTGCCTCGGGCATGGATGTGTGTGATGTCCTTAGGTTAGTTAGGTTTAAGTAGTTCTAAGTTCTAGGGGACTGATGACCGCAGCAGTTAAGTCCCATAGTGCTCAGAGCCATTTTTCTTCTGTTCCGGTTTTCCCACAGTCCATGTTTCACTACCATACAATGCTGTACTCCAGACGTACATCCTCAGAAATTTCTTCCTCAAATTATGGCCGGTATTTGATATTAGTAGACTTCTCTTGGCCAGAAATGCCTTTTTTGCCATAACGAGTCTGCTTTTGATGTCCTCCTTGCTCCGTCCGTCATTGGTTATTTTACTGCCTAGGTAGCAGAATTCCTTAACATCATTGACTTCGTGACCATCAATCCTGATGTTAAGTTACTCGCTGTTCTCATTTCTACTACTTCTCATTACCTTCGTCTTTCTCTGATTTACTCTCAAACCATACTGTGTACTCATTAGACTGTTCATTCCGTTCAGCAGATCATTTAATTCTTCTTCACTTTCACTCAGGATAGCAATGTCATCAGTGAATCGTATCATTGATATCCTTTCACCTTGTATTTTAATTCCACTCCTGAACCTTTCTTTTATTCCCATTATTGCTTCCTCGATGTACAGATTGAAGAGTAGGGGCGAAATGCTACAGCCTTGTCTTACACCCTTCTTAATACGAGCACTTCGTTCTTGATCGTCCACTCTTATTATTCCCTCTTGGTTGTTGTACATATTGTATATGACCCGTCTCTCCCTATAGCTTACCCCTACTTTTTTCAGAATCTCGAACAGCTTGCACCATTTTATATTGTCGAACGCTTTTTCCAGGTCGACAAATCCTTCGAAAGTGTCTTGATTTTTCTTTAGCCTTGCTTCCATTATTAGCCGTAACGTCAGAATTGCCTCTCTCGTCCCTTTACTTTTCCTAAACCCAAACTGATCGTCACCTAGCGCATTCTCAATTTTCTTTTCCATTCTTCTGTATATTATTCTTGTAAGCAGCTTCGATGCATGAGCTGTTAACCTGATTGTGCGATAATTCTCGCACTTGTCAGCTCTTGCCGTCTTCGGAATTGTGTGGATGATGCTTTTCCGAAAGTCAGATGGTATGTCGCCAGACTCATATATTCTACACACCAACGTGAATAGTCGTTTTGTTGCCACTTCCCCCAATGATTTTAGAAATTCTGATGAAATGTTATCTATCCCTTCTGCCTTATTTGACCGTAAGTCCTCCAAAGCTCTCTTAAATTCCGATTCTAACACTGGATCCCCTATCTCTTCTAAATCGACTCCTGTTTCTTCTTCTATCACATCAGACAAACCTTCACCCTCATAGAGGCTTTCAATGTATTCTTTCCACCTATCTGCTCTCTCCTCTGCATTTAACAGAGGAATTCCAGTTGCACTCTTAATGTTACCACCGTTGCTTTTAATGTCACCAAAGGTTGTTTTGACTTTCCTGTATGCTGAGTCTGTCCTTCCGACAATCATATCTTTTTCGATGTCTTCACATTTTTCCTGCAGCCATTTCGTCTTAGCTTCCCTGCACTCCCTATTTATTTCATTCCTCAGCGACTTGTATTTCTGTATTCCTGATTTTTCCGGAACTTGTTTGTACTTTCGCCTTTCATCAATCAACTGAAGTATTTCTTCTGTTACCCATGGTTTCTTCGCAGCTACCTTCTTTGTAACTATGTTTTCCTTCCCAACTTCTGTGATGGCACTTTTTAGAGATGTCCATTCCTCTTCAACTGTACTGCCTACTGCGCTATTCCTTATTGCTGTATCTATAGCGTTAGAGAACTTCAAACGTATCTCGTCATTCCTTAGTACTTCCGTATCCCACTTCTTTGCGTATTGATTCTTCCTGACTAATGTCTTGAACTTCAGCCTACTCTTCATCACTACTATATTGTGATCTGAGTCTATATCTGCTCCTGGGTACGCCTTACAATCCAGTATCTGATTTCTGAATCTCTGTCTGACCATGATGTAATCTAATTGAAATCTTCCCGTACCTCCCGGCCTTTTCCAAGTATACCTCCTCCTCTTGTGAT
The DNA here is from genome assembly GCF_021461395.2 of Schistocerca americana. Taxonomy (NCBI): domain Eukaryota; kingdom Metazoa; phylum Arthropoda; class Insecta; order Orthoptera; family Acrididae; genus Schistocerca; species Schistocerca americana. The sequence goes on along the minus strand of NC_060125.1, from coordinate 350,574,163 downwards.
TCTTGAACAAGGTATTCGCTATTACTAGCTGAAACTTGTTACAGAACTCAATTAGTCTTTCTCCTCTTTCATTCCTTGTCCCAAGCCCATATTCTCCTGTAACCTTTTCTTCTACTCCTTCCCCTACAACTGCATTCCAGTCACCCATGACTATTAGATTTTCGTCCCCCTTTACATACTGCATTACCCTTTCAATATCCTCATACACTTTCTCTATCTGTTCATCTTCAGCTTGCAACGTCGGCATGTATACTTGAACAATCGTTGTCGGTGTTGGTCTGCTGTCGATTCTGATTAGAACAACCCGGTCACTGAACTGTTCACAGTAACACACCCTCTGCCCTACCTTCCTATTCATAACGAATCCTACACCTGTTATACCATTTTCTGCTGCTGTTGATATTACCCGATACTCATCTGACCAGAAATCCTTTCTTCCTTCCACTTCACTTCACTGACCCCTACTATATTTAGATTGAGCCTTTGCATTTCCCTTTTCAGATTTTCTAGTTTCCCTACCACGTTCAAGCTTCTGACATTCCACGCCCCGACTCGTAGATCGTTATCCTTTCGTAGATTATTCAATCTTTTTCTCATGGTAACCTCCCCCTTGGCAGTCCCCTCCCAGAGATCCGAATGGGGGAGTATTCCGGAATCTTTTGCCAATGGAGAGATCATCATGACACTTCTTCGATTACAGGCCACATGTCCTGTGGATACACGTTACGTGTCTTTAATGCAATGGTTTCCATTGCCTTCTGCATCCTCATGTCGTTGATCATTGCTGATTCTTCCGCCTTTAGGGGCAATTTCCCACCCCTAGGACAAGAGTGTGCCCTGAACCTCTATCCGCTCCTCCGCCCTCTTTGACAAGGCCGTTGGCAGAATGAGGTTGACTTCTTATGCCGGAAGTCTTCGGCCGCCAATGCTGATTATTTATCAAAATTTAGGCAGTGGCGGGGATCGAACACGGGACCGAAGACGTTTTGATTATGAATCAAAGACGCTACCCCTAGACCACGGGTACCCTCTGCAGCCAATAGTAAGTGAAAAAATAATGAAATTTCACATGAAAAAAAAATTATTTTGTTATACTTTCGAACTTACATTCCTTTGAGTTTGAATCTTGAATCCTTCCTGGTCGTGCTGACAAAGTTTTATGAATTTATTTGTAAAAGTATAGAGAGTGGAAATTAAAATGTCGTTTGGTGCCTCTCCTGCTCCAAGTCGGCCCATTTGACGTCCTACTCCCCTTAAATTAAAGCAAAAAAAAAAAAAAAAATGAAACATTGCTTCAATATTTGTTATTCAATTCATAAACATCTTTCGCAGTTATCAATAATAACAGCAAACTCTTGCCTTTCATGATACATAAAACGTCCTATTGAGTACAAACTGGGAACAGTAATTATATAGATTTTTAAGTTTGTGCATGTAAAGTGACTTTCATCATTGCTTTGATTACATAAAAGTGCAGAAGTTACGAGATCAAATAATTTTTATTACTTCTGAAATGCATTATTTATTTATCGTAAGACAATACACACACAAAGATTAAAAATTACAACACATCATCATTTAAGCACAGCTCTCCAGCATAAAATACCACAAATAACAACAGCTATAGACGGATATAAAGATCTTTTATGTACTTCATAACATCACTTATCGCTGTGAGGAAATCTTCGAAAGGCAAGTGCGGGACATGTCGATACAAGATCAGCAACTGTTCTGTCGTTCCGCACCACGGTCACAGGATGGTGATGAAGATTTGCCCCACTTGTAGGGTGTGTCTGCACATCGTCCATGGCCCGTTCGGATGCGGTGCAAGATAGACCTTATTGCCCGAGGCTGTTCGAATCCAGGGGGCTTCATCCGGATGCAGGGCAGCTTCAAGCAATGTGGGCAATAGTTTTGTTTGCCAGCAGCGTCTCCGTTCATCGACAGTACTGAATTCACTTTCCATGGGAGTCCTGGCTGTGATGAGTGTGCGATGTCTTGGTCTTAGTTTTTTTCGCCCCGCAGGAAATACGTCGTTCACTATTTGAAGGTCGGTGTTACTAGCAATCTTTTGGCATTCACGCAGTAGAGCGCTGATAGGACGAGGAGGAATGTGGCTCAAGATAGGTAGCCAGTATGTGAGAGTAGGTCATCTTGACTCACTAATAATGCGGATGGCCTCGTTGAGTTGTGCGGCTATCTTTTTCACGTGTGGACTATAAAGCCAGAGAGGCGCAGAGTACTCTGCTGGTGAGTATACCAAACCGAGTGCTGATACCCGGGGACTGTCTGCTGACGATCCCCAATGAGAGCGCGTCCTCTGGGTGGTGCTAAAGAACCGTCACTTCAAGGCAAATATCTGAAGCCAAGAAGCAGAGGTCCAAGAAGCAGAGGCAGCCAGATAATCTCAAAGATCTCCTGGCTAAAATGAATCTGTCACAAGACATATACAATGCAATTTATATTCTGTAACGACTAACACCGGAAGACGTGCGGTTCTAACTACGTGCGAAGCAAACAAACAAAACAAAGAGAAGTCGTCGGTTCACAGCTTCTCTATCACGCTTTCATTTATGTTTCGTTCCCTAACAATGCTACCAATACCAATTTTAATCCTACCGTTTACTACGTCATTTAAGTACTGTGCCAAAGCTACCAAACCGTGGCAAACTGAAGAATATCTTAGGTGAACTAGGAACAACGATCGTGACATCCGATTGATCGGAAACTGTATTGGAACCATAGTGCTGATACGTGTATCGATGATCAGTTGTCAGAAGTAGTACTGATTATGAAAGAAGCTTGCCAGGGCTGCATGCCCTCCCCTTTACTTTTCAAAATCTATTCGCAAAAGATTTTCCGAGACCGTCTTGATGGTAAGTATCGAGGACTACCGGTTAGTGGAGCTATCCTCAAAAACATAAGACATGCTGACGACGCTGTCCAACTTGCAAGCAGACTCGAAGATCTGCAGAAACTATTAAAGACTGTTACTGACGAGAGCATCAAGGTGGGGTTACGTTTTAAAGTCAAGAAGACAAAACGGAATTTTTTTCCAGTTGCGTATGCTTGGCGAGAAGAATGATTGCTGGCACCCCTCCGTGTGGACTGGAGTCTCTCTGATTTTATTTTCGTGTTCTTTCCGCGAAACATACGTAGGAAGAAACAATATTTTGGTTCATTCTTCTAGAACGTATGCAGCGTCTGCATCTAGAGCTGGGTGAGCATCTCCGGAACGCGCTTGCTAAATGAAACTGTAAAGAAATTAGGATATTCACCAATCCTATCTAGTACGGATTCCAGACTGACTAGCATTATTAAAGTATTGGTCCAATGAGTGTTGCGTACTTTCTTTGTTGATGGATTATATTCACTAAGGATTCTTCCAGTGAATCTCATTCTGGGGTCTATCTTACCCACGATTAATTTTGAATGGTCGTTCTGCTTTAAATTACGTTGTTCGCATACTCCTAGATATTTAATAGTAGTAAGTGCTTCCAGTGTTTTTTCTGGAAACATATAATTATACAGTAACGGGGCTTTCTGTCTACGTAGTGGCAGTAAGTTACATTTGTTTATGAAGAGGGTCAGTTGACACTCCCTGCACTGACTGACCATCCTCAGCAGGTCTTCCTGTACTGCGCTACAATTTTATGGCCTTGCGACTTTTCTGTATACAATGGTATCATCCGCGAAAAGTCTTATTGAACTTCCGACGTTATTTGCTAGTGAAGCCTGAAATTGTCAGGAATGAACAGCGGTGTTAACGTAATTTATTAAATAAAAAAGTTTAATATAAAAAAACGTAATGCGTAGACTAGGCTATTCACTATACACTGAAGGCATGAGGACTATTTCAGTTGCCTTCTACAATCGTCTTCAGACCGTTCAAATCATGCAATAGAGAACATCATCATTAGCTATATAATGGGGAAATAAGACTAGAACAGTATGTAGTTGTAAGTTTCATCGAGACTGAGCTGGGTTTCCAACCATAATCTCCCAAGATGCAGGTAACAAAGAATGAAATTACCAGTTTCATTAGCAAAAATTGTATCAAATACCTTTATTTGCGCACTTACCTGCTGTAGAGTTGCAAATAATGGGCATTTGATGCAGTTTTCACTAATGCAACTGGCCATTTTTCTTCTTTAATACCTGTACGTTGGGAGACTATGGTTTACAACCTGGCTGTCTCGATGAAGCTTGAACTACATATTGTCCTAATCTTATTTGCCCATAATGTAGCTAATGATGATGTTTTTCAATGCATATTCAACTAGTTTTTATGATTCGAACGAGCTGAAGATAGTTATAGAAGGCAGTCGTAACTAGTCCTCTTGCTCTAATTATATAATGAAAATTACGGCCTAGGCGCACCTATTAGGTGATTAACATAAATATTGTAAAAATTTATAGTCCTGAAAAAGTCAATTGGGGCACACCGGAAGTTGCTTTTGCGTCCGAGAACCTGTCTCTGTTCAGAACGACACGCCGTGTTCTGTTGCGAGAAACTCTACAATCCGATCGCACAATTGCTCTGATATTTGCTACGCTCGTATTTTGTTCATTAGTTCATAACGATACCGTGGAACACCAGCCCTAGCCTTGAAAACATAAAGTCGACGAGGAACAGAACACAGAAGTACCTTCATATATGCTACAACCAGATGAAGGCACACTTTGATCATCGAATACCGTAGAACTACCAAACTGCGGAAATGACGATTCGGACGTTTCACATACTGCTGCAGATGGTTCCCGGCATTTTGTGTAGGATGAAGATCGGGGGATTTACCGGGACAGTCTCAGTAGTGTTACATACTCTCATGAATACCGGTTGCAGTAGACACAGACGTTGATTCATCGTTTTTCTATGCGACGCGGTCTACAATGCAAAAGAATTTTATGGATACTTTCCAAGCAACCTTCAAGGAAGAGACGCCACTGAATTGAAAGGTGAAAGGGAAATCGAATGAATTCTGTTCCTCGCAGCTCGAATTCCTCCTTTCGTCTCGTCAGATATATCACACTATTCACCAGTGCTTTGTGCTAGTTTCATGTCATTAACTTCACGACGGCGGAAGTTCCTATGGTCGGTTTCGCTTTCTTGCTCGCTACACGCCGAATTCGAATCTCTGCCTTGTGCCGTTTCTGCTCCAAATGGTGTCTTTAACTTTTACGTGCAAATGTTGTCCACTTCTTTACAGCTTTCACTCGATCATCTCACGTCGTAGGTCCAACAAGTTAAGCCGGGAAAGAAGATGCTTTAGAACAATGGGCAGCGAAAGGCATTTCTAACGGGTTGAGACTGCAGCCTCAGACCGTATCCGTGACTGATGGATGCTTTTAGCGGCGTCTGAGGTGACACAGCACGAGTTGCGTGCACCAGGAAGTGGAACATCAGCGATTGGAACTGTTCACGATTCTCCCGCCGCGGTCGGGCTGGTACACTTCGAAGCGAGGCGGCAAGTAAACCGACACCGTAGCTGTGCTTCACCGTCTGTATTCTGTGGTTCCGAAGAGTGCGCCTCATCAGTGTTTGTTAGGCACTGTACATACTGCAATCGTATCAGTAGTCTTAGGACTAAATATTTTTAATCGGCAGTCCGAAAACAAAGGAAGTAGGTTACAGTACACTTGTTCGCCCACAGCTTGAATACTGCTCACCAGTGTGGAATCCGTATCAGATAGGGTTGACAGAAGAGATAGAGAAGATACAGCGGAGAGCAGCGCGCTTCGTTACAGGATCATTTAGTAATCGCGAAAGCGTTACGGAGATGATAGATAAACTCCAGTGGAAGACCCTGCAAGAGAGACGCTCAGTAGCTCGGTACGGGCTTTTGTTGAAGTTTCGAGAACATACCTTCACCGAGGAGTCAATCAGTATATTGCTCCCTCCTACGTATATCTCGCGAAGAGACCATGAGGGTAAAATCAGAGAGATTAGAGCCCACACAGAGGCATACCGACAATCTTTCTTTCCACGAACAATACAAGACTGGAATAGAAGGGAGAACCGATAGAGGTACTCAAGGTACCCTCCCCCACACACCGTCAGGTGGCTTGCGGAGTATGGATGTAGATGTAGACCCAAAATTTTTATGCCAACTTTCCGACGGTTTACAGACGTTGATTTCGTCTTTCTTATGCTACGTGTCAAGTTAGCATCTTTCCAACCATAATCTCCCAAGATGCAGGTAATAAAGAATGAAATTACCAGTTTCATTAGCAAAAATTGTATCAAATACCTTTATTTGCGCACTTACCTACTGTAGAGTTGCAAATAATGGGCACCTGATGCCACTGAAATCAAGCAATCAGATCGTCGGGGGACTCACCTGTTAACCCCGTAGTGAATGGAAAACTGTATTACCATAATAATAGCCTATTAGCCAGAAATGTCAGTGTCTAGCAGCATTTTTTGTACTGTATAACCACATTTGCAACATTCAACTAACGTTTCAACGTTAATATCAACCGTTAGAACGCAAAGTTTTAAATTTACATCGTAAATGAATTGTAGACTCAATGTGTCCTAGTCTTTTGGGAAAATAAAAATACTTGATATTGTCGATTACAGCACCGTCTATCACGAATGGGAAACAATGGCTTCAGTAAACCGTACGTATTTTTTGGAGTCGACTCGGAATTGTATATCAGCTGCGCATGTGTGAAAGATCATCACTGCGGAACGACTCGATCGGCTTGGCTGACTCTTTTTGTGGTCGCAATTATCAGGACACGGTTCGTAAGGAAGAAAATCTTTGGAAATTCCACCGGAAAAGTCGGGCAGTTTGATGGTGTATCTGTATGAAAATCTCAGTCAAAGAAATGTGGCGGTAGTGTAGCTTAACATTGTTACCAAAAAAATATCGAGAAGTTCTTGACTGCTTTACCTCAGATTTTTACGTGATACTCTAACAATCTTCCGGAAGGACAGAGGCTGCTTCGTTTTTTAAATATATATGAGATACACAAATATATCTTAGCAAGACTCGAAAATTTCTTGACCGATTCATTTCAAATGTTTACACAACACTCTTAACAAACTCTCTGACGGACATTACATATTTTTCAATGTGGAAATTATACATAAGAAGGGATTATTTGGCAAAACTCTAGAAAAGTTATTGACCAGTTTAGATCAGATTTTTACGCGATACTCTAATAAACGTTCGGACGGGCATAGGCTACGTGTTTTTAAATGTATATGGTACATAAACATATACGTAATACATAAAGGGGAAATATCAGTAAATTTCTCTGAAAGCTTTTCATCGATTTTTTCCCATTTTGTTACAGTATACACCAATAAACATGCGGATGGTCGTAGGATACATACTTTTTGAATACATGTAATCCATAAAGGGAAAACTTTGTTAGCCAAAATCTCGAAATGTTCTTGACCAACTTATCTAATAAACATTCAGACACACATTGGCTGCATATTTTTAAATATATATATATATATATGATGTATAATGGAGAAACGTAATTAGCAAAAATCTCGAAAGCTCTCGACCGTTTTGCTTGAAACGGTTATGCGATACGTTACTAACATTCCGATAGATGTAGTCTATATACTGTTTTAAACAACAACGTACAGAATTTCTGATAAAACGGACAGCGAAATAGAAAATGCTCTGGTGTCAAAATGTGCAATTTCGTTTTCTTTCTTGCAGTCAGTTTTTACTTAGATATCAAGCCATTAAAACCATTAAACAAAACTGTTTATTCCACGTACACAATTACCCCTTATAAACAATTTTAAAACAAAAAATCGTATACTCAATAGTTTTTTTTTTTTTTTTTTTTTTTTTTTTTTTTTTTTTTTTTTTTTGTCGCAGACAGGTGGAAAGAGGAATGTTGTATTTATAACTTACTGACTTATGATTAGGTTACTACTACGGAGTCTGAATTATCCGAAACTTTGCAGTCCTACCCGCTCTCAGATTAAAACTGCGTGAAATACTGTCATTGTAGCTACTGTCCTCACAGATCCAACAGCTGGAGAGGTATGTCCTGTACGCCTTATATTAGAGATCCCAACCAGTTTACCAATGATTTCATTTCCCTATGGAGGTTTCGTTTGCAATAACAAGAAACAAGACTCGTGGTCTGAAAGAGAGGGGAAGAGAGATGGACAGAGAGAAGGAGGGGGAGAAAATGGTCACATAGAGGGGGAAGGGAGGAGACGGACAGTGAGAGGAGTGACGAGTAGATGGAGAGAGAGTGGGGGGAAGAGGAGATGGACAGTGGAAGGGGGAATGAAGAGATGGACAGTGAGAGGGTGAATAGAGAATAGGGGAAGAAGAGATGGACAGTGGAAGGGGGAGGAGGAGATGAACAAAGAGAGGGGGAAAGAGGAGGAGACGGATAGAGAGAGGGAGGCAGAGGAGGGGATTAGGACGTATACACAATTCCCCTACATATTTAGCAGTTGCGAAGCATTGGCGAGTTCGATAGTCTACAATAAAAAGCTGGGGGTTCCCGCTTGAAAATATGAAGTTGACACCGCCAACGCAGGAGAGGTTTCCTTTACTAACATTAACTTTTCACATAGATCTTTTTTCGATATATTTAGTTGCCTAAAGTTAAAACAAACATCCTGTATATGTTCACATCCTGCAACCGTAAACTACACGCAGAATAACAGTTTTATAACACACTTCCCATGCCTGTCATTAGGAGTAGTGCCTGCGAAATGCTCTTTTTACAGTAGCAACGCTACCCCGAAACTGCATAGTTTGCCCTGCAATTTACTAGACTTATTCAGTAATTATTATTAGTTACTGCTCTTCGATATCGCATTTCGGCAGTGATAAGCACGTAATTGGACTGTTAGTCAAACAGCAGTTTTCTTCATTTTCAGTTGCTGGCATGTAAAGTGTATAAAGCCATACGGAAGGGATTATAAACGGAACTTGGCGAAGAATAGCCTTTGTTTAGTACCAGCTATTCTTATTTCATTATAACCCATATGTGAGTTTGCGAGCCATTACTGTTTACGATACTATACGGCAACAGCTACTACATTACGAACACAGCAACAAGCACGGCAAGAAGCCTTATGCGTCTGCTGCTGCACCAGAAGAGACCGGAACTCTGGCTAGGCTAGAATTACTGTTTGGGCTTACAGTTGCGAAATACAGATACGTTGATAACTGGAGACTGCAGTGCAGCTTCAGCTGTATGTCGTTCGCAAAACAGCGGGGCACGTGGAAGCTGTTGGGCTGAAATCGACGATAGCTTCCACGTGTGCGCCTAACGTAGGATTCACTTCAAGTCATAACAGAGCAGTAAGAACATGAAAGGAGCCGCCAAAGCTCCGGAGGACCTTTTCGACAAGAGCAGGGGTGCACTAAGAAATTTAGTGCGAAGGAGTAAATGTATGTGAAGGCTAAATACATGTAAGTTGATAGTTCTCGCAGTTCTTATTCTGTTAATATTTAAAATTATTGTCGATTGTTATTTTATCTGGAGTGTAATTGGACTTTTGCTGAAATTACAGTAAACTGAGACAACCCCTCGTCATTGTGCGTTCTCGGCATGGTTGTTGGTAAGCTCCTCCTCCTTTTAGAACTATTTTATAATCTTATAGACAGAACTGATAGAGCAAGAAACCTTTTCCGTTACCGCTATATTCCGACAGATCGCTCGCTCATCTTCACCGAGTGTTCTCAGGCGCCTTGTCACGGTCCGCGCGGCTCCCCCCGTCGGAGGTTCGAGTCCTCCCTCGGCTGTCGGGCGCGCGCGCGCGTTTGTGTGTGTGTGTGTGTGTGTGTGTGTGTGTGTGTGTGTGTGTGTGTGTGTCGTCCTTAGCGTAAGTTAGTTTAAGTTATATTACGTAGTATGTAAGCTAGGGACCGATGAGCTCAACAGTTTGGTCCCACAAGACCTTACCACAAATTTCCAATTTTTTGCTCATCTTCAAGTACGCACACATACATATAAACATAAGCATTTACGAATTTATGTTGAAGGGTCCCGGAGAAAAGGAAATAAGAATCTGGAAAGGCACGGTAATGATACAGAACGAAACTAAACCAATCTGGTTTAATAGAAAATTAAATTCGCTAGCCCCAATTGTAACACAATTTCTGGCTGAATGTAGAGAATCTTACAAAATCAGCCGTCTCCGACGATGTGTTTCGTTGTGTTACTTTTCTTCCTTTCTTTTAATGTTTAAAATGTTTATTTTTTTCTGAGTGTATTCGAAAAGTTGTGTTATAAAAATGATGGACAAACATCTATTAGGCGCACTACGAATGTAGTGTTGTGGACATGTTGGGAATGTGGATCTCACGGGGAGCGTGCAAGGGATAAGTCCCTGCAGACGCACTATCCTCTGTGCCCGCGGTGGCTCAGATGGATAGAGCGTCTGCCATGTAAGCAGGAGATCCCGGGTTCGAGTCCCGGTCGGGGCACACATTTTCAACATGTCCCCAATGAAGTGTATCAACGCCTGCTTGCAGCTAGGGTGTCTATTTAATTGTCATTTCTATAAAAAGGTATTTTAATATTAAGTAGTGCGCGCAGTAAACGTTGGTCATTTTGTGTTCTCTGATTTATTTGAAACGTTATTTTCATTTGTTGCTAGTGAAAGGTATCTCCGTTAGAGTGCAGTCCGTAATTAACAAGTCTTATACCTTTCCGGATTTTCGCAGTGCTGATCTGCTGTTAAACGCTCGTCGTTCTTGCGATCTGAAGGCTTAACGTGATGGCGATGCTGATGCTGAGCAAGTGTTTAAGGAGAACAGACGGCGAAGGTCATCATCAGTCCTCAATCTCGCCCCCCCCCCCCCTTTCCCATCCCTCCCAGGAAAAGCAGCGTACCCAAACTGTCTGTGTACACAGTAAACTCTGTGTTCAAGTCTGAGAAAGTTCTGAATGACTGAGTAGCTTTTTTCTGAGGCGGAACATGGGACCATTCCGGTATTCACCGAGTGGGACTTGGGAAACCGCCGAAAAACCGTATGCAGGCTGGTCGGCGCACCGACCTTCCGTCGTTAATCCTCTGGTCCGATTCGTTTCATAGAAATGTCCTGTGGCAGCACGACCTGGTGCAAGTTTCTTAACTGGACACCGCTTGGGATAACTGCGTGTCTTTAAAGCCAACGGCACCTGGTTTACTCCGAATGGTCGGTCACCCTTCCAACTACTTGCTGGGCCCAATATGATCAGGCGGGAACCAGTGTTACCAACGTGAGATCGCCGTTGGCGCACACCCACAGAGCAGAAATGTATGCTCTTTGGGCATATTGGCGTACTTCCTTGTCTCGGAAGAAGCTGCATTAACACGGCTGCCTGCGATTTAAGCAGCAGCCTTATCCCTGATAATCCGGAACAGAGCGCGGACAAGAGTGTTGAAAGGGAATTGTTACTAGCAAAGGATTACCTTGTTTTGCGTGAGATCGTAAATCTTCCACAAAACCGCTATTAACGATGCCAAAGCTCTTCTTAAACTTTTTTTTCCTTTAAAAGCAGCTAATCAATATGAATCCACAGCCGCCTAATTTACGAGCTCATTTTAAAGTCCATAAAAAAGACCATCCGATACGCCCAATTTCCAACATATGAACGCTGCCTATCACGACTTAGCCAAATTCTTGCAAGATATATTGAAAAAAATAGTTCGTTTTCTCCACAGCAATTATATTGTTTCCAATAGTCAAGATTTTGTTGATGAAATTAGACGTTCACTGTGAGAAAGATATGAAATTAATTTCCTTTGAATTTAAAAATCTTTACACAAATGTGCCGGTTCTTGCAACCTTCACAAAAGATTTACCTGATGAGTAAATAACCGATCTTATTAATTTACTTCGTATTGTAGTGAAATACAATTATTCTGAGTTTAATGGAAAACTATATCAGCAACTAGATGGCCTTGCAATGGAGAACCCCCCAGTAGGAATTCTTGCAGATGTGTTCATTAATTCCTTAGAAGTAAAATTTTCAGTAATTTCTCAGCGTCAACTATAGACAGTCTTTCATACGCTGGATACGTCCATGACATCTTGATCATTTACAAGAGGCCTTTTAATGTGTTCAACGAGTTTCATGAAAATGTTTCTTTCACCTGTGAACGCGAAAATGAGTTCCGGCAGTTAAACTTTATAGATCTCACTCTTATGATAAAAGACGACAAAATTAGCTTCAATATCTTCCGTAAAGAAACCAGTCCTGATCAAATTATACCATTCACTTCAGTACACCCGCATTCTCATAAGAAGGCCTTTTTTCATTCAGCTATTCATAGGGCCATCTACACACCCCTTTCTAGTGAAAATCTCAATTCTGAAATCAGTCTGATTAAAACTGTTGCTGTCAATAATGGCTATAATTCTTCTATAGTAGATAACATTTTAGTAGGAGAACCAATCAGAGAATCGCTGCCCTAGGCCTTTCTAATAATTAACTTAATGAAAAGGAAAAAAAAATTTCTCTATACCATTTCTGGGTCCAATTTCTTACAGGATACAGCGTCTGCTTCAAAATAGATATAACTGTACAGTAGCCTTCTGCACTAATCATTTTTTTAAAAAGTAACATCATACATAACTTGAAACCTACGCTTTCTCTTTTGCAGAATTCTAGTGTCAATAAAATGATTTGCGGCAACTGTCCCGCCTATTACGCAGGCCAAACAAGCGGAGCTATTTCGACAAGATCGAAGGAACATCTTCTACGCAAAAAAGGTACCGATGTTCACAATTCAACTTTCGCTGACCATTTGTCAATCACAGGACGTAATCCTAAAGATGTAAAAGACGTCCAGATCTTGTAATCAGAGAAAAAAGGCTTTAGGCTTAACATATTAGAAGAGCTAGAGATTTTTAAACACTTATCCCTGAAGGACGGTCTCATTCTTAACGAACAGTTGCAATTACGCAACAAAAACTTTTTCAAGGTATAGAGCCGCTAATTAAAAATTGTCTGAGGGGCGATACTTTCCTCAATGTAGACTTTTAAACATCATTTTCCCTCCAATTATAGTGTTTTGTGTGCACATTATTTGAACTGTATTTCTTTTGTAAAATAAGACTGTTACGGTATGTTCTAAGTTCCATGGACTGGTTCCTGATGTTACCTGTAATCGTTAAAATTGTCTTGCAGTGCCTCATTTGCTCTTCTCTGTAATTAGATCACTTCTTGCTAGATGACTCGAGTCTGTTTTCGTGTCCAACTCGTGGCTGCCTTGGCCTGTTAGCCGTCTAGTGTGACGGTAGACGCGGTTTGATGCAGTTCTTGGTCCTAAGCGGCCTCGCGGCTACCATTGTATTTCGATGGAATATTTTATCCAGTTGACAAACATGTTACATTTTCAAATTTTTATTTTTATTCTTGTGACAATTTCTATTTGACGAGAAAATTTTTGCTCAGATGTTTTTCAGCCCTGGTATGATTAAATGTAAGTACACTGTTCGTACATTTTATGGAAGTAATCGTATTAAGTATATTGTATTTCAAGCCATGTCATCATATTTCCTACGTAATCCTATGTAAATTTTTATTTTAGTACTATCGAAACCATGGTCAATTTGAAAATAATTTTGTGCAACCGAGGTCCCTATACATACAGCCTGTAGTTAAATTAACGCACGATTGCTCGACCTCAGCCAATAAAAATGACTGAAATTTCAAAAAAAATAATTTGCTTTTTTTTCTGGCCGCCTGCTTAGCCGAATGATCGGAGTTTTTTCATTAGGTGAGGAAGGGCCCAAGTTCGATTCCGGGTACCTCCTCGTGTTTTTCTGGGGTAGGGAGGTCTGGAACAGGGTCCCCACAGCCCCGTGAGGCCAGATGAGGAGTTGCTTGGATACAGAAGCAACGGTATCTCCAGGATTCATCTAGTGGCAATGACGGCTGGAGGGACTGACGACATGCTGATCACATGTCCCGTGAGCATAGATCACTCTTCATAATGGCTTGTACGCAGCAGCCAGCCTGTCGAAATAGGCCAAAGGCCTAATCCGTGAGTTAATTACAGGTGATACTTTAAACTTCGTAACTACCCCTTACATGAGTGGACATGCAGTTTATCGTAGACTCTGAACCAATAAGCATTTTTTACATACATAAATGATTGCCAGAGGAGAAAGGAGATGTAAAAAAATTTAATATCTGTGGCATCATGCATAGATGTTACCCCACGGGCGTCGTTACGTTGGTAATGGAATTGCCAGTTTTCGTTTGATGCCAATAGTAGTTGTACAGGATCCGGCGGACCACTGGAGCACACGCACTGAGCCACAGCTCCAACGGCTCTGGATTATGAAAGCCCTCTGTCGCCACAGTACGTGACGGTCTGGAGGCAACCGACTTGCGCTTAGAGCAACTTCAGTATGGGACAACAGGCTGACGCCACCTAGTCGCGGCTCCGTCATCACCTTTGTTGCTGTTGTACGAACTAGACTATTTCTTGTTGCATTATTTGCATTGAGTCTTCGTTTGTTTGGAGAAATACACGTTAAGGAAGTCTTGTGTTCGTTGTATTAACTTGTTCGCTGATCATTTCTGCTCCTATCCAGATTTCATACGATAGCAGTTGCCACACCACTTACCATTGCGTGTGAAGTCGTACTCAACACTATCGACTAGGAATCGTGCACTGGCCCTTTTGCTATGTACAGGGTGATTAATTATAATCACCCTGTTTAATTATAAACTTCCGCTGCTTCAGAGTGCCTACATGAGAAACTGGTGATCATAGAACAATGAAACTTTGCAAGGACATGTGGAAGAGAAATAACAAATAATGAATCGAATGAAAGAAATTTTAATTCGTTTAGTGCGTGTCATGTTTACGTTGTTTAATCCACAACAGCCTTGACTCGCACTCGAGATTGGTCTACTGCTGCCCGAAACATCTCATTGGGATGGTGACTACCTCCCTCGCTGAGCTCTTCTTCATCTGCTGACTACACACGAGTAGAAATCCGACAAAACGACGTAAGGGCTCAAGGGGATTAGCAGATGGCAATGGCTGGTGCCACAAAAGGAACATGACTGAAACTGGGCTTCGTGCTGGAATTCGGATCCATACTCGACAAGTGGACAAGGAGTCTTGGTCTACCATTATATTTGTGACGCTTGCCGAAACTGCAGCAGCGGCAGTGATAGCAGTACTACACTCATGCTCATAAATTAAGAATAATTGCAGGCTGTAGTGCTACACAACGTGGCACTACACAGAACTGGCGCTAATAGCATAGGCACATAAGAAACACACATGACACAGTATTGGTGATAAGTTGAGGAAACCAACCCGAAACACGCGTGCTACAAAATGCCACTGTTTCCTGCGCATGTACTCCGACATCAATATGGGATATGATCACCATAAGCACGTACACAGGCCGCACAACGGGTTGGCATACTCTGGATCAGGTGGTCTAGCAGCTGCTGGGGTATAGCCTCCCATTATTGCACCAGTGCCTGTCAGAGCTCCAGAAGTGTCGTAAGGGTTTGAAGACGTGCAGCGATACGACGACCGAGAGCATCCCAGACGTGCTCGATGGGGTTTAGGTTTGGAGAACAGGCAGGCCACTCCATTCGCCTGATTTCTTCTGTTTCAAGGTACTCCTCCACGATTGCAGCTCTTTGGGGCCGTGCGCTATCATCCACCAGGAGGAAGGCGGGACCCACTGCACCCCTGAAAAGGTGGACATACTGGTGCAAAATGACGTCCCGATACGCCTGACTTGTTACGGTTTCTCTGTCAAAGACTTGCAGTGGCGTACGTGCACCAATCATAATCCCACCCCACACCATCAAACCACGACCTCCATACAGGTCCCTTTCAAGGACATTAAGGGGTTGGTATCTGGCTCCTGGTTCACACCAGATGAAAACCCGGCTAGAATCAATGTTCAGAATATACCTGGACTCGTCCGTGAACATAACCTGGGACCGCTGTTCCAATGACCATGTACTGTGTTCTTGACACCAGGCTTTACAGGCTCTCCTGTGACCAGGGGTTAGTGGAATGCACCTTGCAGGACTCCGGGCGAATAAACCATGTCTGCTCATTCGTCTGCAGACTGTGTGTCTGGCGACAACTGTTCCAGTGGCTGCAGTAAGGTCCCGAGCAAGGCTACCTGCAGTACTCCGCGGCCGTCTCCGGGCACTGTTGATGAGATATCGGGCTTCTTGTGGTGTTGTACAGTGTGGACGTCCCGTACTGTAGCGCCTGGACACGTTTCCTATCTGCTGGAATCGTTGCCAATAATCTTGAGATCACACTTTGTGGCACACGGAGGGCCCTTGGTACGATCTGCTGTCTTTGACCAGCTTCCAGTCGCCCTAGTATTCCCCTCACAACGTCATCAATATGTGTTCTTTGAGCCATTTTCAACACACAGTCACCATTAGCACGCCTGAAAACGCCTGCACACTTACTCACTGCCCCGTACTCTGACATGCACCGACACACCTCTGCGCGTGTGGACTGCTGCCAGCGCCACCGTGCGACGACCGCAGGTCAAATGCAACGCATGGTCATGCCCCGAGGTGATTTAAACCCGCAAACCGCCCACCAGAGCGTTGTTTCACCGTTAAACAGTATCATCCTTAATTTATGAGCATAAGTGTAGTTTAAACTGAGATAATACGGCTGACGAAGGTACTGATACAGTTTCGAGACACTATTTAACCTCCTACTCTAATATATCACCGCGCCTTATTGAGAGCAAGCTTCTAATGCATAAGGAACCTAGAAGGAGCACTGTGAACAAAGTGTAGAAACAATGCACATTATCGAATATCTTGGATGAAGCAGAGATGGGAAAATTAGCACACAATAAATGAGACGGAGTTCCGCATTTAGTTAGTAGAAATGTTGAAGACTGTCTTAAGGAAATGCAAAATGTTGCCCGCCTTCATTATCATAGCTTCTAAAACGCTACATGATAATGTCCGACCTAGAAGTACATGGGTGTTACAATTAAACTTCCGTACTTGACTCCCATGAAAGATGAGTGACCGTAGGACAATGAAACTTTTGGGAAACATTTGTAACAACACGTGGAAGAGAAATAACGAATAAATCATTGAAAGAATCAAATTTTAATTTCCAAATGAGGTAGTAACATTTATTAATTGCGTACCGTGTTAACGTTACAGATTATAAACGTTGCTCAATGTGACGACCACCTGCATCCAAGATTGTCGAAGTTTCTACCGATACCATTTCACAACTTTTCCGGTACTTTCCGAACGGCGGATCATAAAATGTTCAGCTCGTGCACTGCCGAAAGATCAAGCACTACTACGGACGTTCTCAGCCGTGGCAACAATAACTTCAACAATTTGTGGCGCAGTTGGCGGTCAGCCTCTCCCAGCAACAGTTCCTAAATTGACGGTTAATTCGAACTTCCGATTCACGTTTCCCTGTTGAGAAAAGAGGAGCTCTCCGCATTCATTTACGCGCGAAGAGCAGCAGCACTATTGCCGTTGTTTTGATAAAACAAACTTAAAGTAAAGACTTGCTCACCTTGTACAGACCCGTAGTGATTGCCTGCAATTGAAATGCACCCTGATGTTTGTGTTTCAACCCTCCGTCTACAGTGTTCCTATAAAGCCGGGTAACTTTCCGTCTACAGTGGGTCAAGTCGCGAAAGTTTAATTACAACCACCCTTCGGTCTGTATCTCACGACTTATCGGTCGAGCTGAACAATGCAAATCTATAATGATAGTGCATCGACGCGGATGAATTAGTACCGCATCTTATAAGTTACGAAACAGCTCACAAGGAACGGGAATGGCTAGCAGATCGTCGCTTGCAGTGTAGCCGCCTGGGATCACAGAAGGTGAACGTCCGGATCCAAACGCTCTGCGTTAGTTCACGCCGCGTTTCATTCTCACGACGAACGCGGCGTCTCATTGCTCTGCCGCTGGTTCTTCCCCAGGCTCACACTAATTTCCTATTCCTGTTCTTTTCAGAATTACGTGAGAATGTCCGGGTAATTCGTTAAAGGGAGCCACATTCGGCGTATGCCGTTTTATGTTCCAGTAGTGACATACTGTGAGCTTCAACTCTACAACTGTCTTAAGCTCCACTTTCAGAATCGCTCGATTGGCCTATTCCTAGAGAAAAAAACAAACCGTAACTAAACGTCAACATCCAAGCAGCAGATCGTGCCACAACTATAACATTCATAATGACGTGAAATTGAAGTGCCTGCTTTTATAACTTGTTTATTGTCTGACAATATCACTCCAGTACAACAGTTCCTTTCGTAAATGCTCTGCCAATTTTTCCTTAGTCGTCGACACTTCCAGGAAACCTGGCACCTTTGACATTTAGAATCTTTTAATCTTCCCGAGCATTTATTACACAAATGAAAAGCAGTAACAAATCACTGTAAACTTTGTTTTTAATTTTCGGCATTTAACATGTAAACCTTCATCTTCGCCTTGTGCTGTCAATTCACTACAAACGTTAGTCTCTATTACCACGTTCTGCCTAGCACTAGCTGGAGAGATAAATATACGAAAAATACATGTTACTTTTATGGAGTGCTATGTCAATGCTAATCTCGTCATTGAGATATAATTGCTCATGTCTTTTAGAAAGTACTGCTTTCAGACATGATGATAGTAATACATGATACAGTTACATTAATACGACCACCGCCTGTGTTCGACAACAAAAGGCAATAAGCAACCACAGACGCCAGACAGCAGCACTATCTACATCTACACGATTACTCTGAAATTCACATTTAAGTGCTTGGCAGAGGGTTCATCGAACCACACTCCTACTATCTCTCTACCATTCCACTCCCGAACAGCGCGCCGGAAAAACGAACACCTAAACGTTTCTGTTCGAGCTCTGATTTCTCTTATTTTATTTTGATGATCATTCCTACCTATGTAGGTTGGGCTCAACAAAATATTTTCACACTCGGAAGAGAAAGTTGGTGACTGAAATTTCGTAAACAGATCTCGCCGCGACGAAAAACGTCTTTGCTATAATGACTTCCATCCCAACTCGCGTATCATGTCTGCCACACTCTCTCCTCTATTACGTGATAATACAAAACGAGCTGCCCTTTTTTGCACCCTTTCGATGTCCTCCGTCAATCCCACTTGGTAAGGATCCCACACCGCGCAGCAATATTCTAATAGAGGACGAACGAGTGTAGTGTAAGCTGTCTCTTTAGTGGACTTGTTGCATCTTCTAAGTGTCCTGCCAATGAAGCGCCACCTTTGGCTCGCCTTCCTCACAATATTATCTATGTGGTCTTTCCAACTGAAGTTGTGCGTAATTTTTACACCCAGGTACTTAGTTGAATTGACAGCCTTGAGAATTGTACTATTTATCGAGTAATCGAATTCCAACGGATTTCTTTTGGAACACATGTGGATCACCTCACACTTTTCGTTATTTAGCGTTAACTATCACCTGCCACACCATGTAGCAATCTTTTCTAAATCGCTTTGCAACTGATACCGGTATTCGGATGACCTTACTAGACGGTAAATTACAGCATCATCTGCGAACAACCTAAGAGAACTGCTCAGATTGTCACCCAGGTCATTTATGTAGATCAGGAACAGCAGAGGTCCCAGGACGCTTCCCTGGGGAACACTCGATATAGCTTCAGTTTTACTCGATGAATTGCCGTCTATTACTACAAACTGCGACCTTCCTGACAGGAAATCACGAATCCAGTCGCACAACTGAGACGATACCCCATAGGCCCGCAGCTTGATTAGAAGTCGCTTGTGAGGAACGGTGTCAAAAGCTTTCCGGATATCTAGAAACACGGAATCAACTTGAGATCCCCTGTCGATCAGTGGCTATATAAAGCATGTCTGAGGGGATGCACTCGTAGTTGTTATGCGGAAACGGACTGATTTATCTATCGTCCAAGAGGGCACATTCATTTGTTTCCGGGCCAAGTGTTGAGGCGTTTCTGAAACTTCTAAGTTTTTAAAATGTTCGTGTGTCGTTATGTTTTAAGCACATCGTGCATGGCAAAATGGCACTATCCAAAACCGGCGCCTATGCAACTGTGGTGCACCACAGGACATAGGTAACAGGGGTGAACGATGGCTGCGGAGATACGTACTGGGGAATAGACGTGCAACTGCTGATAACCTGACGGCCCAGATGAACCAAGGGGCTACCAACAGTGTTTCCTCAACGACCGACCGTTCAGTGAACTTTGCTACGTATCGGCGTCGGCAACAGACACCTGGTTCATGCGTCCTGTTCATCGGCGACGAAGGCTGCAATTTGCATGCCAGTACAGTAACTGGATGTCCACTGAGTGGGGCCAGGTGGTCTTTCCAGAGGAATCACGTTTAATGCTCGATTGGTCAGTTGGTCGCTGGCGTCTGAAAGCAAAACACACTGCAACAGATGTCGGAAGGGTCCAAACCGGAGGAGGGAACGTTGTGGTCTGGGAAATGTTTTCGTGGCATTGCCAGAGTGAACTAGTCATTCTGGAAGTCACAGTGGCTCAGAACAAGTATGCATATATGCTTGGGGACCATGTTCACCCCTACATGCATTCACCCCACAACACAGGGTGTACATAAAGTCCTGGAACACTTCCAATTATTTATTGCACAAGAACCAAAGATTATACAGATATCATACATATTTCATTTTGGAGAGACCCTGAAAGCTTTTTTTAAATGTGTACCACCACAGCGTAGCCGATAGTCAGCGCTAGTCGCAAATATGGCGAGTTCCCGTGCGAAGCGAGCTTCTTGTGTGTTGGAGTTCGACAAAAACAAGTGTGCTACAGCTGTTCAACGAATCTTTAGAACCAAGTACGGTAAGAAATCACAAACGAGGAAGGCCATTTACCATTGGCACAAAAAATTCGTTACGACGGGTTGCTTGTGCCCGACAAAGAGAAGCGGACGTCCCAGTGTGAGCGAAGTGAATGTGGAGCGTGTACTAGACACATTCATAAGGAGTCCAAAGAAATCGGTGCGTCGTGCATCCCGTGAACTTGAAATGCAATCCGACTCTCCGTTCATCTTTCAGCAGAATGGGGCTCCACCCCATTTTCATCGTGAAGTTCGTGGGTACCTGAACACGGAACTGCCGTATCGATGGATCGGCCGTGCTACAGAAGAGGACAGCTGTTTCATTAAATGGCCTCCCCGATCACCATATCTCACTCAGTGTGACTTTTTTCTCTTTAGATCTGGTGCATGTGCTGCCTCTATCACGTGACGTAGCGGAGCTCCGAGAGAGAATGCGGGAAGAGACTGCCACAGTCGACGATGCCATGCTGGGACGGGAATGACAAGAATTCGATTACCGTACTGACGTCTGCCGAGTCACTCATGGTTCGCATATCGAATGTTTGTAAAAGAACTTTCAGAGTTTCTCTTCAAAATGCCATATGTATGACATCTGTACAATGCTTAGTTCTTGTGCAATAAATAATTGAAAGTGTTCCCGGACTTTATGTACACCCTGTATTATCGTCATAATCTAAGAGTCGTCTTAAAATCCAGGATTTTTTACCATTCCCGGAGACAAAAAACAGCTCAGAAAAAAATTGAGTTTAGTTGCTTACTGACCGACGTTGATATTATAAGCAAGACACTGCCTTCTGTCAGTTATTCCTACTGCCGTTCAGGAAGCATCCTCCATCCTCAAGGACAATACTTTCATTCCGAACAGCATCTACGCACATATCCAGACACTTGTCAGCTGCCATGACGCCAAACGACCAGCAGTAGCTTCTTCAAATTATTTCACAAAATTCCTGTAGAATGCGATCTTTGTCAATCCTTACCGACCATTCGAAAAACATGTTAAATCAAATTCCCCTCCTGCTTCGAAGTTCAATACAGTGTCGTACGAGCTCAACAAGAACGACAACAATTCAGTTGTTTCTTAATAGTGCATTCAAAAACAACAAAATAGTTACAGTCGTTATAAAATACGCCTGTATTATAAGAAATATACAATTGCGTGTATGGCCTCCAGCAGAAACAAACCCTGCTTTATCTACAAATTAGACAAAAATGTTATTGGTTGTTTTATCAGCGACTAACTTACCAACGAACCACGCAGCCAAATGATGTAGAGGTCGTCTTACCTGCAACAAGGGAAATAGTTGCTAAAATGTTTGAAAAATAACAAAATTAATTATTAAGTTTATCAACTGTAATTTGAGAGATTTTAATTTTGCAAAGTATTTAGGCCTTATATGGCTTCTACAAAAATCAGCGCCAACGTACTATCAGCTGCGAATAAAACAACTGTCTATTGTATGTGCCCGAGCGCACAATTCCGGAGATAATAATAGTACAGTAAAGCTAATATATACACTAAGACAAAAAACGGCGCACTACGAAGGAGTTACCCGAATGGTACGAGAATCGTTAGATGTGATGTACATGTACATGCACAGAAAAAAAATGATTACAGTTTCAGAAAACTGCATGATTTATACAGGAAAATGAGCTACTCAAATTGAGAAAGTCAATAACCCTTTGGGCCACCTCTGGCTCTTATGCAAGCAGTTACTCGTCTTTGCAACAATTAACAGAGTTGTTGGGTCTCCTTCTGAGGGATAACGTACCAAATTCTGGCCAACTGGTGCGTTAGATCGTCAAAATCCCAAGCTGGCTGGAGGGCTCCGTCAATAATGCAGCAAACGTTCTCAATTGGGGAAACATCCGGCGAGCTTGCTGACCAAGGTACGATTTGCAAGCACAAAGATAAGCATTAGAAAACTCTTGCTGTATGCAGTGGGCATTATCTTGCTGAAATGTAAAGCCAGGATGGCTTGTTGTGAAAGGCAACCAAACAGGGAATAGAATATCGTCGACATTCGACTGTGATAGCCAAAAAGTTTGTGCTATGAAATGCCTCCGCAGCGGAGTGTGCGCTGATATGGAAATTCTTGGCAGATTAAAACTGTGTGCCGGACAGAGACTCGAACTCGGCACCTTTGCCTTTCGCAGGCAAGCGCTCTACCAACTGAGCTACCCCTCCTCACAGCTTCACTTAAGCCAGTATCTCGTCTTCTAGAGCACTTGGTCCCGAGTTCGAGTCTCGGTCCAGCACACAGTTTTAATCTGCCAGGAAGTTTCACCATCATTTCTGGTTGTGGAGGCGTATGGCCGGCGACAGTCAGGCTGGTACCTCACCGCTATCCGGAGACTCTCCAGACACGTCCTCGGCCTGGAATCTCATTGCCCGGAATAGGTTTTCAGGATGAGTCCCGCTTCGAACTTAACCCCAATGACCAGCCATCAGGTTTTTTTGTTTTTTGTATTTCTTTTTTTTGTTTCTGTGTCATCAGTCTTCTGACTGGTTTGATGAGGCTGTGACCTCCCCTTCTCTCTTTGCTCCGTTTCTTTCGCTGATCTTTCCTCTTCTTTCTTCCTTTTCGAACCGCGGCTATATCTCAGGGTTTTCAATGCAGACATGTAGTGAGAAGTGGGCACATGTGTGTGGTGGTTAACGATATCGTAGTGCTGTGAGGGAGCATCACTCGTGCCTCTGGTTTGAGAAGACTGACGACTGAAGTACAAACATTTCTCAAAAGAAAAACAGGTATGTGCTCTCTTTTTCTTTTAAAACTATAAATAGTAGCGTAGCTAGTACTATCTATCGTTTTGTTAAACTGAATGAGTGCGACACCATTGATGAAGTTTCAACATCGAAAGAAGTTTATTAATACCAATTAGCCGAAATAAAAAAGAAAACTCATCCAATACAGAAGTCACTCACAGTTAAGAGTAATTAGTTTCTGATTTGTGTGTAGCGGTCATTAATTCTTAAAACATTGTTTCAATAATTCTATCGCTGTCCGTTCATCAGTTGCTAAGCAACGTATCAACAAGCTGACTATGCAATGAATTAATATTTGTCGTATCCCGACAGTACATCGCTTCTCGCTTGCTTTAAGCATCAAGACGATTACTATGCCGCTCATATAAGTCTTTGATAGTTATTATCAAGCTAATGTCCGTAAATTGCGGTTAATGTTACTGAATCACACACGCGACGATAACGCCCAATATTCAGCCGCGTATCTTAAACTCCACGCCGATATTTGAGAATTCGCGCGCGATTTGTTTGCGCCAAAGTCGGGCCGTGGTTCCCTAGAATAAGTTTTAAATCAACTGCGGGTTCTAAATTAATATGAAAGTTACAGCAGATCCCACTCGACTACTACTTGATCGCGCACTCGAGCAACACGAAGTTTTTTTCTTACAAAGAGAAAACATATCATGCATAATGCAACAAGGTTATTTGCTATGTCAAAACATATTTATATCTATCTCATTAAAACTCATTACCTATTAAATGTTGTACATAATGAAATTCTTTAGTCTCTAACAAATCAATAAAATTTAGAAATGAATGACATGTATAAAAAAATCTCAAGTTGATTTGACGTCATGGGTCACTACTGGTTTCGACTCCCCTACACTCACGTGACGCATAGTACATCCGACTATATAGGACATACTCATGTAATGTTACAAGGCCCGCCACGGATTCCTCTCCTGTGCCAACCTCTTCATCTCAGAGTACCACTTGCAACCTATGTCCTCAATCAATTGCTGGATGTATTCCAATCTATGTCTTCCTCTACGGTTTTTGCCCTTTATAGTTCCCTCTAGTACCATGGAAGTCATTCCCTCATGTCTTAACAGATGTCCATCTTCCTGTCCCTTCTCCTTATCAGTGTTTTCCACATGTTCCTTTTCTCTCCGATTTCGCGCAGAACCTCCTCATTCCTTAACGTAACCGTCCACCTAAATTTCAACATTCGTCTGTAGCACCACATCTCAAATGCTTCGATTCTCTTCTGTTCCGATTTTCCATGTTTCACTACCATACAATGCTCCAGACGTACAATCTCAGAAATTTCTTCCTCAAATTAAGGCCGATATTTGATATTAGTAGACTTCTCTTGACCAGGAATGCCCTTTTTCCCATTGATAGTCTGCTTTTGATGCCCTCCTTGCTCCATCTGTCATGGGAAGACGCTGCAGGTCATTTGCAAGCTTCTCATACCACGATTGTACTGTCCTGGCTGTGTGAATGAGTGCACTATCGTCCTGAAATGTGGCATCGTTGTTGGGGAACAACATTTGAATCATGGGGTGCACCTTATCACCTAAAATGTTCAAATAATCGTTGGCTGTAATACGTCCCTTGAGAGTAATGATGAGACCAGCAGAACACCGTGATATGGTGCCCACACCATCACACTTCCACCTCCATTAGGATTGTAGGGTTCTTTTGGCGTTCTCCAGAGGCAAACCGCGACTTTGCAAATAACGAAAACATTGAGTCGTCGCACCATAAGATATGTTTCTACTGATCAGTCGTGCAGGATTTATGCTCCTGACACCATGTTTTGCTCTTCTTTGCGTTGGCTGACTTCACCAAGGGTTTGGGTATAGCAGATCGTACATGAATATTCCTTTATGGAGTTCTCGGTGGACAGTGTAGATAGATACGGGGTCTCGAAGATGGCTGATGACCTCTGCAGTCACTTTAGCCGCCGTAGTTTTGTGTTGCTTTGGTACAATTCGTGTTAGCGTACGACGATCTCTGTCATTTAGTTTTGTTTTGCGCCCACTATTACATTTACACGATGATATCCTTCCATGTTTTGTGTAGGCTGTCTTGACTGTTCAAACAGTTGCTCTTGAAACATTCAGTAGGTTGCCTGTCTTGGTTTCTGATCCTCTAGCTATTTGGGCCACGAGAATCTGCCCTCTTTGGTCCTCTGTTAGGTCTTCATTGCACGTCGACCTTGATATCTGAATGCAAATACACTACTGGCCATTAAAATTGCTACACCAAGACGAAATGCAGATGATAAACCGGTATTCACTAGACAAATATATTATACTAGAACTGACATGTGATCACATTTTCACGTAATTTGGGTGCAGAGATCCTAAGAAATCAGTACCCAGAACAAACACCTCTGGCCGTAATAACGGCCTTGATACGCCTGGGTATTGAGTCACACAGAACAGAACTTGGATGGCGTGTACAGGTACAGCTGCCCACGCAGCTTCAACACGATACCACAGTTCATCAAGAGTAGTCACTGGCGTATTGTGACGAGCCAGTTGCACGGCCACCATTGACCAGACGTTTTCAGTTGGTGAAAGATCTGGAGAATGTGCTGGCCAGGGCAGCAGTCGAACATTTTCTGTAACCAGAAAGGCCCGTACAGGACCTGCAACATGCGGTCGTGAATTATCCTGCTGAAATGTAGGGTTTCGCAGGGATCGAATTTAGGGTAGACCCACGGGTCGCAACACATCTGAAATTTAACGTCCACTGTTCTAAGTGCCGTCAATGCTAACAAGATGTGAGCGAGACGTGTAACCAACGGCACTCCATACCATCTCTCCGGGTGGTACGCCAGTATGGCGGTGACGAATACACGCTTCCAATGTGCGTTCACCGCAATGTCGCCAAACACGGATGCGACCATCATGATCCTGTAACAGAACCTGGGTTCATCCGAAAAAGTGACGTTTTGCCATTCGTGCACCCAGGTTCGTCGTTGAGTACACCTTCGCAGGCGCTCCTGTCTGTGATGCAGCGTCAAGGGTAACCGCAGCCACGGTCTCCGAGCTGATCGTCCATGCTGCTGCAAACGTCGTCGAACTGTTCGTGCAGATGGATGTTGTCTTGCAAAAGTCACTATCTGTTGATTCAGGGATCGAGACGTGGCTGCACGATCCGTTACAGCCATGCGGATAAGATGCTTGTCATCTCGACTGCTAGTGATGCGATGCAGTTGGGATCCAGCACGGCGTTCCGTATTACCCTCGTGAACCGTCCGATTCCCTATCAGACATTGGATCTCGACCAATGTGAGCAGCCATGTCGCGATACGATAAACCGCAATCGCGATAGGCTACAATCCGACCTTTATCAAAGTCGGAAACGTGATGGTACGCATTTCTCCTCCTTACACGTGGCATCACAACAACGTTTCACCAGGCAACGCCGGTCAACTGGTGTTTGTGTATGAGAAATCAGTGGGAAACTTTCCTCATATGAGCACGTTGTAGGTGTCGCCAACGGTGCCAACCTTGTGTGAATGCTCTGAAAAGATCATCTTTTGCGTATCACAGCATCTTCTTCCTGTCGGTTAAATTTCGCGTCTGTAGCACGTCATCTTCGTAGTGTAGCAATTTTAATGGCCAGTAGTGTACGAAGCGCTGTTGACAGTCAAACACAACCATCCCATTACTGCCACAATTCACATTATTTTGCCTATCCGCTGTATGTGTTATTCACAGTACGTTAAGTAAACACATGTAAAATCGAGCTGTTGACAGTCAAACACAACCATCCCATTACTGCCACAGTTCACATTATCTTGCCTATCCGCTGTATGTGTTATTCACAGTACGTTAAGTAAACACATGTAAAATCGAGCTTGCTTATGAGTGTCGAAAAACAGTCGTGAGTAAGGCCAAAGAGGTTTCATGTCATGAAACGAAAGCGAATTTGACTTGGCTGTTAGGACACGTAACGTAATTAAACAAGATGAGGGCAGCTTAGTAGGAGCAGCAGCAGCAGGGAGAGGAGGTGGAGGAGGGTGACGGGAGGGGGACAAACAGTGGAGGCCCGCGGTGCGTCGTAAACGTGTCGGCTGGTGTTGGCTCTGGAGGCGGACCCAGATAAGGCCGCCGCGGCGTATCGCGATAACACACAGCCGCGCCAGATTACGGGCGCTCGGCTAGCGCCGGCTGTTACATGGCTACGAAGGCGCGCGGGGCAAGGACGTGCGCTTTAAAAGCATACCTCCAATAATCCGCTGCTCAGTGTCTACTAGGCAAACAGCATCATTTAACTGTGAAAGTTGATAGAACCTTCACTGTT